>NW_005871119.1:2165331-2196188 GCF_000147115.1 Myotis lucifugus | reverse complement strand
ATATATATATATATATATATATATATATAAATATATATATATATATTCCAGGATCCCATTCAGGATACCTCATTACATTTAGTCATCAGGTCTCCTTAGGTTCGTCTTATGTGTGACAGTTTCTCACACTTTCCAATTTTGAGGAATACTGGTTACGTATTTTATAGAACAGCCTTCTATTGGAATGTATCTGATGTTTTTTCAATGATTAGACTGGGGTTATAGAATATTGGGAGGAAGAGACACAATGCTATTTTTATTATATCATCCTATCAACATGAAGTATCACTGTAAATGTTAACCTTGATTACCTGGCTGAGGTAGTGTTTGTCAGATTTCTCTACTTTAATATTACTATTTTCCCCTTAATTATACTCTATTATATATCAGACTTCCTTCACTTGGAAGGGAAGCACCTAGTGTCTTAAGATGTGGGGAACAATGCTCCACCTCTTTGAGGTGAAGTATCCTCATAAATTGTTTGGAAGTTATACACCTTTTAGTGTTTTTAGTTGCTTCTCTCACTTATGAAAGAATTAAAAAAGAATAAAGGAAAAATGGATTTTTGTGCAATTAAAAATTGCAGTGGGACTTGAAAAAAATAATGATGCTTAATTGCAGAGCAAAAAAATATGATATACTAGAAATAGAATCCAAAATTAGATTATGATAAAATGAAAATAAAATTGAAATCAAAATTATCTGAATGAAATATGAAATTTACAATCAGCAGTATACTAAATAGATATATAATTGAAGCTGAATGAATTTTTAAAATGTGAGATAAATATAAAAATAAATAAAAAATTAAAAGTACAAAATATACCTGAGGTTTAAAAATGAGAAGAAATAGTTTATGGAAATTTTGCTTTAAATGATGTATGACAAGTAATCTCCAATGGTTCTTCTTTCAAACTCTCACTAAAATATTTGCAAAGAACCAAATCTGTACAAGGTGACATTGCAATAACACCAAACAACAATATTTAAGAACTTATTTCCAGAGCATGTATTGTTGACCCTCCTACATAGTTACTTCTATAGGTAGAGCTCTGATGAGAAAACTTTACTAGAACTTTGCTTCATGCAACAGATAATGTCTGGGAACCTGGAAAATTCTTTATACCTTCCAGACATTGTTTAGACTTGGAGATAGAGGGTGTGAATAGCTGTCTTTTTACCATGATCTTTCCTTGTTTAAAGGCAGCTAGAACTTGGTTCCTCACATTATCTCACATAAAACTTTACAGATAATAATTTTCAGAAAACAATGAGGTATTAAGCAATCTGTGTGTGAGGGAATCAGATGTCAAACTCACATGTTGCAAGTCAGCAAGTAAACAAAATTTGTAAAGCTTTTACTGTAGAGAAGTTTCTGAAGGAATGCTTAATGAGAATTATAACTTTTATAGCCTGTACTGACTCAAGAGTGTCAGTAACTAGGACCTTGGGGCGGGAGATATTTTACCTCAGTGAGGAAGCACTGCAAGGAAAAGGGGAATTTGACTAGGAGCTATGGGCCTCTACTTACCTCCCAACTAATACTGTATCGAGAAAGTGAAAATCCATGTGTACATACTTATGACGAATGTGAAAATCCCAGAAAGGCAGGACACACTACATATTACAAATTAAGCCTGAATAGATGAAAATAGTCTGATTTTATTGTGTTTGAAAAAGGAAAATCATCACTACATGAAACCTGGTAACTAAAGGTGAGGGCATGGAGAAGGATAAAGAATTAGTGCAGGAAAATAGAGTATCTCTAAAACTGCACTTTGAGATAAAGGGAAAATTCAGGAAACATTTTGAAATTCTCAATGGGCTTAAAGTATTATAACCTAAGAGCAGCTCTAAAGAGAGAGAAAAAAAACATGAAAACAAAAGATAAGATGAAAGATAACAGAATGAGTTGGAAAGTCATAATGAATAAAATGAAGTGAACATGTCCTGGGAACAGATTGTCTGGGTTTAGAATCTGGCCCTTTGATTTCTTTAAACTCTCCGTGTTTCACATTCCTCTTCTCTAAAATGAGGACAACAATAATATTTAATTCACTTGGATTGTTTTGAAAATATATATAGGGTAATTTATTTGTAAATGCCTGGTGCATTACAAGTATTTGATAAATACTATCTTTAATAGTTGGATAGGATTGCAAAAATATAATATAAGGAACACATGCAAAAAATATTTTATATGAAAATACTTAAACCGTAGAAGAAAAACTTCATAACCCTAGTGTAGACACAAATTTTTAGGACAAAAAAGCACTAATTATACAAGAACATTTTGATAATTTGAATTTAATGAAAACTAAAAATTTATGCACTTTAAAAAAGTAAAAGGGCAAACCAAAGACTGGGTAAAAATATGTGCAATTCATATATTTGACCAAGAATCTATATCTAGAATATGTTAAGAACTCTTGAAATAATAAGAATTCTTTAGCCTAATTAAAATGGGCAAATTATTTGAATATATTCTTCACAAAAGAAGGTTTGTGAATAGCCAATAGACATGTGAAAAGTTACTCAACATAATTAATCATCAGGAAATGCAAAGTAAATCATAATGAGATACTGTTACATACCCAGTAGAAAGGCTGAAATTTAAAGAAACCACTAAACAAAAACAAAACTACTGTGTTGAATAAGTGGACAACTAGAATTCTTATGTCTGCTGACAGGAATGTTACATGGTACAACCCTTTTGGAAAACATATAGCAAGTTTCTTGTATGATTAAACATTCAGTTACCACATAATCCAATAATTTCACTTTAATGTATTTATTCCCCCCAAATGAAAACATATATTGTGTAAAGTATTGCACATGACTGTTTAATGGCTTTATATAATCCCCCCAAAATGGAAACAACCTAAGTGCTTATCAACAGGTGAACTGTTAAACAAATTGTGTATGACCATATAATGGAACATTACTCAGAAAAAAATAGGAACAAAATCTTAATATATGAAACAACTAGATGAATCTAAAAAGCATGCCAAATAAAAGAAACCAGGCATAAAAGGATGCTTACGGTTATGTTAGCCCATTTATGTGAAATTCTAGGACAGGCAAAATTAATCTATAGTGACAAAGCAAAACAGTGGTTGACTGGGCCAAAGAGGCAGCAGGATTGATGGCAGACCTTTTGGAGTAATATACTGATTAGGGTGGTGGGAATGTTTTGACCTTTGTCAAAGCTTATCTACTTTAGATGAGTGCTATTATTTTATGTAAATGTTGCCTCAATAAAAAAGGTTGAAAATGTTTTTAAAATGTCATTTATGTACAGCACAGGTATAAGTTAAATATTTCATAAGAAGTTTTTCTAATATGCCAGGACTTAACAAAAATATAGCACACATTTTGTTTTCCTAGGGAAAAAAAGTGATTTGAAGAAAAACCCTTATTACTAGAAAAGAAAGGAAAATTGAAGTCTTGAGGTCTCCCAAATGTAAACTACAAGTTCTAGGGCTGTGCAAATAGGCATTTGTTGAGGAAGCCGAGAAGTGACCGGGGACTGTCATCGGGGACTGTGGGAGTTAGCAACCCACACCTAATCATTAAGCTTGTCTGTAACGATCATGATGAAGAAATGGGCCCTGGCAGTGGTATTTCTGATTTGGAGAACTCTGATACTATGAAAAAGTAGAAATCACGGATTGTCTAGAGCTGGGCTCTTATCTTTAAATACTCTGTGGCCAGACATTACATTTTATGTCTGTTACATACAGGTTAGTGACTTCTCTATCAAATGTTTGCTCTACTTCACAGAGATCAAGAGGCAAAAAATAAAGTGAAAAATACATGAAATAAAGCCTGTACCTGCTTTTAATCACTGGCACCAATTACTTTCAAAAGTATATGCAAATGTCAAAGATGATATTGGTGTATTATGTGAAACTAATGATTCAATACTCTGGAATTAAACCACAGTAAAACCAAGAAGTGGATGAGTGCTTAGGTGGGGAAAAATGTGTAAAGGTGGATTCAGTTTTTACCTTAAATAGAAAGGACACTAAAATATCAGATCATGCCTTTGATATGAACTAGAAATCTTCATGCTCTTTACAACTTAACTGGTTGTTAGGTTTTAAATCTAAAATCTGGTAAAATTAGAAATGGGACACATATAGCATCTAAAACTCTGTAGAAAATAAAGCAAAAAAAATGCATAATCCAAATAGGAAAAGCCAGATAAAAAGGAAATACAAAAACACACAGAACAGAAAGAGCAAAATAAGATGAAAATTGTAAGATATATCAGATGAAGAGGTGAGTCAGCTTCTCCAATTTCCATTTAAATAGGCATAATATAAACAGAAAGTGATTTGAATTAAGAAGTAATGATTTGTTTCTTCTTCATTATTCCATCTTAGAAAATGCAGGTTAATAAAATAGATATTATATTTAAACCATAATAATAAATGGCAAAGGGAGGGAGAGGAGATGAGGAGGAGAGAGATACTATAAACAGCAGGTCATCTACAGAATCTGTAAGGGTGTTGAGGAATAGTTCCACTGCCCTAGCAGCCTTTTCTTGCTCATGAAGAAAGAATCCAGGCAGAGAGAGTCATGCATTGTCAGCGACCTCCTTATCCTTCTTTTTGTACCCAGAAATGGGTACTTCAGTGTGCAAATTACTATAATGGGGTATTTTCATCCACCTTTGCAAGAAGAGAGTACAGCTTTCAAAAACCAAAAATTAACATCACTGACCTGGCAGCAGATAAGGCCGTTTCTAATTACAGAAAACATACCACAGAACTCCTCCTGTTTGCACTGAAAAAGATACAAGGGAAATATTGAGCGTTGTCCTGTTCTCTACCAGTTTACAACTTTGTTGGTGAGATGGCATTATCTACATATATAAAGTAAACAGGTGTATAGAGAAAATATAAAATAAAAAAATATATAATAATACAAGTTTGGAAAGAGTAATCAATGTAGGCTGCTATCCTTAGAACATTCTCATGGAAACAGAATACTTTGATTGTGGTCATGGAAACTAAATAGGCTCTGGAGAGTGGAAGGGGAAGAAATAAGAGAAAAGAGAGAGCAGGAAGGAGCAAGCTGCCAGGAAGTGGCAGAGAGTACGATGGGTTTCAGGGAATGAGATGTGGATTAATCTACAAGGGAGATGGTAGTAAACCTGGGTAAACCTTAGCATGTCTTGACTACAGTTGCGTGTCTCACAGAAGTGGGGTGGGGGTGGATTGTATGTATGTATATTCAGAAACTGTGAATCTTGAAATTAGTAGTTTTCTATAGAGTTGCATTCATTGGCAACACTATCTCTGTGACTATGGCTCTTAGCTAGAAAAAAAGAATTGAAGATTAATGTAAAGTGTGTAGCTATCAATGACTCTGAGGTTGTTTCATTAACACTAACCAACTTGACCTGCATAGAAATAACATCAAAGTTTTGTAGAAATAATAGGAACTCCATATAAAATTTACAAGCCATAAGCTGATAATCTATGGATGATGGAAACATTTTATGAATTTAATGGATCATAAGTAGGGGGCTATATAGGTTTGGCATGGATCCTTCGCAGGTAGATTATTTTTAAAAATCTGTCTCAGTTATAACAACTAATCCTTAGATCCTCATTTTTCTTATACATACAAATTTGAAGTCTCCCAGAGGCTCTTTACAATAGCAGTGCCCATAAAAAAGAAATGGGTGGATGCTCTCTTGACCACAAGAATTCTGCCTTGATATAAAATGCCATTCTTTTAGCATATGTCTGAGGAACCAGTGACCCTGGCCACATTTTTAATGTTCCAGTCATCTCAAATTAATATTCTACTCTGCCAGGCTAAGAAAAACCCAATACATATTTCATATAACTTTGTGTATTTTAAGGAAACTTTCATCCATGTGCTTTTAATTCATTTACATTTATATAATCAAATATTGGTTTTATGAGCTTTTTGATGTACAACCAACTTTAGCTGCCTTCTCAATAAGGCATGTTTCAGTATTTTTCCCTTTTAAGAACAGGAGGGCTTGTTTTGCTGAAGACAAATGCACTCAAATATACAAAGGTAGATTTGATCTGTAACTTGAAGCTCACGTGATTCGCATGTCTAGAATTACCTCCCTTCCCTAGTACCCACATAACTGAAATAACTAGATTCTCAAGATATTCCTGCCAGATATTCAACAACCAAAGGACTTTGGCAATAACCATTGCATAAAAACTTCAGAAAAAATGTGGAACTCAAAAAATATTGGCAAAGTATTGACTGAAAGTGGAATTTTCCTCTAGTATTTAACCTAAGTGCGACAATACCTAGGCAAGTTATAGAATAATTATCATTGAGGATAAATATCAGCTAATTCTAGATTCCTGAGTTTCTCAGAATAGGATGTTCCTGGGAAGTATTTGATTCATAGACTTATTGGACATTATGCGATATTTCCTCAAAGTGGCATTTTCTTTAATTTTTTGCCTGTTGAGCAGAGTAGTAGAATTCTTTATTTTTGAGTATATAAAATTCATTCTATAGAATTCAAAAGAAATTCCCAAATCTGCTAGTGTCTGCTGGGATCGGATCAACAAGTCTAAGTTCATCATCTTCATTGTTTGTGCTTTCATTCACTTTTATCTTGACCCCTTTCATCTGTTTCTCTATTGTAAACAAATTCAGAAGTAATTGGACATGTGAACATATGGAAAAGAGAAACAATTGGATGCTATTTCCATTTTGGAAAAGAAAAAAAAGTATTTTGAATGTTTCTTTGCCAAAGTTTTATTGCCAATGTTATTTAAAATAATGTATTAAGAGACTATGGGAAATCTTTAATGATGACTAGGGAAACATCTTAGTGATTAAAAATAAATATAGAGGTAAATGAAGCTTTTTCTATATGGCACACTACATGCAGTAATATTCCCTATAGAAAGACTTTATTAAGCTCTTTGTATCTTATCAGGAACAACAGAGATTTCATGTTTGAAAAAACATGTATCTCTTATGCAGAGCAGATGGATCTTTTAAGTGTTGTGAAGCATTTGTAAGAGTGTGACAAAGAATTTAGGGATAAATCATGCATATTAGATATGAGTTATCCACCATATAATGATATAGGAATCTATGTCTTCCATCCTAGACTATTTTCTGAAAGCACTGGCTCTACACCAAGGGAGCAGAGGATAATCAGAAAACACATTAGAAACCAAAGAAAAAACATGAACTCCCTCCCCCTTCCTTTCTGCCTCACTCTCCACACCTACAAATTAATAAATGCTGATATGCATTGAGTGCCTACTATATGCCAGGCAATCGTCTAACACTTTATAGATGTTATTTTTTGCAAAGTTTTGAGAATATGTACTATTATTTTTATTCTACAACTAAGGAAACCAAGATACACAGGGGCTAATTAACTTGTTCATGACTATACAACTATTAAGTGACAAATGCAGGGTCTGAACTTGAACAATCAGCCTCTAGCACATGTCTTTTAAGCACTGATCCATACTGCCTCTGCATAGTCATAGTTCATACACATAGGGGTTAATGTGGGACATTTGAAATATCAACTGAGCTAGATGATGTTCTTGAGAAGAAACATCTAAGAGTGAAAATATTTCAAAATGTGAATAAGTATGGTTCACCCAAGAATTCCAGAGAGCAGGAAAAAAATAATAAAGTAGAAGAAGCTGGAAAGATCAGACACCGTACCCACAACCCTGGTTCCCCTGCAATATACTTTTCTTGTGAGCCTGGCACAGGAATGAAATTTCATAGGGCTGAGCCAGGGTGGGCCCAGGCCAATGACATCTTGTTTGTTCTGGAGGACAGCAGCTGCTCATACAGAGGGAATAAGACCTTTATCAGAGGTAGTATTTGTGTTGTTGTTGTTGTTTTTTTCGGTAGGCAGAAATTAGATTTCTAGCAATTAGTCCCAGAGTTATTGGTTACCTGTTTTTAATACCTTATATAGTTTAACACCCATTTTATATATTTTTGTCACATTTTTTTCTTTTTTCTGAGAGTCTATACTATATTTCTACATGAAAAATAAAATTTTATAGAAAAATCTATATATTAAAAATCTGTAAATTTATTTTTATGTAGTTAACATTTTCAAATGGAAAATAATTCCTCTCTGTTCCCTTAATCTATTCAATATAATCAAAGTGAAGAAAGCATCATCTATATATATAAAAGTCTAAGAAACAGAACGACCAAATGACTGGTTGCTATGACACGCACTGACCACCAGGGGACAGACGCTCAATGCACAGGATCAGGCTCCCTCCTGTCTGGATCGGGCCTGTGGGGGGTCAGGCTGAAACCAGCTATCTGACATCCCCCGAGGGGTCCCGGGTTGCGAGAGGGTGCAGGCCAGGCCAAGGGACCCCATCAGTGCATGAATCCGTGCACCAGGCCTCTGAAATTTTATAAAGAACCATGGTCACTTTTGACAATCTGACATTTTATTTAACTTTTATTTTGTATCAAAAAGGAAATTCCCAAAGGACCATGTTTTCTTTCACAATTTGAGCAGTATTGCTTATGAATGAGACTAGTATTTAATATTTATAGAGAGCCTCTAGAGTACCAGGATTGTGTTAATGATGGAATTGAGTCTTCAGAATTTTTCATACTTTTCTTTATGGGATGGAAATATAAACAAAAAATTCCATTTTAAAATGAATAAAAAGGACTTGAAATCTTTTTATTTTGTATTCATGTAAAGATAGTTTTTTGGGGAAATGATTTTATCTAAATAAAGTGCACCATTTAAGAGAATTGAGTGTGAATATTTATTAGGGATATTCACTATTGTTTTACCAACTATAGAAAGAAGTTTAAAGGACATAGGACAAAGATAATCTAATCATATTTTTTTAGAGTTGGCCAATAGTTCAATGAGTAACAAAGTATTGCACTGTGGGTATTCTACATAGTGCGAAGAAGCTACATAGTGCGAAGAAGATTCAGTGAGAGAATGCGAACTCCTCTCTGAAGTTAAATCAATCTGCATGGGTTTTTGTTTGTTTGTTTGTTTTGTTTTTGTGCCACAGTCCCATCTTCAGGGTAACTTTGAGGCAAAATTATGAGGAGAAAAATGTGTCTTCTATTCTGGTTAATGTGGTGTTTCTAAGGGTGTCATTCAGGAATGATTGCTCTCCACACTTCCTCTTCTCCTTATGCATTCTCCATTACAAACAAAAGTAAAACTTGTTTGAACCCTCACTTATTTCATTGTGTGCAAATGTTTAATACTTATATCATAATTCATTTTATATATTTTTGTCATTTTTTCTTGATGAAAGATAAAATTGTTGCAGGAAAATCTATATATTAAAAATCTCAATTACTTTCCAGTGCTTTAAGAATTATAGGGAATTAAGTATTATTTCAGTATCTATTATTAATATTCTTAGTGATGCAAGATGATCCCATTTCATACTAAATAACTCTGTTAAACTCTGAAGCATCAACACAATTCTTATGATACTATGGTGCCATTGTTTCACATTATGAACATATGTGGACCACTTCACATTGCACATGGTTTTGTTATACATCAGTGACTACACAGACTGAATTGCTTTGGCCCCATAATCAGCTTTCAGTTGCCTTAATTTTCCTTTTTGGTACCTGAATATTTTCCTGATAATTCTTTCTAAAGATATATAAAAGGTCATTTAGCATAATTTTTTTTTCTTTTAATGTTAAGTTTTTCTCTTTAATTGGGATAGCCAAATTGGGAGGGGAGGGTCAGGCAGAAATGGATTGCCAAAACCAATGGATTGTCCCTGTTCTTAGCTCAGTTGATCTCTTGTTAGCTTTTCATATGGTTGACATTAGCTCATTAGTTTCTGGAGGACAGGGACTCAGAGTTGAATCACCAGTACCTGGCACAGTGTCTGACACAAAGGAGATACCCAGTATTTGTTAAGAATGAGTATTAGGGTGACGTGACAATTTTATAATTTTGTTATACTAAAAACAGAGATAAGGAAAAGCAAAGACTTCTGGTTTGGAGTCTGATGTGTGAAGAGCTTGGAAGATGTCAATCCCATTCTTACAACAAGAAAAAAGCTGAACTGAAAATTAATAACTCTTCTTACATGCACCCGAGAACTGAGATTACACACAAACACAAAGCACTACCCAAAAAACTGTAGAGCCAGCAAGAGCAAGTATGACAGCTTACCAGGAGCCAGCAACTAGTATGAACAATTGTAAGGTAATTGATTAATTGTTGGAGCATAAACATGGACTAACTTGAGAGATAAAAACTCCTAGGGGCCCAGCCTTTAATGAGTTTTATTTTCAGGAGCTCCAGCAGATTCTCTAAATGAAAGAATGCAAAAGATGAATTCAGACTTTTTGAAATTTTGACCTGTGAGTTTTGAACGGAGGTGACAAGCATTACCTCTAGGCTAGAGCATTTAAACGCTGGTTTGGAACTCTTTAAAGTTCTCTTTCCTCTATCATATCAAATAGAACATTTCAAGATACTGACAGCCATATTACACAGACCCACAATCAGTCTGGAACTCAAAGTGAAAAAATATGTGAGAAACTGTGATGTGGGTGAGAAAAACCTTTTTTATCTTAAGCCACTTGGATTGCGGGTTTGTGTAATATGGCAGTTACTAAGACTTTAAAATGTTAAATTATGGAGACTCACTACAGACTTTCAACATTGATAAAAGACAATAATTTAAGAGTATTAAATACATTTATAAAAATTAGCCAACAGAATAACTAAACATAACAGAACTCAGGCAGAGGGGTAGGTAGGAATATCATAAGCTAAATTCCTCATTTTTCAGAGTAAAAAGACATATATGTTTCATGGGGGCTGTAAATCAACAAATCAAGACAAAACTGAATTATTTGGAATTTGGATATAGTAACCATTACAAGATTTAAACCCAAAATTGACAGAGGTTAACTATCAGAAATGGCACTGAGTAGCGGAGGATGAAAACTTGCGCTTTATAGCATTTTCTTTTCTGAAGTGGTGTGCATGCACTGTTTTTGTAAATAAAGAGAATACAGGCAAATTCAGATATGTTTCTCTAGCTTCTGCTTCCTTCTCCAGTCCCTCTTGTGTTGTCCATGAGTGCTGGAAGCCGGTCCATCCTTGCTGCTTGACACAGTCGCTGCAGGAAAGAAACATCTGCACAGCATATGTTTCAATGGACCTGGCGTATATAGCATACTGTTCTTAATATGTTTGCTCCCTTTAGCGCTATGTGTTTTAACCAAGGTCACCTCTCTGAGAAAGGTTGTTTCCCCAGGTGGGGATTTTTCCCTGAGGTTAGGGAGGGGATACAACCCTTAATTAAGTGCCAGGCGGGTAGTTAAGCTACATAATCTTTACTCCCTGGAATGGAGATAAGAAACGCCCTAACCTTTGTAATAGAAATTGACAGGATTAAAATCGGCTGGTATAAATACGGATGTAACAAGACAATAAACATCAGATCCTCATCACATCCTCATCAGATCCTCATCAGATCCTCATCACATCCTAACCAGAACCTAGCCAGAGAACATGGCAAAAGATCCTGGACAGAACCTGGCTACAGAACTTCACTGGAGAACCTAGACAGAACATGGCAAAAGAACCTGGATAGAACCTGGCTAAAGAACCTGGTGACTGAACCTGGCTGGAGAACCTGGAGAACCTAGCTGGAGAACCTAGCGAGAGAACATGGCAACAGAACCTGGCTGGAGATCATGGCTAGAGATCCTGGCTAGGCTGTTGATCAACTGAAGGCTGTCTCTGTGTCATTCCTTCTTCGCCCGATCCGTCCACACCTTTGGGGACCCCTGGACCCGCTGGGGTTGGACCCCAACACATGAGGTTCTCTCTTTGTACACGGAAGTCCTTATTACTGTCTTACTGGTATGGAAACAAGGAATAAATGACCTACTTAGACCTGTGATGGAATGGTCCAGTATTAAAGCCACATGGCTGAGCTTGCTCCCCAGATCATCTTGTTCAGATGACACCTGTACTCAAGTAACCGCGGGGCGGTTCCCGGCTGCCTGAGTTGTCTGTAGGTTCCAACTTTTTGTCTCCTGAGTGCCTAAGTGGAAGCCTGGTCTGCTGGATTGGGCTTTAGCCTTCTTCCCAGTTTTGCCTACTAGCCCAGACCTAACGTAACACACACCTATCCTGCCATTGTTCTCAGGATCTTTGCTACTCCACTTGGACATCGTTCCTCTTCCTCTCCTGACTTGAGTGAGTCCCTGCCCCACACCTCAGCCGATGGCAGAGTGAATGGCTATGCAGAGGTTTGGAGGGCAGTCTTCCTGACTGACTCCCGAGAATTTCCACTGATGTGTTCTTTATCTGAATGAATGTTGTCTCAACCTAGTGCCACGTAAATCCAGAAGGGCTGAAACTGAAGAACACTTGACACGGCACCCAGGCGCCTGGCTGGCTCCTATAAGCTTGTCAGCATTTCCTATTTCTGATGCATGGGTCTCTCTTGGTTCCAGGTTGCTGTGACTGGCATGTATATTTTATTACTAAGTTCTGAGTTCTGTATGCCATCAGAATGTATGAATTTTTCTGCATAGTTTCTTTTCCGTCAAATTGTTAATCACATGAGAACTATAAGAGAGTGTTTGCTTAAAAAAAACCTAAAAGGAAGAATAAAATGAACACATTACATGCACGACTCAAGTCTGCTTTGGTTAAATCTTTTTTGTTTCTGCCTCATCTCTTAAAGTCAAATGCAGTAATGAGTTCAAATTGTATAGTTCTGAATGGTTTAACTAGAAATCCTTTTAGTGTTATTGAGTCTGCACACATGTTTAAATGTTGATTTTTCTGTCTTTTCAGAATCACTAAACTTTTAATTATTTTACATTTTATTGCCCAATAGATAAAAATAATATTTTATTCTCATCTTGAATTGTTTTCATGTTTGAAAGTGAGAATGAATATTATTTAGCTAATTATTAGTTTACAATCTGTCATTTTTCTATTGGTTTGTTGGCCCTTTTTACTCTTAAAAACTGTTCTTTTTTGTTAACTTCTGTTTCTTATATATATGCAAATAATTTTTCCAGGGTAATATTCAACTTCTACTTTAATATATTTTTGGTAATTCAAAATGCAGCCCAGCCAATCATTCTCTCTTTAAGAATTTTTCTTTCAATTTTAAAAGACTTTCCTAATCTTCAGATTAGATCTGGCACATTAACTTTTGAAACACATAGGCATGTTTATTACACTGCTGTATAGAATAAAATAGGAATGTGCCAAAGTCAGATTGAAATGAAACCCTCAAGTTCCTGGAAGTGGATGGTAATCTAAGAAGGAAGGTATTGATTGAAAAGGAAATGAAATTAAAATGCTATCAGGCACTAAGTCTTAATAATATATGTAGCTCAAGTCTCTTCAAATACACATTTATGAGGCCAAAATCTCAAAAGAGTAGGAGGAAACATTTGCCTCTTTAATCTGAGGTCACCCTGCGGCAGGCATTATAGAAGACTGAATAAGAGAAATATGACAGTTTCATGTTTTGAATTACTTTTTGGCCAGATGTGGCTTTCCCTTTCACAAAAAAGGCTTCAACAATCTAATTACTCTCTCCTTCATTGAAGCATTGCCTGATAAAGTCCTTGCACTGTAGCCAGTCACACCAGCGCTGCAGGAGACTGGAGCCAGTCACTTCCAGAAGGCAAGGTGCCCTCTAGCTGGGGATGGCCTGCTCTAGATTCTTCCAGAGGAAGTGTGTTTGGAAAGAGAGGAAGGAAATAGTGGGAAATGTTACTTGAATTGATCATTTTGAATTCTAATAGGGACTCGGGCCTGAGGGATCAGATGAAATACAGCTGTTCACAACATTTGAACAGCTCTCTAGAAGCATTATTTCCCCTGATTAATACAATGTTGAGAAACATTCTCCTTGAGGTCTCTATTTTAAAACATTATCTTCTGGTGATACAAACATAAGAAAGGGATTGTCTCTAGTATATTGTTTCTTCTTTTTTCCCTCCTTCCTCCTTCATTCCCTCCGCCCCTCCCCTCTTTCCTTTCTTTCTCTGTAGAATAATGTTATGAAGTCTCATACGTTAAATTCTTCACTACAACTAAAATTAAGAGAAAAACAGACTGATAGCTGTCAGAGAGGAGGGTGGCGGAGGGGGGACTAGATGAAAGAAGGTGAAGAGATTAGTCAAAGAACAAATATGCATAACCCTTAGGCATAGGCAATAGTGTGGGCGGGTGGATCTGGGTGGAGGTAGACAATGGGGGGGAGGGAAATGGGGACATCTGTAATAGTGTCAAAAATAAAAATAAAGTCAATTAATAAGTGAAAAATAATTTGAGAGAAAAAATTTAGGGGAAAAATTTAAGAGAAAAACAATTTCTGCCTTTCTGGGTTCATCCAAATTCATCTTTCAGTTTCTGGGACTGAATGTGTACTAAGTGTTGTTAGGAGCATCTTTTTAGCTTCATGTTTTTGCAGATTAGGGGATACTGCAATTTCTTTTGGTCACCTGAGCTTGGTAAGAGGATCCCAAGGGCCAATTGTGAGTTCTACTTCTACACTTTACCTAGACCTTCAAACCACATTGCCAATCTTAGGTAATTAGATACCTCTGTTTTTGTAAACCTAACCTCTGGAATATTAGACTAGAAAAAAAATGCACTTTTATTTATTTTGCAATACACATTACAATGTGTCTAGCATAATTTTCTCTCAAATTAAATTCTCCCAATGTTTCAAAGAACCATATTTTTATCTGGCATGTTCTTGGCCTAATCATAGAAGAAATATGTTTATTGCTTACATAACCATGTGAATCAGGCATGGAAAATACATATTAAATTATCTAATTCATATTTATGCCAATATTGGATTATTCCCCAAAGTCCATTGGTCTATGTTTTAGACTTGTTACATGATTCACTAATAGAATTTAACCAACATTATTTTTCTTATTTCTTTAAGAATTGACACAGATACCTTTCTCCAGTAAATATAATCTTTGTTAATATTTACTGATTATATAAAGAAAGTATAAATAATGCCTTACATTTTATAGTAATTCTCAGTGTGTATATATAACTTTCTTTAATCTATACCAGTAGTGACATTTTTTTATCTATTATGTAGAAGATAAATATTAATGTGTTAGACTATATAGCTTTCTGGCTACATAGTAACAAGAATTGAACCATTTTTCAATTTTTTCTTATTGATACAGTGATGAAATTACAGTATTTTTGTATTGCCTTCTACCCGACTACACGCTCCATGAAGACAGGGATTGTGTCTATACTGTTTTCTAATGTCACACATTATTCTTGAATCAGAGTGGTACTCAAGATAAATATATTTTCAATTATGTGTATGCAAACATACACACACACACATATACACACACACTCATGTGTTGGCATCTCTAAGTATGTAGGTATCTATATATATGTATACATATATGAATACATATATGTCTATGCATACATACACACGTACTCATATTGTTTAGACTGTCCCATAAAAGGAGATAATAATGTAACAAATGCATGAAGCATTTTAAAGGATTTCTATTCAATGTCATTCTCTGATTTACAGTTTAGGATCATAATTCAAAAAGGAGAATGAATGAAAACACACTTAACATGCTTTGCCATCAATCCTCTCCCTCCATTCTCCCGTAATAACAGTCTATTTTCCTTTCCTCCTTGTGCCCCTACTCTGTGTATTCCCAGCTTCTCCCCTAAGCTCATCTATACTGTTAGGAACTGAAGACAATAACCTGAAAACGGGCCCTTGTTTTCTATACGTCAGAGACAGATGAAGACATGGTTCCTATATAGAGGCTCCAAGTATCAGTATCCCTTTCAGAGCTCCACACTTAACCTTTAGCTCTTTGAGGACTTTCAGAATCCATGTTTGTTTCTGTTGCAACAACACAGTTCCCGTAATCTCTGAGATTCCTTGTTGAACCGTTTTAAAGGATAACTGCAATCCTGTCATTTTCTCAACTTAATTACGGCCACCCATCTTTGCATTTATGTAACATCATTCTTAAAATGCCTGTGGTGTTCATTTATTTAGATTTTATTTATATCATTCCCACTTCAAAAAGCGATTTGGGAAGTTCTATCATTGCTGTTACCTGCTGAACACATAAGCACAGGTCTGTGTAAAGCGCTTTCTTGATTTTAATTTCAGAAAGATGGTGGGGGCATGGGGGCAGGGAGAGGCAACATGAGACAGGCAGCAGATGGATAAGATTGAGATTGGTGGGGATAACACTGCCCATGGACTATGTGGGCTTAGGAAAGTGATTTGCTTCTCTCTGTGACACAATTTTCTCATATTCAAATAGGAATAAAAATGTTAAATAATTTCATGTGGCTGCTTAACCAGTTTACTTATCATGAAAAGTGAAGTTTTTCATAACAGTATTGGTTAATGAAGAGGAGATAATTGAAAATGTAGGCATCCGTTTTATTCATGCTAGTAGCTTGGAAGTTTCAAGTGAAAGTAGCTGGATGTGAAACTGCTCACAGTCATGGAGGTCTGTACCACACTGGCATGGACACCCCGCCAGCTCCCCTCTCACTCTCCTCCACCCTCAGCCAAATCAGTGTTGTTTTCTGTAAAACTCAGCTACAGACAGTCCTTCAATTCCTTCCACGTGGTATCTATTCTATGGGAGGTAAGAGTAGAGGAGGTTGTCCTTAGAGCTTTTCCAGTGAGGAAATCACACACTGGGACACTGTTTCACCAAGGTGACTAATAGGATGATGGGGCCCCTGCTCACGAGGAGACTAGGAAACAGGATTACTCTCTCTCCCAGACTTCTTTACTGAATTGAATGCACCCATAATTCCATTTGAGCAAAAAACAAATTTGCCATGCCTCAATCATTTCTGTTTTAATCATGCATCTTTATAGATAGGGAGAGAAAGGGGCATGGGAATAGAGGAAGAAGTTTACATCCACGCATCTCTCTTAATGGGCCCAAAGAGATGTGCAGTCAACTCATGTGGGGAAGATCTAGAAACCTTTATTCAGGTTGCTGTCTCAAAGGAGGGGGTGCACAAAATGAAGAACTCTGGAAAAGAAGATCTGGGGCTTGTACCTGAGGAAACTCTAAGACCTGAAAAACACTGATTATTTAAGTGACAATTTTAAATGCCCACTGAGATCACTGAGATGCCATAGAGTCCAAAGGAAATTGTCTGCATATTTTTATTTCTTCATCAAATACCTAACTTCAAGTTATAAATTGCTCTATCATTATCACTTATAGATATAGATGCATACATATAGATAGCATATAGGTACATTGCAAATATTATCAATCAAAATGCTGTCATTGGATTCAACACAGCAGTGCCAGTGCTCTGTAAACCCATGTGTATATGGACAGAGCATCTTGTTCAAGGAGGAAAAGCCAGCTCACCTTGAGGCACATATACCAAAGCTATCAATTCATGACTTGTCCCAGCTGTGGCCCTGTCAGAAGCCCAAAGCCAGAAAACAATGGCCCAGAAAGCCAGTCTTATGTTTTAGTGGTATAAAGCTTCCCTCCATCAATGCATAGTTTTAAAATTTACAAAGCTTGCCTTTAATACTTTTCTTCCTCCTCACTCTCTCTCCCTGTGGCTAAAGATTCACTCTCTCTAATGTGCCAATATCTGTGCTTTGCCAAAGTTTTCCATGTTTTATACCTCCTCTAGTAAAACTCGTATCAAGTATTTGAGGTCATTGGTATGTATATGAACAAATCAGATGTAGTGTACAGTCACTAGGTGCTAGGCATTGAGCTAAAAGCTTAAATTCTTATCCTATTGGATCCTCATAGCAACTTTTCAAGTAAGCCTAGCATTATTCCTACAGATGCGAGAAGAGAGTGTTAGAGAGACCAAGTGTTTTGCCCAAGATAACAAAGGCGTAAGGTGTAGTGGTTGGACTCATACTCATACTCAAGTCTGTAAAATTTCAAAGTTAATACTGGCAACCACCTTCTTTAACTATTGTATTACTTATTATTATACAACTAGAGGCCCGGTGCATAAAAATTTGTGCACTCGGGGGGGAGAGGGGGTCCCTCAGCCCGGCCTGTGCCCTCTCGCAGTCTGGGACCCCTCAGGAGATAACGACCTGCTGGTTTAGGCCCGCTCCTGGGTGGCAGAGGGCAGGCCCAATCCCTAGGTGCAGCCCCTGGTTGGGCTCAGAGCAGGGCCAATTGGGGAGTTGGGGCACCGCCCCCTGTCATGCACAGAGCAGGGCGGATCGGGAAGTTGCGATGCCACCCCTAATCACGCTCAGGGTACAACCGATTGGGGGGTTGGGGCACCGCCCCCTGTCACACTCAAGGCAGGGTCGATAGGGAGGTTGCGGCGCCACCCCCTGTCATGCACAGAGCAGGGCGGATCAGGGGGTTGGGGCGCTGCCCCCTGTAACTCACAGAGCAGGGCCCATCAGGGGGTTGAGGCGCTCCCCCGTGTCACGCAAAGAGCAGGGCCCATCAGGGGGTTGGGGAGCTCCCCCCTGTCACGCACAGAGCAGGGCGGATCAGGGGGTGGGGGTGCCACCACTGTCACACTCAGGGCAGGGCCGATGGGGGGGGGGTTGGGGCTCCGTACCCTGTCACACACAGAGCCGCAGGGCGATCAGGGGGTTGGGGAGCTCCCCCCTGTCACTCACAGAGCAGGGCCGATAGGGGGTTGGGGCTCTGTACCCTGTCACACACAGAGCCGCAGGATGATCCGGGGGTTGGGGAGCTCCCCCCTGTCACTCACAGAGTAGGGCCGATAGGGGAGTTGGGGCACCGCCCCCTGTCACACACAGAGCAGGGTGGATCAGGGGGTTGGGGTGCCGCCCTCTATCACCCACAGAGCAGGGCAATCAGGGGGTTGGGGCGCCGCAACTCTCACACTCAGGGCAGGGCCGATGGGGAGGTTATGGCTCTACCCTGTCACACACAGAGCAGGGCCGATCAGGGGGTTGGGGAGCTCCCCCCTATCAGGCACAGAGCAAGGCTGATCAGGGGGTTGGGGTGCCTTCCCCTGTCACGAACAGAGCAGGGCAGATAGGGAGGTTGTGGCCCCGCCCCCTGTCACACACAGAGCCGCAGGCGGATCAGGGGGTTTGGTCGCTGCCCCCTGTCACGCTGATCCTGGTTCCGGGAGCCTCGTGGCTCTGCTGATCCTGGTGCTGGGAGGCATATTACCCTTTTACTATATAGGATAGAGGCCTGGTGCACGGGTGGGGGCCGGCTGGTTTGCCCTGAAGGGTGTCCTGGATCAGGGTGGGGGTCCCCACTGGGGTGCCTGGCCACCCTGGATGAGGGGATGATGGCTGTTTGCATCTGGTCACACCCCCTTCAGGGTGGGGGTCCCCACTGGGGTGCCTGGCCAGTTTGGGTGAGGGGCTGAGGGCCATTTTCAGGCTGGCGGGTGACTGAAGTTCCCAACCTGTCCTTTTTTCTTTTTTTTTTTATTCTGGGCCAGCTTTAGCTCTGAGGCTCGGCTCCAGCTATGAGACCTCCGCTGCTGAAAGCAGGTTTCTGGCCTTTGTTTACCTTCTGTATTTGATACAACGTTGCGGTCCGGCTGGATGAAGCCTGGCTGACTAAAGCAGGTTTCTGGGGGTTTGTTTAGCTTCTATATTTGTTACAATGTTTCTTAGAGAGCAGCTGAGAGGCCGGCAGCAGCAGGCGGGGAACCTGGCTTCCTCCGTCACTGAAGCAAGCAAGCCTCCTGGTTCGTGTCAGCTGCCTGGCTGCCGGCCGCCATCTTGGTTGGCAGTTAATTTGCATATCTCAGTGATTTGCCAATGTGAAGGGTAGCGGCTGTACGGCTAATTACCATGTTTCTCTTTTATTAGATAGGATTGTAAGAACAATGTCAACATCTGAATAAATAAGTGTGAGAGGATATCTAAAAATAATTGACAAAACATATGTTGATAAATATTCATTCTTGTTGACAATTGTGGAGGAGACAGCATATGATCCTTAAATGCAAAGTCTCTGGAGTCAGACTTCCTGGTCTCAGGCTTGTCTGTACCATTGTCTGGGTGTGGTCTAGTAAAAATATTCTTCACATATTTTTTTCTGTAAATTTTTTTGAAAAATTGGAATAGCATATTTGAGAAAATGGGAATCTGTCTACCTATCTATCTACCTACCTACCTACCTGCCTACCTACCTACATCTATCATCTATTCAGTTACATGAGGAAATTCTGAATATTAAATGGTTTAATGTAAATGAAACACTTGGAATACGTTTCTGGCCTAAACAAATGTTATATGTTTTCTTGCAAACAAATCAAAACTAAAATGTACACTGATGTAGATTCCAGAGTCAATAATTTAAGCTCCATAACAGCAATCACTTTTTGTGTCTCTTCATTTGGCTTCTCTGAACTTAGAACAATGCCTGACACAAAAGTGCTCAGAAAATGTTTGTTAAATAAAATAATGAATCACTTTAGATTGACAATGCCAAATGCATGAAACTAGTAAATCCAAAGTAATAACAGTGTAAATCATTATAGTTTTGAAATTTAGCTTAGCAAAATATTTTTAAAAGGCACAAAGAAATGTATTTTAAGCAATATTAAATTACTGAGAATTTTTATAAATGAAGGAATTTTTGAAAGCAAAAAACAATGAAATAATTTGTTTATGTGTTATTTATAATAGTAACAAAATGAAAAAATAAAAAAGTCAAATTTTCTAAAACACACACACACACCAAAAAACAGAATTATAGTATAATTTATTAGAATATTGTGTGGCCATGAGGTATGACATATGTAAAGTATATGTTTCAATATTGAAAAGCTAAAAAAATGTAATTTAAAACAGATGTAATTTATATTTTGCTTTGCAGACAATTTTTTATTATTTGTAATAATAAATAAAACTTTGTTTCAGATTGAAAGATTAAAATTACATCCTTTTCCTCCAACCTCCAGCTCTTTATTCCAAATTTGAAAAGAATACCTAAAGAGAGTTTACTTTTTAATTTTCTTTTTAAATTTTTTTTTAAAGGAGAAAGAGATGAAAAGCTACAGCATGGTTTTAAAACATGAATTTAGCTTGATTTTTCCAAAATTTATTCAATTGCAACAACAGTGCTAAAAATTTTAGTGTTTGTAAAAACTAGCATTTTGTTGTTGATATATAACCTTTGACTTAGTTTTCTGAGAAATTTGCAGACAGGTCTTGTTGAAGAAGACATTGGCTTAGGTGGAAGTGAAGAAATGACACAAAATCTTAGATATTTATCAGTCAAGGAATTCCATTTAAGTGTGATTCCCCAGGAAACTACAGCTACTTAATAATGAGCATGGAAGGGTTTACAACTTTGACTGTAGTGAGACATCATAACTTCTGAAGCTATAGCTCAACTTGAAATATTGAAGTTTAATTTGGATCTGCTAAAATATACATTTTGAGATGTTGCATTTTTATGCATTTGTGTTCTAATTTTTGTGTTATTGTATCTTATATTAACCAGAATGTTAAATTCCACATTAAATGACATTTCCCCCAAATTAACAGTGGTTTTTCAAGGGGTCAGAATAAAGGGAGAGAAAAAATAAAGAATCTCTAGCAGATTTCAAACATTCTGAGGCATTTTATATCAATTTTAGAGGTCCATATACTATATAAAATATGCTTTCCTTCTTTCTCGGTTATATTATTTTAAGGGAATTGAAAGTGTCCTGAAGAGCAAAATCTTCCCTTAAAGTTTAGATAGAAGATTGACTTTTTAAGGCCAGATTCTTTGGTCTGACGTCAAAAACCCTATTGGTTAGGCAAAACCTTTAGAAGAACGAGGGCACATAAATCATTGGAAAAGTATGGGGTAAAACTGGATTCAATTTCTTCTGACTTTGTCTTTGCTGGATTTTTTAAATTGTGTGAGGACATTAGAGAGGCAAGTGCAGAAAGATCATATATATATATTCCTCTTGTAGAGAATTATTATTTATCACTAACTTGGTGGACCAGATGATGTCTCAAAATTTCAAAACACTGACAAAACCACATTATGGCTGCCAATTTCCTAAACCACCTTGTCATCATAATTTTATTTTCTGATCAACAGCTCAGAGAATTTTAATGGGAAGAAAGAAGAAATAGAACCCAGTGAGGTTTTCTGCCCTCCTCTCGTTCTGGTTATGTGCCATTGGAATGTGTGTGAACGTTTCCTTTCTGATGAAGTGTTGGTGACTGAAGTGGGCATTACACACAGTTTCCTTTTGTTCTAAGATTACACACAGGGTCATTAAAACCTGATCTAGACATCAAATGGGAGCCACAATGACTGCTGACATACTTCTCGACAAGACTACTTCTTATAAGGAAGTCAATAAAAATGATTAGAATAAAATATTGTAAAAATGAAAATTCACCTGACTCTTTAAACAGGTTAAAAAAAGGGTGATCTAACAAATTAATAATTTCACTAGTTACAAGTTTAACTAATCCTCATACCTTTAAACTAAAAAATAAAATATTAAATTATATTAAATATACTAATATTAACATGAACTAATAATTATTTTCCTATAAATGTGAACATTTATTTTATTATAAATTTCTCAGATTGTTTAATTTTTAAAATACTTTTGTCAAATTCAGCGCCCAGCAAACTGATTTATGTGCCAAATCCAGCCTCTTTTTGTAGTGTTTTTTTTTTTGTTTTTGTTTTTTTACATAGACACGCTAATTCTTGTACATATCACCTATGGCTACATTCATGCTAAGGCATCAGAGTTGAAAGACTATATGCCCTGCAAAGCCCTAAACTATTTACTATTTTTCCCTTTGCATAAAAAGTTACCACTCCATGGTCCGTTTGTTAAGAATACACTGTTTCATCCCCCCTATTTCAATCTTGTCCCGAATAGAGATTCTAATACAGTACTTGTTATATTAACTTATAGAAAAGATAAATTTGTTTTTATTATTTCATAAAATTAGGGGAAAATATGGTGGAAAATAATACCAGGGAAACTGGTATATATGTTAAAACACTCTCTGGATGAAATAAAAATATCTGACCAAAATGTCTTTCCTCAGGACATAAAATACTTTTCTTCAGATGAACATTTCCTGCTTTCTTTTTACTTTTTATTTTAAAGTAATTAGAACAGTTATTCTTAAGCTGGAAAACTAGAAAGGAGGCTTTAGTGTATACTTCTAAGAAAAGCAATCCCTTCTCAGACCCCAGTGTCCTTGGGATTTTTCTGTAGAGCCTGAACACTTGGAAGTGGAAGAAAAACATCTCTTAAATATTTAACTCAAATAATACAAATTCTAGTTGCAACCAAGAAGGATATGCTAGATATTAAAATATTTCAAGATGACTCCCTGTATAGAAATTTATTCAAATTTATGTTGCTGCTTGCTTTGTGCCTATTTTTATTGATATATTTGCTGTCTATAAAGACTATGCAGAAATTTACTCTAATGTATTTTGTATTATAACTCACTTTTTAGTACAGTCTCATTATTTGCTTTTACAATATAATATATAGGTTAAGGGACTTAAAAATAAAATAAATAAAATAAAATGATAGAAATATCATCCTAGCCAGTGTGGCTAAGTTGGTTGGGCATTGTCCTGTGTACTGAAAGGTTGACGGTTTGATTCCTGGTCAGGGCACATGCCCAGGTTGAGGGCTCGATCCCTGATGGGAGGCATGCGGGAGGTAGCTGATCATTGTTTCTCCCTCTTCCTCTCCCTCTAAAAATAATAAAAAATATTTTTAAATGGTAGAAATATCAGCATGATTTTATATTGATAAATAAAGTTAGAGAAAAGAGAAAGATGGCATAGTAAAGTAAAAAATTGCCAGCCACAGTGGTATCCTTAGGTAGGAAAGAAAGAACAGGACCTAGAGAACAATTGGAGGGAAAGGATTTTTGAGAGATGAATGGATAGTTTATCTGTGGTGCCAGGTGGAAGACAGAATATGTCAGTGTAGATGGTACGGGAGGTTGGTTGTTAAAGTCTGTGATAGTTTTCTTCTGATGCTTCAATTTTGTTCAAGAAATATAAAAGAATATCACTGGTTCAGAGTGAGTTTGGGATAGGATTGTTGGAGACTTGAAGAAAGGGAAGAAAAGTAATATAGTCATCTAGGGGAGAGGAAGAGTGAATAGACTAATGAAGTAGAATATGACAGCATAGATGAAGAAAATATAGTGGGATAGCCTGTAGCAGTAAATGTGCACTTGAGGTTCACCATCACGAAAGTAAAAAGAACAGTCAGGACAGTTAGGAGATGTAGTGTGAAACTAGATAGAGAATTGGATTTGACGAGGATGATGGTTTTGTTAAGGGAGTGCAATGAAGTGAGAGAAAAAGGAGGAAGTCAGGGATATAAACAAGCGGGTGATTATGTTAAACCATGGGATTTAAGCTAAGTAGGAAAGAGAGAGAAGATATCAAGATGAGAGATGGTGAAACAATAGTAGAATCAATAGATTGGAGATTCCACTATGTCCTAAATATTTGGAGTCAGTGCATTAGAGGAAATGAGATAAAATGGTAGAAATAGGTGTTCAGCAAATGACAATCATAAAATTGTGATGATAAAGGAATTGCAGATATTAGCACTAACTGGGACGAGGGTGTAACCATGGATGGCACTGGTAATTATGGAAGTGTGGAGGACAAGATCATTGGAGGAGAGGAATTTGTGGAACTGAGAGACTAAGGTGTTAAAAGGAGGAACAACATAAATCTTGAAACCACAAAAGTATACCCAGAGATTGATAATGAGCTGGAAAATAAATTTCTGGAAAAATATAAGGAAGACATTGAGAAAAATGTGAAGGAACTACATGCTGCCATAATGAGAGTTTGTGAATGATATAAATGGAAGATACGAGGTTTAAAACAGACTTGGAGAAGGGAGGGAGAACGGTCTGAGAGCAGCAATGAAGAGCAGAGATGTCTACTTCCCTTCCAGTTCCAGTGGGACAAGTGCTGTGGTAGTAACAACAGACACCACTGGTGAGAGCTATAGGGGAACTAGGGACCTCAAGGAAGAGCTAGGGCTTTTTTGGAGCCAGATGGAATTCTGGGAGAAAGTAGAGGATGAAGGAGATTTCTCTAATGTTGGACTGTGTTTAGAGGGTTCAGTAGAGTGGAACTGAGGGGAACTGAGGGGTGGGAGAAGGGGAAGCAGAGACTAGCATGCAGAAAATGAGTTGCCCCCCACACCTGGGGCTTCTGGGAGTGACCAAATTTTTAAAAGACTTGAAAATTTGAAGGGATTAGTGCCACTCTGGCCAGGCTGTGATTTGTGTAGGGGTTGGGGGATGGATAAAGAAGAGTGAAGTGTGAATGATGCCCAACTCTTGGTGATGGGGTCGAGGAGGTTGTGGAAGATGGCTTTAGTTTGCCTCAATGGGAGTGGACCACTCCTGCCTGCAGGTGATGAAAGTTCCTGACATCAACTCTTGGCCTCCATTGAGCCAGGGAACACGTTTACTGACAGTGTACTCAGTCCTGCTCAGTCCCTGGGGTGCAGCAGTGAACTCCGAGAAAATCAGTTGTTACTCAGAACATGTGAACACTTGAAAATGAGTTCAGAAAGCCAAGAGGGCTTGATCTTAGCCTCACCCCCCCATAAATTGCACATTTACTCTTGACCCATTATTATAAAATAAATGAACTATGAAATGGCTTTTTAAAAACCTGTTCATTTTCTTGCTATTCACAATTCAAACCGCCCTCCAAAAAATCACCCCATAAAACAAAAATTACTATTGTATTTAGGAAGTGTGGAGAGGAGCCACTTTGGGGAGGACAGCCTTGCCCCTGGGCAGCTTCCTTCTCCCTGCCGGGCCCTGGAGAGATGCTCAGCTGAGTTCATGGATAAAAGCAGCTCTGTGTTCACAAACTTTTTCTTAAACGAAGGCAGCAGGCACAGGTGGCCTGCACACGTTTCCCTGGGCACCGAAAGAGTATTTTCCTAGTAAAAAGATTAGTGGCAAAGTAGAAATGTGATTACCCAGCTTCTTTTCTACTTTAACAGTCCCCTGCCTAAGCAAAGAAAAATTCATGGAAAGATACTTTGCATTTGATCCTGCTCTGCGTTCCCAACTCTATTCTGTGTGTTTTTTTAACTCCTTCTCCAGATAAAATATAGGTTATTTCAACTGCCTGTATCGTCTCAACACCATTCTGTAACTATCTGAAATGCTGAGCAATGCAAAGTTGATTTTCATTTTTACTTTGTAGCTTTCTTATAATGTATCCAATAATACTATTATTGTGGACAGATTCAACTACATCCAATTTGAGCCATGAAAAATATTGCAACTGTTAGAAACAAAATATTAATGTCTTTTTAATATTTTATCTTTATGTGTTTCTTAAAGCATATAGCAATTTTCAATATTATGTCTAAATACTGCTATTTTGAGTACTGACTTCACCATTTATCAGATGCTACACCTTAATTACATTTTATCAGATGCTATACCTTAGTTACCTTTGGGAATAACTACAACATAATGATCAAATGGACATTTTTGTACTTAGATTTAATAGCAATTTTCTAAATAGAAATTTTATATAAATATGTGATATAACTCTTGATATTTTG
Organism: Myotis lucifugus; assembly: GCF_000147115.1. NCBI lineage: Eukaryota > Metazoa > Chordata > Mammalia > Chiroptera > Vespertilionidae > Myotis > Myotis lucifugus. The sequence continues at coordinate 2,169,565 of NW_005871119.1, read as the reverse complement.
AAAATAGTAACTTTGTGACAAAAGGACCTTTTGTGGTTTTTCACAGTTATTTCTCACGTTCCTCTAAGTCGGGCTATATTGTTTATATCTGTTTACAGAGGAAGAAACAGAAGAATTGGACAGTTAAGTAATTCACCCAGGTATACATGATCAGGAAGCTGTAGTACAGGGATTTAAACCCAGTAGTCAAACTTTGGAGCCTGAATTATTCACCAAAACAGTACACCTATTCCCACCCAAATTAATGACTACAAGTCATTTGTAACTTGTATTTTATTTTCTTATGTATTTACTTACAATGATAATACTAATTAAAAGTATTGTATATATTTATATTTCAGGCTCTGTGGAAAACAGGTTATAATTTATACACCCTGTTTAAGCCTCACCATAATGTGGGAATAATTGTCGTTTTCCAAGAAGCAAAACAGTATATTTGTCTGAAGTCACATTCCTATTGAGCAGAATAGCTAGGAGCCAGAAGCAGTGAGACTCCAAATCCTGCAATGTTAGCTGCGAGTTCAGTTCAGATTTATCAGCAAAAATTCAGGTTGTAACGAATATATTCTTCCCAGGTATAGTGTCTGAAATCTTATAGTCTCTATAGACAGTTATATAACTTAGGCACAATAGCTTTAGAGCAATTGGATTGGTCAACTGTCAGTTTCTTAAAGTCAAAATAATTTTTTGGTGGCTTTGTACAAAATTCTAAAGTTAAAAAAAAATGCCTAATTTGCACAAAAGCACCAGAATATTCCCTGTTTTCTCCATTAGTTGTATCCCAGTGAACATTGTACTATTCTAACAATTTGATGAGGGCGATGAAGTGAATTAGTACTCCAGATTTTGAGGGCTTATGGAGTTATGCCCTTTTGGAAGCATTTTTTTGTCCCAGGAATGTCAAAGCTGGCAACTGGTTCGTGGCAATTTGTTTCTCCATCTGTCCCATACATTTAGAATAGTTGGGAGGTGAATGGACTTCATACCATGCAAGGAGGCCTTTCCTTTTTTGTGTTGCCAATCCGATTTCTCTAGGAAGATGTCACCTGTGTGTTGGCCTTCTGTGACTGTCCAGGTGGAATTGTTAAATTTTTGACAAGTCTTAAGGAAGCTTAAAAGCGACAGACAAATAAATAAAATCCAATTTAGTCAGGGTAGATTAGGCTATGCTCTAAACACAACCCAGACACTTAGTGGTTTGACATTTAAAAAGTCTGCTGCAGGACACACCAAAGCAACTTCCTTTCAAACTGTAGCTCAGGGATCCAAAAACACAGAGCACGCAGCTTCCAGGGCCTGGGAGCTCAGAGGCTTACACAGGAGTTTTCATACATTAGTCCAGAAGTAATACAGTCTACTTCTTAGTCTTTCAATTAAATCTAGTCCCAAGGTCCCACCTAAGATATAAAAGCAGGACATGGAGTGAGAGAGCATAACTGGATATGGGTGAGTACAATAATCTCTACGCCAGCTGCCAACCCTCTTTATTCAAAAAATTTACCTTTCAATATTCTAGCCTTTTTGATGGTAGATTACGTAATCTGATTTATCGCCCAGATGAGTAATGTAGGTTTGGGTGGTTTAGTGATTTACTTTGAAAGAGAAATGAAATTTAACCCTTTGGGGGAATTAATTTTTCTCAATTTTTGCTTACTGTGTTTGGAAAGATTGTTACGTAATAGTATAATCTGAAAAACTAATGTTACATAATTCTTTTAATCAGGAGATAGCTAGAAGATGTGTACATTTCTAGTTTTCTCTCAAATATTATAATCTCTAAGATTTGAAGCATTTCAGTAGTTTTTAGGGCCTCTGAACCAGCCATGTCCCTGGCTGAGTTATTTCACTCCCTAAGACATATTCCCTTAAGTGGAGGTAAGGAAAGTAGCAACATCTTTTGTAGAATACTATTAAGTGAGAAAATCGATGTGAAAAATTATAATAGTTCCTGACATTGGCTAGACCTTAGTGAAGTTAGCTAGTGCTATAGAGCTGAAAATGTGATGCTCATGTCTATATCATGTTTGAGCCAACCCCAGGTGTATGCATCCATTGGTTATCTATAGATTCCCCCAGTGCTGAAATGCTACTAAAGGCTTTCCATAATTAATTGTTTTTATAATTAATTGTTAACATACCTTTGGAGTCCATTATATGAAAATTTATTCTTAACACATCCTGATTGTTTTTAATGACTTTGATAATTTCTTATGCTTTAGTTCTGTGAATTTTGCAGAACTCCTTTTGTAAATTTGTTAATTTCCACAGAGAACATATAAATCTAGGAGTATACGAATTAAGTATGGTTGTTGTAGATCTAGAAGAATAGAGTAATAAGAAATATATAGTTTTCTGTTTTCAGCATCTGTTTTACTTGGTGGTTAGGGTTGTCTTATGGGTTAAATTGTGTCTCCCTCAAAATCGATGTATTGAAGTGCAAATCCCCAGTTTCTCAGAATGTGATCTTATTTGGAAATAAAGTCATTGCAGATATAATTGATTAAGATGAAGTGATATTGGAGTAAGAAGGGCTCATACTCCAGTATGACTGGTGTCCTTATAGGAGGAAATTTAGATACATAGACATGTACAGAGAAAAAACAATGTGAAGAGACAGATAAATATAATCCATTAAGCCAAGGGATGCCTGAGGCTACCACTCTCTGAGGGAACCAATCCTTCCCACAACTCAGTATTGGACTTCTAGCCTCCAGAACTGTGAGACAATAAATTGTTGTTTAAACCATTCAAACTTTAATATGGAAGTTCCAGAAAACAAATACAGGTTGTCACACATTTCAATCTTATATCCATTAGAAATTATTAATATTAATTCACATTTCTAGTACATTATAAGGAAGCACTGCAGTACCAGGTATAATCTGAGATATCCTACCTCAGCTACATAAAAAGTTGCCTAAACAGATAATATTCTATATAATAAAAGGCTAATATGCAAATTGACCGAACAGTGGAACGACCGGTTGCTATGACATGCACTGACCACCAGGGGGCAGACGCTCAACACAGGAGCTGCCCCCTGGTGGTCAGTGTGCTCCCACACGGGGAGCGCCGCTCAGCCACAAGCTAGGTTCACGGCTGGTGAGCACAGCAGTATTGGTGGTAGCCTTTCCTGCCTCCGCAGCAGCCAGACATCCCAAAAAGGCTCCCGGACTGTGAGAGGGCACAGGCTGGGCTGAGGGACTATCCTCCTCCCAGAGTGCACAAATTTTGTGCACCAGGCCTCTAGTCCTAATATATAAAAATCCAGGGTCCGTAACATCCAAAACAACCAAAGGCTCGACCGACCGGAAGTCAGTGCTGGGATGCCATGGCGACCCAGCACTGACTGCTGCTGCTGTGGGTGCCCTGACCCAGCACTGACTGCTGAGGGGGGGGCTGCGGATCAGGCCCAAAGAGAGGCCTGGAGAGAAAAGCAGGGTCTGATCCATAGCCTCCGTGGCAGCTGTTGATCAGCACTTGCCTCTCTCTTTCGCTCAAGGCCTGGCAAGCAGCCGGGCCTCTCTTTCTCTTGGGCCTCCACTGGGGCTGCTGATCAGCCCCGCCTCTCTGATCAGGCCCATTTATAGGCCCCAGAGACGTTGACTGGCATAGAAACTGACCAATCAGAACCAAATCTGGGTGAAGTGTGAGGAGCCAATGGCTGCCTAGGAAGCAGAGCTTTTGACACTGACTGGCATAGAAACCAACCAATCAAACCAAATCTGGGTAAAGTGCCAGGGGCCAATGGCTGCCTAGGAGGTGGAGCTTTTGACGCTGACTGGCATAAAAATTGTCCAATCAGAACCTAATCTGGGTGAACTGTGAAGGCAGAACCTAAGGTGGGGGCTGAGGAGGGGTTTTAAGGGAAACAGTTATTTGGTATAAGGTGTAAGAAAGAGGTTCAATATTTTAATGACCAGTTTGGCACTATAGTGCATATGGCTGGCTATCAGTCCAGATATAGGGATTATGTATTTTTGTCTGCCAGAGCATCTCCTTCTGATGAAAAAGCTCCCCCCGCCCCCATTTAAGCAATCCTATCCTATATAATCTATCTATACTACTAAAAGAGTAATATGCTAATTAGACCTGGTGGACTGGGCCATCTTTCCGGATGGTCTGACTTTTGTTCCAGACAAAGTCATAGTGGTCAGGGGATGGAGGGCAGAAGCTTGTTAAGGGGCGATCAGGCCGACCAGGGTAGGGCAGTTGGGGGCAAATCCAGGCCTGG
>NW_005871119.1:2100063-2164460 GCF_000147115.1 Myotis lucifugus | reverse complement strand
GCTGTGGTCCCACCTGGATTTCACACCCACTGCTGGCACCAGTCCCCACTCGCACCCACAGCTGGTACCAGAGCCACTGCTCGCACCCGCTGCTGGCTCCTGGCTCCGGTCCCAATTGCTCGGTACTGTCAGCGGGTGTGAGCAGCGGCTGCCGGCCCCGATCACCCCTAAGGGCTTCTCCACCTCCCCTGTTCCTGATGAGTGATTGGGGCAGAAGCTTCTGCTCGCACCCACTGGCCCTGCTTGCAATTGCTGCTGGCGCAGGCCCCAGTTGCTCTGCACTGTCAGTGGGTACAAGTGGGACCGGTGCCATCAGTGTGTGGGAGCAGCAGTGGTGGGAGCGGGGCTGCCAGCAGACAGAACCAGGGGCTGTGGTGGGAGGGGTCGGGTGGGGGCATGGAGGATGGGCCAAGACCTGACCCTGTGCCAACCGCAACCTCGCGTCCCACAGTTCCTTTCAAGGTGCACGAATTCATGCACTGGGCCCCTAGTTAAATTATAAAACTCTTAAGCAATCTATATGACTAGATAAGTAAAAATGTAATTTTTTGAATAGAGGGGGTTTTTCATCACTGTCTATGGCACTGTTTTGCAAACCAATCTGTGAAACTCTGTTCCTAAGTTTGCACATGCAGAGGATGTATGCTTCTCTACACCCCTTGTTGAATCTGTGGTCAGCAAAGATTAATTGCTCATCCACAAGCTAGTTGCAGATGCTAATGCCTTTTGTTGGTAGTGGGAGCTTTTGGAATATCCATCAATTTTTCATTAGATTTAGTAGTATATAAACTAAATTTAGATATTTCTAAAGCCTTTGGACACCAGAAAGTGAGAGAACATGTGGGGCTATAAATCAATGCCTCTTTTTGGATATATAGTAATATATTAGCTTCTCAGAGTTTCTTGTCTATATGCATTTCATATAGCAACATTTTGTTGGTTCTTAAATCTGATGACTTCTAATGATTCAAATGATGTGTGTGTGTGTGTGCAGAGTCTTGAAGTTCAAGATAAATAATCCATGAAGTTCTTCAGCCGTGCCTCTAATAAGGCCACTAAAGATTTGTTTTCAGAGCTAAAACTATAGCTACTGAGGCTCTAAACCTGAAATTTAAACCTAAGTAAAATAACACTTTTTAGTTTCCCCCTTTCACCTCTCTTCCACTTTTTTTCTATTTGTATTGTGGCAATGAACACTTGGTGTCATACAATATCCTCCTAGGAGCAATTGAATGTGCATCTAACCGGGAAGAGAATGTGTGGACTCTAAATCAAGTTTCTTTATTTTACCCAGGAGGTGCTACTGTAATGTTGTGAGGCCAGAGTACACAAGGCAGAGATCAAGCTTGAGAACAAACCTCTCATCATTAGCTTTGAGGTTGCTAGTTTGAATCTTTCTCTTCTTTTTGGTTTGAGGTGTTAATTTTCCCAATTTTATAACCACAAGTGGAGTCCTACAAATATAAAATTTCTTTTTGTGAAATGAACAGTTGGGAAAACAAAATATAATGATACTTATTGTTCCTGACAAGCAGATTTAAATAACCTCCTTCATCTGCTATCCTTAGCTTACTGTCTCCAGTGCTGTGTCATCAAATTGTTATGTATTCATTTTGACTTCATAAGTATCAACTGTGCCTTCTTTAGTTTGGGACATTGTTTTTGATCTCCCAGCATGAAAATTGTTCTATCATGCCACTCCATTGTGCTTGAGCTTTGATGATAAAACCTTTAATGTATGGGTTTAATATACTGTGTCCTCTCTCAGTTCAAAGACTTGTGTTAAGCACTTACATATTATGAAGATTATGGCTTAATTTTGAGCTACCTGCTGTCCTGATCTATCTAACACAAGTTGCTTTTAGTTCATTGTTTTTAGCTTTAAGAAAAGATTGATTTCTATGTTCTATTTTGTGAAGTTATTTAATGTGATGATCATAAAAATTATAGCCATTATAGTTACTTTCTGTCATAATTCTCCTATTATTTAAAAGAATAAACTAAAACTCAGAGAAGGGTTTGTGGTAGTCAAATCTGTAAGTAGTGGAGACTGACTTTGAGCTCTGATATAGCATTCAATGAACAGTTTGTGTACATTGCCATGATAGCACTCTGCCTCAAAATTCTACTAGTGAGGTGTGGTAGCTCTGCTGCTTAAATTCATTGTTTTAAATACACCTAATGACTTGAACTATCTGTTGATTGTAGTAATTGGGATTTTTGAAACTTTTCAAATGTAATGAAAAATTGGTTTTTCTAATTTGAGCCAATTTCCCCATTGATATCTCTTGTGAATCACTTACAGGATGATTACCCCAGGATTATTCTTAGAAGAAATGTGCTCTAATTAATGTTAAGTTCTCTAATTCTGTAGAACAAGGTTTAGCATGTAGATCAGCACATAATGGGCTCTTAATAAATATTATTTCATTCTCTGCTTTCTCTTCATCATTTTTTTCAATAATTTGGAACATTCCTATCTTTGTCCCTTCTGTTTAGAGTTCTGATTCCTAACTTTGTAAAGACAAAGGATATATTTCATAGTCATCTCACCATCTTAATTTTGAAAGTCTAATTCTCTTTAATAAGTAGAGCTTCTCTGGCCTTTGGTTCTCTGTATCATATGCTTATTCTTGCTATCCCTTTTAATTAGAAACTAGAGGCCCAGTGAACAAATTCGTGCATGGGTGGGGTCCGGCTGGCCTGGCCCCAATTGGGGCAGATCAGGGCTGGGCCTGTCAGGAGGAGAAGATGGCAAGAGGTTGGCCACCCGGCCTGCCCCAATCGGGGCCCAATCAGGACCAGGCTGGCTGGGGAGAGGGGCCTTGGGTGATTGGCCAACAGGCCCCACCCCTGATTGGGGTTGGGGGACTGATTAGGGATAGGGCCAGCCATGGGGAGAGGCTGTGGGCAGCGGGCCAGTCAGCCCTGCCCCCGAATGGGGTCAGGGGTGCCGACTGGGGGCCAGCAACCTGGGGGAGGGGCCATGGGTGGCTGGCCAGCTGGCCCTGCCCCTGATCAGGGTGAGGCGGCCGATCTGGGGTGGGACCAGGTCAGGGGAGGGGCTGCAGGAGGTTGGCCAGCCAGTCCCACCACCTTTTGGGGTGAGGGGTGATCAGGGTCGGGGCCAGCTGCGGGGGAGGGCCCACAGGAAGTTGGCTGGCTGGCCCCACCCCCTGATCAGGCCAGTTCGCTGGCTACAGTGGGCATCATAGTGACCAGCCATTGGTCGTTCCAGTCATTATGGATGCTAGCTTTTTATATATATACTAGGAGCCCAGCTCGCGATATCGCAAGGCGCGGCCCAACCACCTGCAGCCCTGCCTTGACACCCGAACCTGTCCATGCAGAGCTCCAGCATGCCTGGCCCAGACCCCAAACCCTCTGGCCACTTCAAACCCTGACCTCAGTCCCTCCAGTGGCCTCGGGCTGGTCCTGCCTTCTCTGGGCGCCTCCCTGCTTCCACCCCATCTCTGGAGCAACGCGGCAGCTCTGCCCCATCATGGAGCTGGAGGAGAGCTTGGAAGACTCCTGCCTGCTGCGCTGTGCTCCTTCCCCTGGCAGGTGGGCCACGGGGCACTCAGAGTGCGAGCGGTGGGTGGTGAAGGACTGGTGAGGGAGACACTATGGGCTCTCACCCCTGCCCTCCCTGGCACGGGATGGTCCTGCCTCCTCCGGGCACCTCCCCACTTCGTCCATCTCCGGAGCAATGCCCAAGCTAATATGCTAATGACCTGGTCATTACCGTTACGGCATCCTGCTCATTAGCATATTAGCTCTTTATTGGTATAGATAGATGAGTTAACTTTTAGTTCAAGCCTTTTATCTTTTCTCTCAATTTTCATTCTTTGGAAACATCTCTCAGTAACTGATTCCCAAAACTATTAACCTGATGCTAAAGTTTCTCATAGGCTCCAGTTCTGTATTTCTAACTCTCTGCTCAGCAATTTCTTCTTCTTATCTTTTAAATCACTTTGAACTGTCCATGTTTAAATATTTCCTTCAAATCTGTCTTTACTTTCAAATAATACCTCTATTTTAATTTTCTTAATCTTTCAGACTACCAGATTCAAAATTTCCTTGCAGAGTCAACCCCACTAATTAGGGTTGGCTATGATTTGTCAATGTCTTCTATTCATTTCTTTTTCTTTCTCATTGTTAATATGTTTTAATCCCCCAACTTTAAGTAGCCACTTAGACTGTTCTTTTCTTCAGTCTCCTTCCCTATTTGAATTCTTCTGATGTATTGCTGGTATATCTAACCCAAAACTTTGAACATATACCCTTTTTATATTTAATGGTTTTCCAATGTCACACTGCAAAGTACAAATTCTTTAGCCTATCAGTAAAGACTCTTGCAATCTGTCCTTAAACTGCATTTGTAACCTCATCTCTTACTACTTCTCTTTATAGATATCTCAGTCTGATCAAAATCCCATGACCTGAACTCTGAAAATTGGTTTCTATGTTCTTAAGGAGAGTTAAATTATATTCATATCATCTACTTATTATAGCAAGATATGATTTTATATTCATTAAGATTTGATGTTAAGCAGATTCAAACAGCTGTGGAGACTAGTATAAGTGATAAATGGTAATAAAATTGTCATATTAAATTTTATCCTGATAAGGTTGGACTTATGTGCTCATGTATTGAGTATCTTAAAACTTGGTTGGTGCTTTTCTATGATCTTTTTAACCAAATTGGAATCTCTCTTGGGTAATTATGACATTAAAAATTTATGATTATTCTTAGGTAATTAGTAAGATACTTATTTTAATTATTAAAATAATTGTTTTGTAGGTGTCTGAAAACCCTAACTAACACGGGCTATGCAATCATACTCATGGTGATAACACAAATTCTTAAATTTACAGAACTGAATTGCATTTTTTCTTGTAACAAAACACTAGTATAAACAGGACAGTCACCAAAACTGAGTTTAAGTAATTTGTTTGAAATTATATAAACAGTGTCAAAGTCAAGATATGATTCTCAGAACTAGGTACGTAAGCAATCCTAACCCCAGATACACAATGTTTACAAGCATGCCCTGGCAGGAACATATGGACTTTAGTTGAGATAGTTGAGTTCTAAGTCCACATATGATATTTAATAGCTTTATGTCTTTGGACAAATTAGTTAATACCTCCAAGCCTCAGCTTTCTCATCTATAAATGAGAAATATAAAAACAACTCTATGGGATTGGTTTTTTTGTGAGGATGAATAGCATAACAAAATTCTAGTATTTAGCACCATATCTAACTCATAGTTATTCAATAATTAATACATAATAATGAGTGGTAATAATAGTAAACAATAAAAATATTTTTGTTGGCCTTTTCTTCTTAGTTGAAGAAAGTTTTGTAAAAATCAGGTAAGAAAGCAAGGAGGATATACCCAATTTGAGGGTTCCAATGCCACTTCTTTACTCTAAATTGTTTAGATTTCTGGAGTTCAGAAGAGAGAGTTTGGTCTGATGTTATCATGCAAACAAACATCATGAGACTGTGGATGTCCATGATCTTGGATCAGAAGTGTAGATTTTGACAAAAAGTTATGTAGGCCCCAAAACCTCTTCTCCTTTTGCAACATTTACTCATTACCAGCACTTGCCTCTCTCCCATCAACATAACAACTCATGTTTCAAGTGGATGTGGCCATATCATCAAAAATGAAAAAAGAATAAACTTCACACCCAATTTCCCCTTGATAGTTTCACAGCAGCTTCTGTGAGATCTCAGAGACCAATGATACAGAGCACACGCATAAACTTTAGAGAGTTTTAGATGGATCCAAGATATGCACAACAATTGTATACTAATAATAACAACCATAATATGTGTGAACTCTATTCAGATCCTGTGCAGCTCCTTTAATCTATGTAACAGTCTTATCTGGTAGGCATACAATTATAATTCATCTTTTATAAAAGAAAAAATTGAAACACAGAGAGAAGAAATAACCTTTCCAAAGCCATACAACTAAGCTCGGAGTCAAGTTGGGATGTTTGACTCTAAACTTTTTTCTTCGAAGTCTACTATTATTCTGCTAAAGTAGGGCACAGCTTTGGTGTTTAGCTTGGGATCTCTGACATGTCTGGTTTCACTCAATCTGAAATTATTAAGAGTACATAAACCCTCCATATAAATTAGGGGAAAGGTGGAACTAAGATATTCTAAACAAAAACTGTACAGTTTATTATCAGACAACTCTGTTTTAACAGGAAAAAGTATGAGCTGTTACTAGGTAAGTATTATTAGAACTTTCTGATCCTGGATAACAAAAGGGAGGTAGTGTTAACAAAATTTAGTTGGTCCCAGATCTCCACTGAGGGGGGTAAATGAAAGAGTGCAGAGTTTTGTTTTGTTTTTCTTAATTTTGATTGAGGAGCCACTCAGTTCATTTACTGAGTCTTGGACTTTTATGGAATTTATGCCAGAATTATGGAATTAGATCACCAATGAATTAGCCTGAATTTTAAAAATAACCAGATTCTGCTCAAGTTTTTTTGAGCACTTCTCAAGAAATAGATGCTATCATAGGGGTTTTACATAATACTTAATTCTAACAAAAATAACAGCAAGAGGCATTTATATTCATGAAGAACGATGAAACTTCCCCAAACTGTTTAAACTTCTTAAACTCTAAAGACAGTTTTGAGACCAAATGCACTAGCTAATGAAACTAGCAAAATACAATTACACAATGGAATTATCTAATAACTGAAATAGATATGAGACTATTTTCTGAACAGCAAGAAAGTTTTGCAAAAAGTCCTTCAATTACCTGTATCCATTGTTACTATACTTTCTTTTTTTTTTTTTTAAATATATTTTATTGATTTTTTACAAAAACTTCCCCAAACTGTTTAAACTTCTTAAACTCTAAAGACAGTTTTGAGACCAAATGCACTAGCTAATTAAACTAGCAAAATACAATTACACAATGGAATTATCTAATAACTGAAATAGATATGAGACTATTTTCTGAACAGCAAGAAAGTTTAGCCACTGAGCCAAACCGGCCAGGGCCCATTGTTACTATACTTTCTAAACCGTACTACAAACAGTCAAAATAATGTTTCTGATAATTGATTTGACCACATTTGGCTCAAGCACTCTGTTGGTTCTCCAATGCATATAGAATGAAACCTAGACCATTTAGCCTGGCATTCCAGATCCTGCATAATCTCTTGGTAATCCATTTCTTCCGCTTCCTTTTTACTCAAGAAGCACAGCCATCATGCATGTTTCTTTCCTTAAATTTTATATATAATCTCATCTCTGCACCTTCAGTCATGTGTGTGTTTCCTTAGGGATTTATTTTACTCTTGTCTGTACATCTGCACCCTGTTACTCATTTGAAGACCAACTTACAGCCCATCTTCTTTGAAATTCTTTTTGCGCTCAATACAGTTCAATTTTTTTCTTTCTCCTCAAAATTAACGAATGCTATTTTATATTAATTAATGAACATTATTTTTATATTAATTACTTTTTGATATGTCACTTTATTAATTTCATTTATATTCTCAAAGCACTATGTTTACATTCTATTTAGTTTTCCTATTGTTTTTATTTTTATTAAAAAATTCACTGATTTCCCTCAGTCTGGTGGCAGTTTTTATCTTTCACTATTTTATACATGTTGCTTCATTGTTTTCTCACTTCTGTTGTTTACAACAGGACATAGCCTTTCATCCCTGTCTTTACTCTTCTGTACATATTATGTCTTTATTTTCTTACTAAATTTAAGATTTTCTGGTTCTCACTTGTTTTGAGTAATTTGCATGTTTCTTGTGCTTGGTGTTTATTGAGTTTCCTGGCTTTGTAGATTTGTATTTTTTCCCAAATAAAAAAAAAAGTGTCCATTAGCTTTCAATCTTTTTGTCTTCCTCCTTCTTCCCTCTCCTCCCAGAATGCAAATTGCACACATATTAAGCCTTCTGAATGTCTCCCACAATTCACTGATGCCCTCTTTAGTTCTCTGTGTTTCATCTTGGATAGTTCTATTGTAATACTATCAAACACTAACCGTTTGTGCTGCCATAATTCCTTTCAGTGTATTTTTCATTTCATACATTATTGTTTTAATCTGTAGAAGTTTAATTTTTTAATGTCTTCCATATCTCTATTTAACTCTTTGAATACAGACAATCCTATATAATAAAAGCCTAATATGCGAATTGTTCCCTTCACCAGGAGTTTGGCTGGGAGTTCCACCACTCCACCAGTTGCTATGATGCACACTGACCCCCAGGGGGCAGATGCTCTGACCAGTAGGTTATCTTACTGCAGGCGCTGGTGGGCTGGACTGGAAAGTGAGGTGTGAGGTGAGCCCTCAGGAAGCTGCTAGGGTTTGGCCCACGGGGAGCCAGGAGGGACCAGGTGGTGCGGGAGGCTGCTACGTGTGATCAGAGAGCCATGGACTGTGCAGCCCTCTACAGCGTGTGGCGTTCTCAGTACGCAATTTATAATCTTCAGAGCTGCTTCCTTTTATTTGATAAGTTTCACTAACTACTCCAGGAGCCTGGGTAGCACCATTAAAAAGGGATGGGCCAGGCGCTCCTGCCCAAGGCCAAGGGGCGGCCTCTGGCTCCCAGGGACCCAGCAGAGAGGGGGACAGGGCTGAGTCAGAGAAACTGAGACAAAAACTTGAAAAGAAGCGGGAGGCAGTGAGGGGAGGAGGGTGATAGCTGCGCAGGGGCCTAGAAAAGCTGCTGGATGGGGGTAGCTGAGGAGCCCCATGCATCTCCCACAGGACAGGCTCCATATCCCTCCCTCCTTCTTCCCCCTCCTACCCATGACCCATCACCCCAGCTCTCCTCCGAGGCCCCGCACAGCCCCACCCACACTGTTTCATCTGCACCACACAGCCCCGCCCCACACAGCTTTTGGAGAGCTCCGCCCCAGGAGGAGAAAGGGGGAGGCTGAAGACAGGAGGTCACAGGAGGAGGGGGCAGAGCAGAGCCCACCAAGTTTGATGGAGGGTAGGGAGGGAGAGACCCCACAGGACTGGAGACAGAGATGGGCAGGGAAGGAAGGCCATGCGGAAGCGTCACCCTTGGTTGAAGCAGAAATCCTGACCCCATTTTACAGACCCCAGCAGAGTGTGTGTGTGGGGGTCGGGGGGAGCGAAGACAAAAGAGGGTGTGAGGAGACTGGATGGATGGAGAGCAGCAACGTTTGATTCATGGCCTATTTATTTTTATTTTTGTTAATATATTTTTATTGATTTCAGAGAGGAAGGCAGAGGGAGAGATAGAAACATCAATGATGAGAGAGAATTGATCAGCTGCCTCCCGCACGCCCCCTATTGGGGATTGAGCTTGAAACCCAGGAATGTGCCCTTGACCGGAATTGAACCCAGGACCCTTCAGTCCACAGACCATGGCTCTATCCATTGAGCCAAACCATCTAGGGTGACACATGGCCTGTTTAAAACCGCTGCAGTAGGCTGAGCAGGGGGTCTTACCACAATGGTGTTACCTGATAATGAGGGTGTCTCTCCTTATGTTGGGGTAATCGGAACTGCAGCGAAGTGAAGACACACCCATGGAGCCTGCAAAGGGTTTCCACGCACACGATGCAATTTACCTCGTGTGGCAGCTGAAGAGGGTGAGCAGAGCCTTGGAAGGACATGAGGTCTCCAAGACCAGGGGCTGGAGGGAAAGTGCGTGCCGAGTATTCCGCACCATGAGTTACACTCCATATATATATAAAAGCCTAATACGCTAAGTGTCTGACTGAGCAGTCGACTGACCGGTCACTATGACATGCACTGACCACCAGGGTGCAGATGCTCCAACTGGTAGGTTTACCTTGCTGCTGGGGTCCAGCTGATCGGGACTGGGCAAGATGGGGCTGGACATGCCTTGGAGCCCTCCCGTGGTCCCTCCCCGGCCACCAGCCCCGATTGGCCCTGATTGGGAGTGGGCGAGACGGCCCTGATCAGCCCCAATAGCCAGCCAGGCGGAGGGAGCCCACCCGTGCATGAATTAGTGCACTGGGCCTCTAGTCTCTCTCTCTCTCTCTCTCTCTCTCTCTCTCTCTCTCTCTCTCTCTCTCCATATATATATATTAGAGAAATATCCTAATTAACCGGGATGCCATAACAGGTCAACTGGACAGGAGGAGGTTGCACAGGCAGCATCGGGGGTGGGGCGGCAGGGGCTTCCGCGCGCCTGCGCTGGGGGAGGGCCTGATCAGCAGCGGCCCAGCTGCTTCAAGGGCCAGAGAGGGAGGCAGGGCCAGACGGGCGACTCGAGGGTGGGTGGCGCCACGTGATTTTAAATTGCGTGCTGGGCTCCTAGTATAATTATAAAACCTGTTTAATGTGTTTAATCTACTCTTTAACATCACTGTCAGTTCTGTGTTGGTTTTGATTGATCAGCCGTCATTATGGGTCCTATTTTACTGCTTTGTTGTTACTTGGTAATATTTTATTAGATGCTAAACATTGTAAAGTTTACTCTGTTGGGTTCTGAATATTTTTTATTACCACAAATATTGTTGAACTTTGTTCATTTAAATTACATTTAAAAAGTTGATTTTTTCGTTTTGCTTTTAGGATTTGTTAGGCAGGATTAGAGCAGTTACCAGTCTATGGCTAATTACTACCCACTATTGAGGCAAGACCATTTTGTGTACTCTGCCTAATGACCATGAATATTGAGGCTTTCCAATCTGATTAGTGGGACATATAGGATTTCTATCCCTGTATGAGTACTGAGCAAGTATTATCTCTATTCAGGTAGTTTTTTTCCTCACAGAGACTTGCTGATCAGTACTCAATTGGATAATAAAGATGGACCCTCTCTAAAACAAGAGATCTCTCTCTCCTTTCTGATTTTTTTCCTGTGATTTCTAGCTGCCTTATTCTCTGCAGATTTTCAGCTCTGTCTTCACACCTTAAGTAGTTTGCCAGTCTCTCTTTGAATTCCTTTCTGCACTGTGACCCAAATTTCTCCCAGGTTAATATTCTGGGAATTTTAGGCTTCATTTGTTTATTTTCCATCTCTCAGAGATCAGTGTTCTTCATTGCCAGATGTGTAGTGCCTGATAAACCTTTTCCATATATCTTGTCTATTTTTTGTTTGTTTGTTTTCAGGCAACAGGATACATTAAGTCTCTTTTACTTCACCTTGGTCTGAAGTGGAAGTCTGAAGATAGCTTTTTAATCAGCAAATAAATTATAGTCCAAATAGTCCTTAAGAATATATATATATATTACTATCATCTCTGAAATGCACTCTTAGAAAATATCAGGGTTCTTGCTTATTAAAGTAACAATGGTAAACAATTTTTTTCTGGAAACCTTGAAAATAATTGCAGTCTCATATGGTTGACTAAAAGAAATCAGGGCAGAGCAAATGAGAATCAGGCAACAGGATAATGATGAAAATCTTAATATATTTTACCTGTCTCTTCTTTTTGTCTGGTTTTCCTGTTAATTTGAACTTGTGTGAGATCCCAAATCTACTTGGGATAGAACTATTTCTTCTCCCTTTAACCCTTAATATAGATGGGGCCTAAGGTAGTGAGATCTAGTAAAGATGAGCTAATATGATAAAAAAAATGTTTGGGGCCAAATAGACTGAAACCATAGCTGGTGTTAAAACAGCTGTATGCTACAGAATGTTCTAATTATAAATAAGACAAACATATCCCAGCACTATAGATGTCGATTCACTCCCTCTGCCTCGGTAGAAGTGAAAGTGGTACGGCTGACATTGAGAGCAAAGGCCACAAAAAGCACCAGCACAGATGCTACAAATAAGAAGTGGACATGGGGAAAGAAATCTAAATGGTAACACGGTCTGAACCCCTGGACAGCATCCTAAGTTCCACAGTAAGAGCCCTTGTGTTGTGGCCATAAAATCAATGTGGTGGAAGGTGTAGTGAAGCAGTAACATTTATACTTTATATGGTTTCTGTCCTGATAATCTGTTCTCATTCTGCTCTGAGAAACTATCATTGTGAATAAATACTTGAATTTTTCCTCCTTAATTTCATTATTTTCGTCTGAACTTTCCTAGTTACATTTTGTCTATTGAGTCAAAAAGGTTGAACTATGGATATGAAAATTTTAGCCTCAAATTTTATCAGAACCACAGGAAAGTGTCACTCACTCTTTCGGGAATGAGGGGGAGACGGGAGCGGGAGCGAGTACACTGAAATGTCAGCGCAAACTTTGGAGTGTGGAAGGGTAGCCTGCCGTATGTGCTGCTTTCCAAGTTTGTCGCTCCTACTGAATCTGCATTTTGAATTATTTTTCCCCTAGATGTGTTAGTTCTTTTTTCCAAGTTGAAGCTTACTTTATTTTTCTTGCTAGGGCCCATTTTATTATTCCAACATTTCCCGTTTTAGTATCATCTGCAGAATTCATTTAGACCCTGTTTACTTTCTTGCTGAGTCTCTGAAACAAAGAGTGGGATGGGCCCGGGGGTCAGACTGCATCCCTCTCCTCCATGCAGCCCTCATCACCCACACTGGCCCACAGAAAGGAGGATTTAATCTGCTACAGGATTTTCCCTGTGGAAGGGGATTTCTAAAGCTTCCCTATAACACAAGATAGAATTGAAAAATAGAAAGGATAATAACAACAATATGTTTGCCTTTGCTTCTTGGGAATAGAGCAATCAACAAGCATTTATTAATCGTCATTCGACATATGTCCAGAGCTTGGCCAAGCAACATGGATGATATAAAGCGGGGGGAGCCTTGGCCCCCTCCCTTGAGGAAGATACAATTTAATTTAGGAAAGAAAGCTCACACACACTTCTGAAACAATGAGAGGACGCCTTGCATGGATACAATGACTTGTGAGATACAGAGTAAAAAATATCCACATGGATCATAAAGCTCAGGAAAATGTTGGTGGAGGAGGAAGAGCTTATACCCCAAGTATTTATTCATAAATTCATACTGTCCTGTTCCAAATATTTATTGAACATCTACTGTATGAGAGGAATCCTCTTAGGGGAGAGAAAGAAATAGACAACGTTGATGCCATCATCAAGCTCTCAGCTGGCAAGAAATAAGGAATCACAAAATCGTGAGATAGGAGCTATCAAAACTCTTCTTTTTGAGGTGCTTTTCTTGATTCTAAAAGCCAACAAAGCAAGATGTGATCTCCAGGAGTTGCTAGATTCATAACTTATTCATTAATTTATTCATTTAATCTGTGTAAAAGATTAGACTACACTTTATGCAAACATGAAGAAGAATTGGACTCAGGCCCTGACTTCAAGATTTCAGTCTAATGTAGACACACTAAAAATGCATAGTACAAAGTAGAAAATAATGTTTGTATTTTTACCTGGCTTACATTTTAGTTACCAATATGAATCTAAGAGAACAATTCAAAAACATTTGTGTTTTGTGGGCAGGAGGTTTTAATTAAATGTGCTGGCAAGAGAAAAAGCCTTGTTGGGGGCTTGGGTGGAAATCTGGCCTCACCTAAAAGCCACCAACCATAGCTGCCTCTCCACTGGAAATGTCCAAATAGCATGGTTAGTATTCAGGAAAGTGTAATAGCAGTAGCGGTAGCAGGAATAGCAGCTCGTATATATTCAGGACTTTCTCTGTGCCAAGCCTTTAGTTAGCAATTTTAAATTGCAGAATCTCATTTAACCTTCTCAACCTTCCAATGAACTAGCTATTTTTTTTCATATTTCACAAAAACTAATCTGAGCCTAAAAACCAACTTGGCCATTCCTTCCCAACTAGTAGACAGCTGAGCATGAACTCAAACTCAAGCATCTCTAAATCTAAGCTCAAAATTCCAGAAGTAGGTATGGCCATGTAACCAAAGAGGTCTGGCTTTGTGTGATGGTCAAAGGTAATGGTTCTTAACCTCAGATGCACATTAGAAATACCTGGAGAACTTAAAAGTACCCCTGTTCTAATCCAACATAATCAGAATCTCTGGGGGTGGATCTCAGGCACCAACATTTCTAAAGCCTCCCAAGATGATCCTGACATCCAACCAGGCTTGAGAACAAATGTCTTTAGGTCCTACCCAGAGCAGAGGAGAAAAACAAATATACTAAAAACAAACAAAAAATATATAATACTATTTAATATGATACAATCTATAATAATAAAAGCATAATATGCTAATTAGACTGGACAGCAAAACAACCTTTTGGACGTCCTTCTGGATGAAGCCGCGGTGGCAGGGGCCGAGGCAGAGGCGGTTAGGGGTGATCATGCAGGTAGGCGAGTGGTTAGGGGCAATCAGGCAGGCAGGCAGAGTGGTAGGGGCGATTAGGTAGGCAGGCAGGCTAGTGGTTAGGAGCCAGCAGTCCCGGATTGCGAGAGGGTGCTGGCAGGGCTGAGGGACCTCATCTCCCCCATGCATGAATTTCATGCACCGGGCCTCTAGTATAAATATAATTCTGGGAGCTAAAACTTGCTCTGGGAAATATCAAAAGCCTTGCTTCCATGAATTGTCCCACAATAGGCAAAATCCACACTATTTAAGCAGATTATGGCTTTTAGCCAAGCGCTCCAAGAAGTCAAAAGGTCTGTGTTTTCTTTGCTCTAAGTCTGTCTGATTGAAACTTTTATACCAGAACTCCTGGTTTATCTACAAATTATAGAAAATTATTTTTATTAGGTAGAAGGGATAACCACTTTGTTTAGAATATGGGGAGTCTGGAAGACGGGAGATCAGGGGAGGGTCCTTTAAATGCACACTGAGCTACCACAGTCACCCCACAGTTTCTTATGACCTTTCCTTGGCATACACCTCAGAGACACATATTACATAAGTCAAGAAAAAAGTTCAAGCATACATATAAGAGACCTTGTGTGCTAGGCAGTTAGACAGACATGAGCCAAGCAAGGACATTGGGCCAGGTACAGAAGGTCACCACCGCAAAAAGCCCCAGGTACTTCGCAACAGGCAAAACTGGGAAACAATGACCTCACCCCCAGGGTAATCTTTCCTCCTCTTGCATATCACCAGTCATGAAGTTTGGACCTCCTGACCTTTCCTCCCTACAGATAACATGCAGGCTCAGATGTATTTCTGTTCCAGGTCCAGAAAAGCAGCAAAACCAGACAAGTGACACCATAGCTGACCTCAGGTCCAGCTGTATTGACTAATGACCGCTGCCCTGGCACTGGCCAATCAGTAGAGACCGTGACCCTGAAAGACCACACCTGGAACACTGATGCAAATCTCCAACCTGATGAGGACCCAGGATGCTCTTCCTCCTGGAGCATGCCTGTACCTTTCCCCTCCCTCTCTTTTTTCCCCCAGGCCTGTTGCCTTTACCTTCCTCATTCCCAAGCTCCAAGGGCTCTTCTTTTACTTCTGTAACTTCTTTTCTGAGCCCATTTCTTTTACCTCTCAGTTCTTCCACCTCTAACTAAATGTTCTCTTATAGTTTGAGTCTTGACTCTGAATTCTTTCCTAGCCAGAACTCAAACTTTAGTTTCAACGATTTCCTTTGCAACAGTTTTATTCTGTGGATCAAAAATTACAATCTCATGCCTTCATGAAGGTAAGGAATAAAGGCTATAACTGATAAATATATCAAATCTCTCAAAGTTATTCAAAACATAAAAGGTCTTTTAAAATTCTATATCAGGCTTAAAATAATACTTTTAAAACACAGTCTTTCGTTTATGGAGACTACAGATTTTCCAAAATGCTGCAAATAAAATTAACATTTTTAAAAATATCAATTACTTTATTCCTGTGAATTACAAGTTTTTAGATTCCCAAGCCAAAACTTTTATTTGACAATTAAAATTGGTTCATAGAGTATTATTGTAGGCCAGCTAAATCTAACGACCTTTCTGCTCTCCAAGTTTCAGACCACAGATTTCAGGAACAGAGACCAATGAAATGCGTATCCTACATTCCAGCAAGCAAAGGCAGTGCGGAGCTTTTCCTGTGGTGAGTAAAGACCATGTTTCTTAATAAGAAAATGACTGTTCGAGCCCTGTAACACATCAAGTCATTTCCTGGACTGCATTTTCCATGTGGCTTTCTATTATTACCTGATAAATTCACTTTGCATCATTGATACCTTTGGCCTTCATCTCCATCCGTGCTAGAAATCTTCACTTAACCTCTTTCAGCTCCTTGCATTTCCTTCCCCTCCTTGTTTAAAGGGAATGCAGGATGTAGAAAATGGAAAATGGGAGAATTAATTTAAAAAGATATTTTCTCTAAAGAAGTTGAAAGACATTGTTAACACTTCAGTTTTGCTCAGGGTTCTGATATCTTTCTCTGTGCCACCAAGTCAGCCTATCATTTCTCCATATAAATATTGCTTTTCTGTGAAATTAAGGGACTTGGAAACTGATTAAAGGAATGGAGAATGAATGAAGCAGATGATATGTGCATACATAGCTTCTCTCCTCCACTTAATTTTTTTAATAGCTATGTTTTAGTATTTTACTCCTCTCCCTCAAACACTTTGGCTTTATTTCTCCTAAGAGACCACTACTTAATATCCATTTACAGTTAATAAAAGGAATGTCCTGAAGTGGAGATAACTAGCAAGGATAATTCAAAACTAATTGAAATGTTAATTTACCATTGAAATGATGGGCACAGATTTTTCCCCATATATATCCTTTAATTAAAACATCAATTTTTATGGTAATTACTGTGAGGTATAAATGTAAATAAGTACATTGCACACAAAGAGCTTACAATTTTCTAGATGGAGTTAGGAGTAAGTTACAATTCAAATATCATATAGAGATATTGAGTGTTGTAATGCAAAGAATACTGGACTAAGTGACAGAGGAAGTCAGAGCTAACTCCAGCATCACCATTTCCCACCAGGGACTTGCTGTAGACTGAATGGTGATGTTCGCAAATTCATATGTTAAAGCCCTAATCCCCAATGTAACTGTATTTGAAGGTAGGGTCTTTAAAAAGGTTAAGGTTAAATAAAGAAGAAGAGACACCAAGGATGCATGTGCACAGAAGAAAGACCATGTGAAGACATACCAAAACAGCAGCCACCTGCAAGCCAAGGAGAGAAAGGTCTCTGAGAAACCAACCCTGCCGGCAGCTTGATCTTAGAAACCAGCTTCAAGAACTGTGAGTAAATAAATTTTTGTTGTTTAAGCCACAAGGTCTGTGTTACTTTGTTATGGCAGCCCTTGTAAATTAATACAGAGCTTCTAAGCAAATCATTTAAAATTTTCAACCACAACCAACTCCTGAAGGACTTACTAGTAATCCTTGTATTTTTGCTTGTTTATTCTTTTCTGGCCATATTTCCTCTGCCTGTCTCTTAAGTTGTTGGGGCATGGAAGAAATCTTCTCCAGGCCTCCTCTTTTCAGTCTTCATATAGTCTGGGTGATCTTGCACTCCTGTGGCTTCAGTAACTACCCATTTGCTGATAGATCACTATACTCAGATTTCTAGCCCAGACCTTTTTAAAAAAATTATTGATTGATTTTTAGAGAGAGAGAGAAGAAGGGAGGGAGAAGAGAGAGAGAGAGATTGATTTGTTGTTCCACTTATTTATGCATGCATTGGTTGATTCTTGTATGTGCCCTGACTGGGGATTAAATCCACAACTTTGGTGTAGCAGGATGATGCTCTAACCAACTGAGCTACCAGGCCAGGGACCCAACCATTTTTGTTTGTTTGTTTTTAATTTCAGTTTTATTGAGGATTAGTTGACACATAAAAGTGTAAAATTTTAAATGTATACATCATGGTAATTTGATATATGTATACATCAAAAATAAAAAAATAAGAGCATTTCCATTCTATTCTCTTAGCAAATTTCAGTTATATAATACAGTATTATCAATCACAGTCACATTGTTGTCCATAGATCCCCAGAACTTATTCATCCTATAGTTGACAGTTTCTAACTTTTTACCAACTTCTCCCTATTTGTCCCACCCCTCAGCCCCTGGCACTTTTTTGTTCTATTTCTATGAATTTGACTTTTTTGTATCCTAGACTTCACATATAAGTGAAGTAAGATACCATACAATATTTGTCTTTCATTTAACATAGTGCCTCAAAGTTTATACATGTTGTCACAAATAGCAGAATTTTTTTTTTTACTTTCTTATGGCTAAATAATATTTCATTGTGTGTATCTGTGTGTGTGCGCATATATGCATATATCACACATGCATATATCACATCTTTATCCCTTCATCTTTTGATATATACTTAGGTTGCTTCCATATCTTGACTACTCTGAATAATACAGCAATGAACATGAGATGCATCGGCAAACATATCGCTTCGAGATTTTTGTTGCCTATGTTTTCTTCTAGGATTTTTATGGTTTCATGGCTTACATTTAAGTATTTTATCCATTTTGAGTTTATTTTTGTGTATGGTGTAAGTTGGTGGTCTAGTTTCATTTTTTTGCCTGTATCTGTCCAATTTTTCCAACACCCTTTATTAAAGAGACTTTCTTTACTCTATTGTATGCTCTTGCCTCCTTTGTCAAATATTAATTAAGCATAATAGCTTGCATCAATTTCTGGGGTCTCTGTTCTGTTCCATTGGTCTATATGCCTGTTCTTATGCCAGTACCAGGCTGTTTTTATTACAGTGGCTTTGCAGTATAAATTTATACCTGGTACTAGAGGCCCATTGCACAAAGATTCGCACAATAGGCCTTCCTTCCCCTGGCTGCCGGCACTGGTTTTCCTCCGGCACCTGGGACCCAGGCCTTTGGTCCAGCCACAGCAGAGAAGCCAAGCCTCAAGGCTAGGCTTCTCTGCTCCAGCCGCAGTGAGGCTTGGCTTCTCCTCTCCGGCCGCAGTGGAGAAGCCAAGCCTCTTTAGTCTTTAGTCTTCAGTCGTCTTCAGTATTCGCTTGGGCCGGAGCCTTCAGTCTTTGCTCCACGCCTGTGTATGCAAATTAACCCACCATCTTTGTTGGGTTAATTTGCATACTCATCCTGATTGGCTGGTGGACGTAGCAGAGTGATGACCAATTTACACATTTCTCTTTTATTAGTATAGATTGTGATTCCTCCAACTTTGTTCTTCTTTCTCTAGAACAAAAGGGGTCTTTTTTGGTTCCATATAAATTTTTGGATTATTTGTTCTAGATCTGTGAAATATGCTGTTGGTATTTTCATAGGGATTGTGTTGAATCTGTAGATTGCTTTGGGTAGTATGGACATTTTAATGATGTTAAATGTTCCAATCCATGAACATGGTACATTCTTCCATTTTTTTTGTGTCTTCCTCTATTTCTTTTTTCAATGTCCTATAGTTTTCTGAGTACAGGTCTTTTATCTCCTTTATTAAGTTTATTCCAAGGTATCTTATTTTTTGTTGTTGCAATGGTAAATATAATCAGTGTCTCAAAAAAATGATGCAATGAACATGAGAGTGTTATTATACTGTTTTTATTTCCTTGGATATATACCTAGAAGTGGGATTTTTAGATCAAAGGGTAGTAATATTTTTAATTTTTTGAGGAACTTCCAGATTGTTTTCTATAGTTGCACCAATTTGCATTCCCACTAACAGTGCACAAGGGTTCCCTTTTCTCTACATCTCCACCAAAACTTGTTATTTCATTTCTTTCTAGTGATAACCATTCTAATACATGTGAGGTGATATCTGATTGTGGCTTTGTGTTTTCCTGATGATTAATGATTTGAGCACCTATTCAGATACCATTTGGCCATTTGTATGTCTTTTTTGGAAAGATGTCTATTCAGCTCCTCTGCCTATTTTAAATTGGATTCTTTTTTAATTGAAAAATAAATAAATAAATTGGATTGTTTGGGATTTTGCCACTGAGTGAATTACTTCTTTATATATTTTGGAAAATAACTTCTTATCAAATCTATGATTTGAAAATATTTCTCTCATTTTGTAGACTGAGCCTTAGATCTGTATAATTAACTTCTTTTACATCTCTACTTCTGTGTTTTCTGTTTTTGTTTTTGTTTGTGGTTGCCTCAAACTCAGAATGATAAAAACCAAACTTATGTTTATTTGTTTAGAGTTTACTATCTTATTGGAACCACCACTTTACTATCTTATTGGAACTACTCAATTTTCTAAGAGAATACTGTGGGCGTCACATTTTACTAATATTTCTCCCTCACTCCTCATAGTCAACCAGTAATAAAGTTTTATGGATTCTACTTTAAAACATATATTTTGAGTCTGTGTACTTACCTTCCTTCACCCTAGGTTCATCATACTCATGAAAACACCATCATATGATGGGCTGTCGTAGACCCCCAAATGATCTTCTTGGATCCAGTCTTAGTCCTTCAAATCCATTCTTCACACAAGAGCAAGTTCTGATACTCCTCTAGGAGGACTAAAATCTTTAATGTTTTCCCATTGCTTTGAGGATAAAGATCAAATTTGTTGACATTCCTTAAAAAGCCTGCACCTGCTCAACTGTATAGTCCAGATGTTTTCACACACCCCTTTGTCCCCATGCACTCTATGCTTTAGCATAATTCTAGTGTTTCTTCAGGTCCTAATGCCTGTCAATTTTTATTTACTTCTACTTTCATATGGGCTTTTTCTTTGATCTGGAATAGCTTTCTCCCCTTATTTCAAGTAATTACTTCTCAAACTTCAGGTATAACAGAGACCACATCTCTTTCATTAACTCTTTTCTGCCTTAGCTCTTGCATACCAGGGCAAGTGTCTCTGCTATGTCTATTCATGACACTCTGTACATTCCTTAATATAGCACTTAATACCTTCCACCTGTTATTTTAATAATTTGCCTTCAGTAGTAGCTCATCATAATATTGCCAGTACTGATTATTCTGGGTGACTATTAATATTAAACAGATAAATAAATGAATGAAACTCACTGACTAGGTAAACTAGAAATTATAGTGATGATACACCTTGTTCCAGAGGAAATCTTGTATGAAGACAAATGATATGAAACATGCAAAAAGACTGAGAAAACATTATGTTGAAAAAAATAGGTTAATAATAAATAAATGTGGCCTTCAGCTAAACAAAGTGAAAAAATTTTATTTAATTCAGACCATAGTTAATGGTTGAATGATTCTGAATAAGCTTAAAATTTAAAATCTATAAAGCTCTGCACATGAAAAAAATCCTACTTAGGTTACTTATAAGTGAGCATACAGTATAAACCTATGTATGGATAGATATTCATAATCTGTTTCCTTTGTGTGCATTATGTGATATTCACAGTGACTTATTAAAATAGGAAAATTTCAAATATATTTGTGATTTGGAAATTTCAACCTATAAATCTATAGTTATGCTGAGAAAGCACTAAGGTTGAAATGTTACTTTCTTTTCAAATAGATTTTATTTTTCAAGCTTCAATGCTTTTTTTGCAAAATTAATTTCATATCCACTGATTCTTGCATTCCTAAAAACCTTCCGAGAGCTGTGATTTCCAGATTCTACTTTAACATTACCTTTTACAAATTCTACTAGATATTTTCACAATATTTGGATATTTCTGTATTCCTGACCTGTTCTCCACATGGCCCGATTGGATAAAATAATGAATTATATTTGGAAAAGGTCTTGGAGGTTATCTTATAACAATTCCATCTGCTGTTACATGGTTCCCAGCCTTAGCTTGAGCATTTTTCTGGGACTTGGCACTCTTTATTTTCTAGGGAAATTCTTTTCAGAATTGAAAGTGTGTTTCTTTTATAACTATAAAATATTCCTCTGTGCTACTAGCATGTATCTAAAATTTTCTACTAAAGCAAAACTGGTTGTCCATATGGCAATACTTCTATTTTTAAAAAATTAATCCAAGCAATTAAAATAATGGTTTTAAAATGTTTGTCACTATACTTTTTTCTAATTTATGCCATTTTTCTAAATATTCAATTAATGTAATAAACTAACACACACTATTAGAATGGTGCACTTTTTACCTATGTTTTCCCACACAAATGCTCTTTTAATATCAATATAATATTTCATGAAGATGTTATGTCCTACCCAGTGTTCTACATTCTACACTAAAAATTCTTAGTTCTCAAATGGATCTCATTAACTGGATCTTAGATTCTGCCACATCCTGGCTACTATTCTCAGGGCACTCTCTTGTCAGCCAATGTCTCTCCTAGAACCTCCTAGAACCAGATTCAATGTTGTGAAGTTAGAATGATAACAGAACATAGTTCTGAAATCCTCCTGATTTTGATATCCTACATAGAATGAGAAAGTCATAAGCTTAGGCAACTGTGTGGCTTCCTTCACATCTCTCAGCTATTGAGTGATAATGCTAGGACCAAAACCTATGACACTCATTTAGCTAAGAGCCTAACTTTCATGGCAAATATTGGATTCCAATTCCAAAGATGGATTCAAATTAAACTGCTGTTAAGTCAGGGCTCTCTGATTTGTAACTGCTCTCTAAATCTAAGTGAGAACTTACCAAGTACACTTAATCTTCTAGTTTTTGCTTACCTACCTGAAACAATTTTAAATCATAATTCTGTTATTCATCTACCATTTAGATAAGTCTGATTGAAATAGAAACAGGATTAAATTTTATGGGAGACCAATGGCTCACATTCTTCTGATCTACAAGACACTGTTAATCATTAATAAAATGAAAAATTTTAGAATCTGGCACACATTTACCCCAAAACTAGAATTCTAGCTTATTTTAATAATTCTACAAAGGTATTGTAACTGTCAAATGCTTTACTTAAATAAATTCCATTATATTTGATTTATTATCCTAATTCAAGGGTCATTATGATTTGTTTTACTGAAAGTAAAGTTTTTTTCTTATAAATAGACTATTTTCTTTGTCTTTTCTTAATATTACAGCCTCTTTCTTAATATTCCTTATTTAAGAAATAACTAAAAATTTCTTTATATTGTTCCTATTATTTGTCACAAGTCTCAGTTCGTGCTGAGATTCTCATGGATACTATTTTTAGAAGTGCATGTGCCCATGTTTATTCCTTCTTCAATAATTAATATGTACCACATTAATTGTTGTTTATCAATCTGGTACATATTAATTGTTGTTGATCAATCTGGTACATTTTTCAATATTGTATTTATTTATATTGTTCTGGAAGCAAATGTCAGAGTTCTGGATCAGGAATAGAGTATTACCACACATGGTAATAACTATGTTAGCTCTCCATATCCTACTTGTCCCCTTCAGGGTGATGCAGTTAGGGCCAGATGGACCATATAAGTGCAAGGGAACTATGAATGTGGGATTTATATAGGATTCACAGTACTCCTCTCTTCCTGAGAGAAGGAGAAAAATATTTTCTCCCTAGTGGTTTAAAATCTTTGAAATATAAATGAATGACTGAGTTTCATCCTTTGATTATAAACAAACACCAAGGAGGTAAATCCTTTAAATCTATCTGAGATCTCTCACAATCTGTTCAGTTATCTTTTAACTCTCAAGATTTATCCTTTCCTTAATCCAGCTTCTAGTTTTCTTTTCTCTGAAAGTCCTAACCATGTAGAAACATGAATATATTCATCTCCCTACACTCTTTCTGAGCTCTCCAATCCTTGTGTGGGGAAGCTCTAATTAAGAAAAAGAGACATATAGCTTTCTATTATGTTTAATGTGATGTTTAATAAAATGTTAAAATAATTAGGGTGCAGATCTTTACTATGGTGACATGAAAGATAATCAAAGGGGATAAATATAGTGCGTACATGAGGAAAGAGTGAAACAAAACACATCCAAGTTATATTTTTGTCCAAATGAAGTCTTTGCTTCCAAGTTTCCCACTTAGGTTGGTAAGCATTCTATGTTTTTGGATAGCAATTTTTAACATCTCACAGAAATGTGACCACCCAAGTGATCCATGTTGGGCCTAATTAATAGATCAATTATACACATGGGTGGGATCCTTCTCTACTTCTCTTTTGCACATTCCTTAGTGCCTTATCAAGATTATTGTGATTGACTCTTCTTTCTACCACCATTCTCCATACAGCAAAACAGTTAATTTTTTAAAACTCTGTATGGTCTTTAAAATATTTAATAATTTATTTTTTACTTAAAATACACTCTTAATTATTGAATTTAGAATGCAATTCACATTTGTTAACTGCCCCCACTTGATTTGTCCCCAGTCTATGTCTCTAGCATCACCTTTCCCTGTTTACACTTAACTCACTATATTTGAGCCACAGTAGCCTTTTCTGAGATATTTAAATCAATAACAAAACAAGATCTTTCCACTTCAGGGCTTTTTATTTCAATTTGTTTTGCCTGAAATGTTCCTTCAAATGAATGCCAGCTCCACTCAACCACCCCAAAATGTCTTCCCTTATTCTCATCTATCAAGTCACAACTTGTAGCAGATTTGGCTAATTATCCACCAACAAAAACCGTGTTCTTCCTTCTAAAGCATAGAGTCATCAAAGGGAAGTAATGCATTTCCCATCTTCCTTGCAGCTAGGTAGAGCCATGTGAGTAGCTCTCCCCAGGGAATATGAGAAGACATGCCATGTGACACTTCAAGGTTTAGCTATTAAGATCCTCACCCATGCTCTCTCCATACACTTTCAGTATGACTAGAAGAAGAGCAGGCCCCAGGTGCTCTTGAAAGAAACATGTTGAAAATATTAGTGGCTCCATCAGAATAAGTTCTTGATTAATTTCTAGACAATTATGATCCCACCAACTTGTTTACCTACCTGGTACTTTTACATAAATAGAAACAATCTTCTATTATATTTAACCAGTGTACATTTGGGGTTCTAGTTTTTATATCAGTCAGTCTAACCTTACTAATAGAAATAAGTATTGCTGTCAACAACTTAGATAGCAGAGTAAGTGCCCACAACATTTGTAGCTCCAGAAGAGATTGAAAAGCAGAATGTTAGTAGTGTGCGGTGTTTGTTATTTATTGCATTTAGGAAGATAAAACAATGAACTGGGGAAGAATTGACTGATTCAAAAGGGTGAAGAGTCTAGCTCTAGCAGGTTAAAAAAAAGGAAAAAGATTTTAAAAGGACATAAGTAACAACAATTTATCAATGACCCTCATTAAACAAAAACACAGCTTTGAAAGGTTTAAATTAAAAATTCTTCCGTTTCACCTGGATTTAAGGTAGCCGCCATAGAGAGAGATAAGGGGCGGAAGCAAGGAAACAAATCAGACTTGAGAATTATGTCTAGGAGAAAATTTCATTGTAGTTACAGGCACCTGGTTTGACTGGAGGCAAATAAGTCAGAAGCCTACTGTTTTCTAGACGTGCTTACAAAGAAATGTGGGCCTGGACCAATAAGTTTTTGATTATTAAAGCCTTGTAGCATCCCCCAAGTTATAAAATTTGTATGTGTAAAACAAGTAAGGGGTTGTGAAATCTGTGCAGCCCTCAAAGAGGACATACTCTCCAACAATCCTTTTTAGATGTGGCTCTGGAGGATAGACAACAATAGTAAATCAAGGACTTTTCCTTACTGCCAGAGTGGAGACCTTCACAGTAACTGCCAATTAGAATACCATGACTGCTATGAATGAGTGACTGCTGTATGTCCTGTATTATTCAGCATTTTGAATGGTGGTTTTTATTGCTATCCTTGCTCCACCTTATAAAGTAAGCATGCAGGTTGGAGGGTATGAATAATTAGCCTTTTAGTGCACAGCTCATTAAATGATGAGAAGCCACCTCTGGAACTAATGGAGAAGACAGTGTGTCTCTGGACTCCACACTGAAGGCAACAACTGGATTGGATTTTGAGTTGCCTTTTTGGGAATCCAGTACAGAATAATATTTGGTAGTGAGAGAATAGATTGTGGAAGAAATGGCTAACTGTCCACCAAAAATACATTTCCTCTTTCATATTTTGGAGTTTTCATGGGAAACAAGCAGATCCTAGGCTTTTTTTTTTCCCCCTAGCTGGGATCCTGTGACCTGTTCTATTTTTTTTTTCTGTTTTTTTTTTCTGTGACCTGTTCTAGATGAGACTTGGGTTACTTCCACATCTGGCACATTGAATGTCCCTGGCATTTTTTCTCACCATCCATCATTGTTTTTTTCTCCATTTTAGCCAGCTTGAGTGGAAACAACGGCCAGGGTGACCTTAGAAGCCATATGTTAAAGATGATAGAATGTCCGTCAAATTTAGTTCTGAAAGATGGCATGGAAGAGGACTGTTCTGCTGATAGACCCATGTGTCCCATGTGTTACAAGAACAGGAATTAGGTTTCTTGTTGTGTTGGAGTGATCACACAAGCATGAGTCTATTTGTCAAATATTACTTTCTCAGAGAATATGCCTATCCATATAACATCTATTGTAATGCCTGAGCACATAGAAGATGCTCAGTAAATACTGTTCTGAATGAATCAATGCATAATTTTTAAAAATACACTCTTGATTTGAGTTTTTATTTTTTACATGATAATTTGATTTCCTAATATTTTATCAGTTATAGTTTATCACAATTTAGATATATTCTCATTCACATCAATGTTTTCTATTTTTTATGTATACTCAGTCAGGTTTGTTTCTCTCTTAACTCCCAATATGATACATCTAATTTAGAACCTTTTTCTAGTTTTATTTCCTCTGGATACTTTCTTAGAGCTGTCACACACACACACACACACACACACACACACACACACATCATAGAAAAGTAGAATTCCTGGAATTAGCAGGGAAGAAATACTTTCTGGCATTAACAATATAGTCTTTCACCATCTGAGGAAAATTAATGTAGTCTTAAACTACTGGTGATGTGATGGTCTTTCTTTTAATATGACAAACACTGAAGTTTGTTGACCTTATTTTGACTGCAAAAATTTATTATTTGGTTCTTTACAAAAATATCTAGGCTCTTTCTCAATTTCCCTCTCTTGGCTCAAGTCAACAATGAATTGGCCACAGTCATTGGAAAAGGGTTTTCCTTTTTGTCTCGAGTACTAGTTTGGTTCAGTGCATTTCTAGAGTCTAACTCCTTCACCACATGGGCTCAGAACTCTCCTAAGAACTACAAGTATAAGAAATGAACAATACAGTGTATTATTACATAAAGCACTGATTCACTTTAACATGGTAACTTGTGATATTTATTTTTTATCACACCA
The DNA here is from genome assembly GCF_000147115.1 of Myotis lucifugus. Classification (NCBI taxonomy): domain Eukaryota; kingdom Metazoa; phylum Chordata; class Mammalia; order Chiroptera; family Vespertilionidae; genus Myotis; species Myotis lucifugus. The sequence continues at coordinate 2,137,420 of NW_005871119.1, read as the reverse complement.
AAAATATTCTTTTCAACACATCTTTGATTTTAACTCACATACAAATTATCATGTCCTTACCACCAGAGTTTAAATGATCATAGTTGAACATGTGGCTTCATTCTTGTAATTCAGAGTTTTAAAAGAAGCAAATCCCAAGTCTTTGATTTTACTCAGTGTCTAAAATAATGGTGAGGTTTGGGATGAGGAAGTGAAACATGTGGAAATAGATTGCAGCCCTTTATGGAACATAGAGAATATTTACTGGATAGCAGAAGCATCATGGAACAGAGATTCCTTCTTTGTATGCTGTTTTGTGTGTGATTTGTTTAAAACTTTTCACTGAATTAGACACTTTCATTTTAGTACAATCCCCCAAAAGCTCCAGAAACATGTTATATTTCTAAAAAATATTTCATGAAAACAAAAATCATTTTGTATTTTGAGATAAATATTTTTCAAAGAAAAAAAATCACTTTCTTGGTAGGCTGCAAAAGCTAATGAAGCCACAGGTTTACATGAGAATTTGCTAAATGTGAATATCCTAAATTTCAGCTAAAGTTTTTAGCTAGGTTCTGTGCAACACAACATGCAGAGGTGACCAATTCTCCCTGATTGCTTGGGACTGATCACGATGGCCGTAACATTCTCCTCAGCTTCACTAAACTGGACAGGTTTTTTCCTGACTCTAGGCCCCTGACCTCCCTTTTCTTAGAGCATTTTCTTTAGAAAATGTTCAATTGTGAATTTTATCTGCCTTTTTGTCATTTAAATCTTTTCACACCTACTTGACAGTTTCACAACTCTGGAATATTTGTCTGAGGAACCAGGGCGTCATCTCTGTGTTATGTAGTCATCAAGAAAAATAGCAGGCATCTCCCAGTTTCTGTGGGAGAGTTGGAGCCCAACTTCAATAAACAAAAATTAGCAAACACAAATGGACTAATCCCATTGACCAATCTCTCCTAGATTGTCCTTCAGTATTTTCCACTAATTTACCTCAGAGTTTAATAACACTTTCATCTTTAGTGTCAGTGTCCTTGAGTTCAATCTCTCTCCCTAGTGTGGAAGTCTTGAACAAGGTCTTCTTTGTATAAGTCCATCCAATGCAGTTTTCCTTTGAAACAACTTCCCCTGAGATAGTGTTAAAAATGATCCCTCTCAGAACCTGCCAAACTAAAAAATGATCCCTTTCATAACCTGGCAAAAAAAAAGTAAACCTTTTTTTTAAAGCACAACCCTTTAGTTGGGGGGCGGGAAGGGGGGGTAAGAGATCAACTGAAGGACTTGTATGCATGCATATGAGCATAACCAATGGACATAAGACCCTGGGGGGTAGGGGAGGCCAGGGGAATGTGGGGGGGGGGGGAAGGAGACATATGTAATACTCTTTATAATACTTTAAGCAATAAAAAAAATAATAAAGCACAACCCTTTAGCCCATTTATACATGTTCTGCAGCCTGCTATTTTCTCACAAGAGTAGGAGTTGCCGAAGACCACACTGCTGTGTATGGTGGTCATTATTCTGCTGCATAGACTAGCTGCTCAATAAGTATTTGTACAGTAAATAAATGGCAATTACTCAACAAGGATGTGAACACTCTGATGTCATTGCAACATTTGCCTTCATTGTTAGATCAGTGCTGACCCTTGTTTACTTCATCATTCATTTCTTCATCAATTAATTTTATTCACCTATACATTCAAGAAATAGATATTGAGAGGTTCCTTTATTTTTGTCAGCCCAATAGTCTTTGTCTCTGTCCTTTCGTAGTTTACAGACTAGAAGAAATAGCCATGAACCAAAAGCAATCATACCGTGTCCTTCCACCTCCCTCTGACACACACACAATTTAAAACTGTGGAAACTCCTGTGGATAAATTTAGAGTGATATGAGATAATGTAAAGTAGATGTAAAGTAGGTCTTGACTATAATTTTTTTTACTCTTTGCAATCATTTAACATTTCTAAAACTCTTTAGAAGACTTGAAATTTTTTTGTCATGGTTATGCAAATATTGTTCCAAATGTCATGAAATGATATAATATATTTTTGTCAATATATCAAATTTTTTTTAAAAAAAGAAATCTTTTTATGGGCTCTAAAGAGACTATGTTGGGAACCATTATTAGTGTCTTGAATTTCAAAGGATTATTTAAAATCTTAAATAATAAATTTCAAATTCATATTTTAGAATATGAAGATGAGTCTTTTGGGAAAGGTTATCTGGTAAGCTAACAGACCTCACATGGCCAAACAGATGGGAGTTTGTGACTGACATCAGTTTTTCTTATCATTCCAGGAAACAAAGTGATTCTTATTCCAAGTAATACAAAAGAAAATATGATATGGCCATGTCTGACTAAGATCGTGTAGCTAGGGATTGAAGCATATGCTACTTCTATGCCTTTCTTTTGGCTCAATAGAATAGGTAGGTGTGCATGTGTGTTTGTGTGTGTGTGTGTGTGTGTGTGTGTGTGTGTGTGTGTGTGTGTTTGACCTCTAGAGTTCTGTCTTTAAATGAGAATATAGAACTAGACTTCTTTGTGCTTGCTATGATTATTAAAGTAGAACTTAAGATCTTTACAAATGACTAAAAAAGTATTTTTCTGTAATGTTTTCCTGTTGTCTTATCCCAGTTTGGTAACCTAGCATGCTTTCTTTAACCTCACAGAGGTTCTTGTGGAGTCACCAGATAGAGTTTGATTGAAAATTTGTGACATACTTAAGCAGAGATGCCAGCTAAAAGGATGCATTGTTTACAATGAGCAAAATTCCTACACGTCTGAACATTTGTTAGTCAAGTGGTGCAAGCCTAGGGAATATACATGAAATTGCATTTGTATTTAGGTTAAGATTGCTTTAATTGCAAATAGCAGAAACTCAACACAAACTGGTATAATCAACAACTACAAATGAATTTATTGACCTTTATAACTCGGCAGTCCAGATCAAAGTTGCTTATGTGACTTTGCTCAGTGAATAAGTCATAAGTACCTAATTTTTTTCTGTCTTTTTGCTCCATCTTTCACAGCTTTGGTGTTCTTTTTCAGTTTCACATGCTGATTCCTGGATTTCTTTTATGATTGCAATCTTGTACCTCCTATTATCTCATTAATTCGCACAGAAAAAAGAATAAAGAAGACCACTTCCCTGTGGTCTCCCTGGCTTGAATTGGGTTATGGGTCAGCCTAAATTGAATACCAAGGCCACAGTGATGAGATGAACTGACTGGATTAAGACTGTTCTGCCCACCTCAACAGCATTGCTGTTACCCTCTGAGGAGAAATAAAATCCTTTCAAAGGAAAATCAGGCTACTCTTGATAGAAGGGGGAAATAGATGCTTCGCATTCTAAAGTTCAGAGGCAACCCCTAAAAGTCTTTGTATATAATTTATATGAAGACTGACTATCTGTTAGATAGTCTCTTCCAACATGTCTCGTGGACACTGAAATGATATCCTGGTAATATTCCTTCTCTTACCCACTCTCTTAGTGCTTTTCAGAAAGAACTCTTGTGTTATTCTCTTGGGTTTGCTATACCTCTTCCCTCCAATCTGCTACTTTTCTTGTCTACCCAAAGCTCTCTAACTTCCCAGCCTCTACCCATTTTAAGATGCATTTCAAACCCCAGAATTTGGTGATCTATTAGGTAGAATCTCAGCGACCCATTTTAACTGGACTCCTCATCATTTTCTAAAGAAAGCTACTTTTACTTTTCTTAAAAACAGGTCGGAACCAATTTTTATAAACAATAATTTTCTAATCTTTTCTTCTTAGAGAAGAGGGTACTTATTTTTAACCAGTCTTGGAAAAATATTTCTTTTTCATCAAAATTAGTGGCATGATTGCTTACAATGCTAAAAGAAAATGAACAATTAATTTGAGTTTAACATTTATTTTCTGTTACAAAATTACTACATTATGTCTTTGGTGGGAAGTGATGCAGAGGAAAGACAAGGCTGTGAATTTCAAATTCTTGCTAATTCTACTCAATTTTTCTGTTTTTAAATAAGTCAATTAAAGGGTAAGAGAACAGTAATAATAGAAAACACCTGCTAAATAATAGCAACATGTGCTTTGTGTCAGGCAGTGTTCAAACATGTAATTTATGTATTTCTTACAATAGCTCTGTGAGGTAGGTAATATCATTACCCACGTTTTAAAGAGAACTGTGTCACAGTTTAGCCAAGAAACTTGCCCAAGGGTGGCAGAGTTGGGTTGAGAATCAGGACAGTTTCGTTTTAGAATTCATGTTCTTACTTCTAACACATTATAATGAATAAGTTTTCTGAGTTGGTGGTAAGCCAAAAAATGACTTAAATGAAATGATGGAATATAAGGTCAGGAAGATGTTCCTATTTTAGTAATAGATTAAGACCCAGAACAAGCTTATTTAGGAAGATTCTGAGACTTTTGTCTATTTCTATGAAAATTCTAGGGAATACCAACTGGCTATGTGTCTCATTTGGTGTTACAAAAGCTACGATGGGATCTTTAAGTTTGAAAATGAGGTAAACTTTGAGATCCTTTAGCCCAATCTCCTATAATTTTTATATTATTTCTGTGAATCTTCCCTAGAGGTTTAATTTATTGTTCTGTGATGATCTAAGTCTTGGTTAACAATTTTGGGAAGAGAACATTTGTAATACTGTGAACAACAAAAAATAAACTTAAAAAATAATTTTTGGAAATAGGCAGAAAATAAACAATTGATCTTTCAATAATTCTTATAACTTGGTTGATATAAACTCTATAGAAAAAATAGAAATATAAATTAGCCTACATTATATGCTATTAAAATTTTTCTATTCTCTCTTTCTCTCTCTCTCTCTCTCTCTCTCTCTCTCTCTCTCTCTCTCCCTTTCTAATTTGTCTCTGTCTCTCTCTCCATAGGTATATATAATTCTCTACTATTAAACATTTGAAGGACTTGCATAAATATGTTTGGGTTTAGAGAAAAAGACTTAATGTATGTAGAAAAGCATTGAGCTTCATGATTTTTATCCAAACGTTACTTCTATTAGAACTGGGAAATACTTAAGGGGTATATAAAACAAAATCTGCTGTATATATTTTTTAATGATTCAGAACCTAGTTTTTAGCATATGATAAAATAAGCTATACATTTTTAAATGTAATTGCTTAAATGATTTCTTTCCTTTAGTTGTAAATGTCTAGCTTATTTACAAAGCTTACCTTCTAATGTTTTAAAGTTTTATTTTTACATATGAAAAAAATCTTTAAGTTATATGTAGATAATGCAAAAATTGAATTACATCACTAATGTTGCCAGATGGTTGGATTTATTCCATGACTTTGTAACTTCTAAAACCCATAAAGTTCAAAGTTCCTGCCATCAAACTTCATATTAATTTTAAATTTGTATCAGTCTTAGAAATATCTATGGCAGCAAATCAACTGAAATGTGTCCTCATTTATATCATTTGAAGAACAAATTTAACAATTTATTGATAGCATCCATATGTCTGAAAATGTAAAATATATCACTCTGTTGCCCCTTAAGCTTACCTACCACTCCTTAGAAAAGTTTCTCTGCTCTGCAACTATTGTATTATCAGTCAATAAACACGTTTTTTATGGATCTGAGGACTGGAAGTAATCTGCAAGGTTTGCTTACATGTTGGCCCCTTCTAACTAGTGCACATATTATTAAGTCAGCATGTCACAAAGCTAAACTAAGCCAAAATTGTGATGTAAATGAAGTTGGTCTTGGTTTCTCCTCCTTCATTTTTATTTTGGGCTCCCATGCTATAGTGCCTAATTCTGATGCCCAATGTTTTGATGTTACCATAGGCTGCTCAAAGTCCTCCTTTACTTCAACGGGACTTACCCACTCACCCCAGAAGCAGTACTGCCTCTTCTCTGTCTTCACCTGGCTCCCACAGAGCCACTGAAGATGGTCTCATTGCCTAGATGATCATGGACCATTCCTATAGACACGGAGAGATGGAGAATTAGCAAACTATTATCCAGGTATTGTTTGGGAAAATGGTCTGAATGATTTGCAAATGGGTAGATGATAAAAGAAAAGGGGGGCCGGGCAGGAAAGTGTGGTGTACACAGAACATCTCCTACTGGGGATGTGCCCGCAACCCAGGTACATGCCCTTGACCGGAATCGAACCTGGGACCTTTCAGTCCGCAGGCCGATTTAAATCTTGTTTATCTTCCCACAATCATTGATAGATTCTATTAAATATTAATAAGCCAAAGCCAATTCAAAGATTGCAAATGAGGAAGTGGTTGATAAGTTTATTTAAAACAACATTTTTACTATAAAAGTGTATTATGAAAATTAAGAAAATTAAAATTAATTTAAGGAAAATACAGGTGTCCAAACAAATGTATGCACACTTTGATAGCTGATAACTCACTTAATTTTCACTCCTTTTCAGGTTTAACTGATTTGAGATAATGTGAAGCCAGACTAAGCTTTGAACAAAGAAAATTTATCCTAAAGTGCCACTAGACTTATTTTTTTATGGGGATACATAAAAAATAAAGTTTATGATATAAAAACAAGCAACAGTCAATGAATTGAGGGCACACGAATACCGAATTAAAGTATTCTTGATGTTTTTTATTCCATTGCTTCACATTACCAGCAGTGCCTGGACCAGAACAAAATGGTCATGGGTTTGAAAACAGGCATTGACAAAAATATTTATTCATTTCTGTAGATTCTTTTAAATTTTGAAAATGAACTATATGTTAATAAACACTGACTTTATAATCATTCAAAGTGTGTATACATTTTTGGGGACACCCTGTATTCTCTGATTTCAGTTACTATGGGGAAACCACTTTTAAATGTTTAACACATTTGTTTAGTATAACTTCTATTCAAGTTTCTACATAGCTAAAATCATGCTGAATAGGTAACAAATATTCTGTTTATGTAACATTTTATTGTGATTAAAATGTCTTTTTATTGGGCTCTGTTATATGTTAACTGACTCAATGTAGAACAATTTACTTACCTAATCTATTTTGTGTTGTCTTCATTTTTCCTTATGAATAAGGCTATATAAACATCTGGTGATACATGCAAATAGAACAATTTTAACCATAAATCACCTTTTTTATTTATGTAGAATTTATGGCCATATCTCCTGAATCCTTATGAAGCCAGGTCTACCCCATGTCATCCTTACACAGCAGGTTTCTTTTGCTCCAAAATCAGGACTTTACCTTTTTTCTTATTCAACAGTTAATGTTGTTTTAACTTGTCATGTTGGTATTCCTGAATCTCAATTTTGTCATTTAATATTTTAGCTATCCATTTCAGCTTTATACCTTATGCAGATTTAGTATTCATATATGTTATGTTGTTGTACAAATATCTTTTATAAGAAAGAACGAAGGACCAAGCCCTTTGTGGAATACCCATAAACATTATGTTCTACGTTGACCTCTGTCCATCTTTACTATAACTTTTGGATTTGGAATATTAGCCTGTTGAACATAGGTTCATTATATTCATATTACTCAAGCTTCTCCAAACTAACATCATAACTGATTTTTAGAATTTAAACCCCACTGTATGTATAGTTTTTCTTAAATTGCCAACCTATATAATATAATCTCTGATAGGGGGCAGAAATTCATCTTTTTCCCCACTCTAGAACATGAGGTTTTATATATATTTTTAAATATATTTTATTGATTTTTTACAAAGAGGAAGGGAGAGGGATATAGAGTTAGAAACATCAATGAGAGAGAAACATCGATCAGCTGCCTCCTGCACACTCCCCACTGGGGATATGCCCGCAACCAAGGTACATGCCCTTGACTGGAATTGAACCTGGGACCCTTGAGTCCACAGGCTGATGCTCTATCCACTGAGCCAAACCGGTTAGGGCATGAGGTTTTATATTTAATAAGTTCTCCAAGAATGTTTATTGAATGAATGAACATAGATATTTGTATGAGTGTCTTATTTACTTTTTAAAATTATTTTTCTTTTTTTCCACAGTTACTCTTAATAATGCTTTCTAAAAGTTTCACAGAGCATCTATATTTGCCTTTCCCCAGAATTCCAGGGTTTTCTTCAAACCTTCATACTTCACTGAAAATTAAAATTTACAATCACATTCATAATATTTTTACGAGGATGGAATTGACCAGTACCTAAACAACTGATCTTATTGAAGTGGCCTGTTACTCTCTCAAATTTCAAATTCCTTCCTCTCTTTTAGCTCTGTCTCTTCTTGTCTAGGATAACAGGAGCCAAATATAAGTTGAAGAACATGCTCCTCTGTGAGCCTTTCGGTGAACTCTTCAGGCTCTGACACTGGTCCTTGCTGTTGTTCTTGTGCCCCAGAGAGTTTTGTGAGGCTTTATGGTCATCATAACCTGCCTATTGTATTCAGCCTATCCTGAGCCCTAACTTTCTTTATACTCTTCCTGTCAAATTATTTTGTATTATTCTTGATCAGGGCATTTTACTTCATTCTATTTTAAAATAGGCTGAAGTAAAATGTCTATACAATGGTGAGTTGGACTGGTTAGTTTATAGCTTCTCTTCCAATTAATAAGTGTCCACGCCACACTGATTGTTTAATATGTTGAATATAATCTTGTCACTTTAAAAGCCATAGCTTATAAACCAGCTCCCTCAGCAGTTATGTTATTCTCTATTGTTGGTGCATCTTTTTTTTTCCAGGTTAATAGACAGAGTTATAGTTCGTAGAAGCCCACGTTTCTCTAACACCACCTAAAATAACAGTAAAAGCTCCTTATGTACAAAACATTGTTTTAGGGATTAAGGAAGAATCTCATTAGGTCACATTTTTCTTATAATGTTTGAGGGTTAGATTATATTTAAATTTATATTTCAGTTTTCAAAATTAAAATGCAAATATAAGTTTACATCTCTATTTCTGTAGTCTAGATTTTATGCTTCACGGGCCACCATTTTATTCAATACTATGAAGGGTAACATAACAGAATGAGTTTCTCTGTATATTTATTTTTGGTACATTTCACTAAAAAAATTTTCATATTAGTTACATATAAAGCAACAATTATAAACTTACCTTCTCCAAACTTCTGAAACACTTATTTTAGCCAAGTGTTTTATACTAAGATCTTTGGGTTAGAAAAATGAGATAGCCAGTTTGGCTCAGTGGATAGAGAGTTGGCCTGCGGACTCAAGGGTCCCGGGTTCAATTCCGGTCAAGGGCATGCACCTCGGTTGCAGGCTTCTCCCAGCCCAGGCCCTGTTCGGGGTACCTGCAGAAGGCAACCAATCGATGTATTTCTTTCACATTGATATTTGTCTCTGTCTTTCCCTCTCTCTTCCACTCTTTCTGAAAATCAATGGAAAAAATTTCCTTGGGTGAGGATTTAAAAACCAAAACAAAAAAAAATGAGATACAGTCATTGTATTTGTAATCCCACCATTTATTACTTAGTTTGTGTTTTTTTTTCAATCAGATAAGTAGGTTTTTGCCAGATTTTTCTTATGCTTCCTATTTTACTTCTCTATTCCTTTTGAACTAAGTAAGCACCATTTAGAAACTCTATACCCCAAATACAATGGAATGTAAAATATATCTACCACCTGGAATTAAGATTGTAGGATCCTTTGGTCTGATGCATTTGTGCTTCTCCACTACTGAATAGCCATCAAAATCTCTTGAGGAGGCTTGTTTGTTTGCTTGACTGTTTAGGTTTTTAAATTATAGGTACAAGGTCATAAGATCCATTCACTGAATCAGAATATCAAAGGTAGATGTGCAACAACACAATGGTGTTGTGTCTCTAGTAGAGTATTCTGGATAGATGTTTTTTTAAAAGCTCCACAGTTGAGTCTCATAAGGATCCAAGGTTGAGAAACATTGCATATACCCAGAGTGAGGGATTTCACACTTTATGTATTGCCAGATCTCCTTCCCTGTTACTTTATTCAGGAATTATTAATGTTCTATTTCCTATCTGTTATCTTTTAGAGTATCTGGTTTTACAGTTTTATTGACATGTTTCTTCTTTATTCTTAAGATATCTAACTGTTGTGTGTGAAAGCTTTTTGAGTTACCTTTAAATATTTCAACAGTCTTATGCTACTTTTACTCTTTTTTTTTGACAATTTCTATAGATAGACTGTCTTTACAAATATTTAACCAAAGAAAATAAATAAACTAAGGCCTAGTTTAATATATATTTTTATGATGATTTATATGGCATCTTTTATTTTTTTGGTAGATAAATACTGTGTCTATTAAAATAAAATTTTAAATATAAAAAAGCATTTGTTGAACTCTTTCTAAGTGGTTAGGTTTCTCTTAAATAATAAAATATATATGTTCCTTTTTATTGTGATGATAAATAACATACCTGTTTAGAATGTGTACTACAGATTACAAATGTTTTGTGTGTCTATAGTAGAGTATTCTGGATGACACAGAAAATATGAATGATAATAAACAGTTTCTTTTAAATTTAGCTTCATAGTTATTATTAAATTTGAAATCCATGGATTTTAGAATAATTTCTTAATCTCAGCATAAGAGATGTTGATCTGAAAATAGAATTTAAAACTTGGTTCTGTTAATTAATCACATGAATTGAGTGCTCAAAGATTTATTTTAATCAATAGTAAAGCAATAATAATAATGATAATGTAATAATACTGATCTCACTGTTTTCTGAGGAGTTTCAATGGGATAGTATTGGTTAAATTATCATGATTATCACTTGGCAAATGGCAGAGAAATTTTAAAAAAATCTACTTCACGATTTAGTATATTATTTATCATCAGCACTATTGTTTTGAATAAATATGTCCTCATAACTTTATTAGGAGACTAGAGTAGGTAAGTGGTCTATTAATTTTATCAGAAAGGGAGAGAAGGCTCACAAAATGTCTTTTGTTAATATTTCACAGTATGGGTGACTCACAACCTTCAAACATTGCACTGTTGCATGAAATGACCTTCACAGGTTATTTAGTAAATAGTACTTGAAGTATGCTTGGGTTACAAGGAGTAAAATAAGTGACATTAGTCTGGCATGACATTTCCTGTAAATTCAGAGTGTAACTTTTATTTTCTCATTTAGCTTTCATTGAGTGAAGAATGCAATTTCAATTGAGCACTGAATTGGAGATTCAGAGAACTCGAGTTTTATTACCAGCTCCATCACTGACATACAGTGGGACATTAGGAAAAAGTTACTTTTCTGCTGTGTACATCAGAATTCCCTTCTTTAAAATAGAAATAAATTTGGTGGCTTGGAAAGAATGTTGAATTTGGCAAATATACTAGTAGGTGGCCTCAATATTCTAGAACATTTGTTTAATGAAATTCATGCTGTGTTCATAATTCAAAGAAATAACAAATAAGTATATATGTAAATAGTGATGATGATAAATAAACAACTACATAGGAAATTACACCAGCCAGTGTAGCCATATTTACGCAGCATGCTTTGTTGTGTTATGAAAGTGGAAGAGTAAAATCATCTGTCCCCAGCCATCCATATTAGCCCTCTCCAGTGTGATCCAAATTGCCATCACTCTCCGACGAAGATTACCTGAGTGGTTATGTTTGATTTTGGTACTTGTAGGCAGTGGTATTATTCAGTATCTGTGTATGTATGCATAGGTGTAAGCTAGTAAATTTGTAGCTCTCCAAACTGTGGATCAAGGGGGTGTATGTAAAACAAGTCAGAGCAGAAAAAGTGGGATGAAATAAGGCAGGAGAGAAACATTTTTCATCAACAGTGAAGTGATTATAATCCAGTCTCCAAACCCATCAGGAGATTCTAGTAAGAACTATAAACCAAGAAGACAGCCAAGAGGCTAGAGAAGTAAATAGCCGGACGCAATAGGGAGCAGATTAACTGTTGTCTATTGTTCCTATGGATGTGCTAGGGTGAGAAGGATATGCATGTGAAGAAAAGAATAGTGAACTGGGAGAAGACTTTTTCTAAGTCTTTAACTAAAAGGGAATGAGCTTCTAATGAGGTTCACTCTGAGTCTTAGCTATTGGATACATAAGGGTGAGTCTGGAACTAGACTTAATATCTTGAGCAGAAGGGAGCAAGTCATAGGCCACCAAAGCATGTCAGTAATAACAAGTTTTGTGAAATTTCTAGTTGTTAATGTCTGGTTATTCATGTATCCTGTAAATATGCACTAAATAGATCTATATTTTATAGACATATTTATTATTAAAGAAGTATGGAAGACGAAATAGGCAAAAATATCAAAGAACAATCTGGAGAAAATAAACAATGAGATATCACTAATTTAATGCAATAAATCACAAGTCAGAAAAGAGTATAATAAAATAAAAAAATCTTTAAAGATACTGTTATGCATAGAAATGAATTTTTTTAAATAATGGTAGACATAATTGGATAGACTAATTTCTTGTTGCTATGAATGATTTACTTGAAGCATGGTCTACAAAAAAATAAAACAAAATTCAGACAAGTTAAGTTGAACATAAAACTAAAAATCATCCAATTTGTACTTAATTTATTGAGTGCATACAATGTACTTGTCATTATTTTAAGCACTGGGGTAACAGACAGAACATAGACATTAGCCCCATCCTCACGGGCTTTACATTATATTAGGAAAGAGATAACAGTAAGTAAAATAAATTTAACAGTAAATAAATAAAAATCAATAAAACAATGGAAAAAAAAGAAATTTGCCAGTCCAGAATTATACTTGTGAAGAACTAATTTTTGTTTGATAATTATTTACTAAAATAGCCTTCCAATAAAGGATTAATGGATTTAATTAATATTTTATTCATATATTACCAACAGACTCAGAAGTGGAATTCTGGGAAAATGTCAGCATGTTCACTCATTCCTGAAGCCTTCTCCCTCCCAACTTCATGTGTTATGGAATAAATAGTATAACAAAGGAGGCATACAAATTACCCTCAAGTGGAATCCCTTGAGCCTCCCCTGAGTGTTCCAAGAAAAAAGCAGGGACCAGATTTTTTTTATCCTTGGTGCACAGAGAGAGCCATGGAACCAGATATTCCAGCTAAAATTAGCTTTTTTTTACTTGCAAAGTGCCGATCAGTGAAGAATACAGTGACCAGGAGTATGGTTGGGTACCACTTATCTTGATTTGTGCTAAGACACCAGCAGTTTTACCCATCATTACTTTGTATCACCATTGTAAAAGTCAATTCAATTCTTCTACCAAGTCCAAAGAATGATGAAATTCAAAAGTGTTAATCAACACTTTGAATATTTCAGTGCCACTTGTGTTTGGTGCCAAATAGTCACCAAGATCTTCCTAGATATTTAGTTGTTGCCCATATCAGATGACTATAAGCAAATGAGCAAGTCCATATTCATGGATTCATTCATTTGTAAGGAAAAAAGTAAAGTTCTGCATATTAGCTATTACCTCATCTCCATGGTTTTAGTAAATCTTTAATTTGACAAGATACTGTAACATTGAAAATTGACACAAATGTGAATGCTTTCACTGATTTTTCATCAATAAGCATTGAGCAATGTCAATGGTCCAGAGCTTCATTAAACTCCAGCTATTGTGTGTTCTTCAGTCAATGCAACATGATAAGATATCCTGAAAGATGTGCCAGTGGCTCTGTAAGTCCAGTCTGAAAAGCAATAACAAATAGTTTGGGCTGTTAAAGACTGTAGCTCAACTATGCTTTAAATATTTAATTTTTTTTAGCTTCTGAATGTTTGGTCTCAAAATAACATTGCAACTTAATTGGCACTATAAAACTATTTTTAAATATTGGTATAAAAAACACAATAAAGAAAATTATTAGCATGTATAAAGATGACAGAAGTAGCATTTTGTCATAGTTTTGTTTCTTGGTTAGAGTTTTTTTAGAATAGATTCCTGTCTTCTGTGAGCCTAAATATACTCTTGTATGAAAGTTTGCATTCATAAGCATCTTTAGATGTAGACAGTGCATCTGTGGGTTGAGAAAATGAATCTTATATTTTTTAAGCCAATAATCATTCCTTAACTATAAGAAAATATATTTCTTGTATTTCAAAATAAATTATTATTACATTCTAAAATAATAAGTTTTAGGTAATACTTAAAAATTTCAATATTTTTCAAAAACTTAAAAATATACAAATCCAGACTTCTTTTTGTGTTTTCATGTAGGTACAAAGATAACTGTAGAATTTCAAAGTAAGATTTACTACATGATAATTAGTTTACAAAGATTACAAGTATAACTAGTGACAATAATAGTACAATGTAAGTACTAAAAAAAACATTGAGTTAATACATGAAAAAAATACATATATGGGCTAATATTAGATTTTAGTAAACATACTAGTAAGAATACCTACGCACATATTCCATTAGCATTCTTGTACTAATGGGCAAATAATGTCTTCATATAATTATGGAAATAGTTTGACCTTGCAAAACCCTTGAATTTTCCATGGGTCCCACGCTTTGAGAACTGGCATGCAGTTTATTGTACCTAAAATATACTTCAAAAAAATTGATCAGAATAAAATGAAATAACAATATAATTTAGAATTTGGAGGCACCTCAGAAATCATTTCATGGCCTTCCTTGAGGAGGGGAGCATTAGTTAGAATCTAGATTTTTTGCTTCCCAGACTGTGCTATCTTAACTGCATAAATACATATATGTATACATGTGCATGACAATTTAGAATCGTATAGGATATTCTATATGATTAGTATTCACAAATATGTACTGTCGGGACTAACTTCTCTGCCTTTCTAACTAAAGGGAAGGCACTTCGTTCTCAGAGCATATTGGTTTGTCTGGCTTTTCCATAAATGATAGGAATTTATATTAGGATATATTTCCAAGACCTGGGAATGTTTTCAATAAACCATCAAGAGTGTTGGCTTAACCTTCGGTTCAGTTCATGCCTTTTGGGCTTCACAGAACACTCAATCTATAACATGTGCTAGAAACCTGGATGAGGCTATGATTGAAAACTTCTGCTGTTTGTCATCTGCCACTTTGCTTTTGCTTTTGCTCAGCGGTCCATTTCCACCTGCTTGGGAAAGTGAACCTCAGAACAGCAGCAGAAACGGGAGGTGAAGGTTAATCCTCCCCAGGTCTGCGAAGTGGCCCGCATGGGCTCTCTTAACCAGCATATCTGAGCAAATCTTGGAAGCTTCATCTCTTCAGTTGCAACATTCTGCCCAAAATGAGTACTCTGAGCATTTATGTGGAACAAAACAAGTTCAGTTTTGCTCAAACATATGACAGGAGCTGTGAAGTGTGCTTAGGGGGCTTAGAGCCTTGTCAGGGAGGCAGATGCAGTAGTTGACCATTTTTATCACATGCATAGAGAAGTATGTTGAGCCTTCCCTGTCAGACTGAATAAACCACAAGAGAAGGATTTTGACAAAGAAAGATCTAAATTTTATCTTAAAACATTAGAAAAGGGCAAAATACAGGTCAGAACAATTTTGGTTGTGAGTTTCCTCATTTGTGTAGTGAATGTTTAGAAAACTTTAAAAATAATTCTCCAACACTCTCCTTTGACAGTGGTAGCAGGGTGTCTTGTACAATAAGGTGATGGGATGGGCACCCCTGAAGTCCAACCCTTGGAAATTACTCAGTGTTTATAAGCTCTAGATGCTGCCAACCATCTTTTGGTTCTCTGGAATTCTAACAAGGGGAGCGGGTTCCCCTAACAATTCTATCTTCTTGCATGTGGCTGCATCCATTCTCATACTTTTGGCTCCTCCTGCTAAGCTTTTACAAAGATGCAGATGTTTCTTAAAAGTGGCAAAAAGATCAAAGAGACATTTTGTGCCTGATGTGCTGGAATGGGTCAAAGTTTTCTGGTAAATTTGATTTGGGCATATTAAACAAAACCAGAAACTAGTGATTTGCAAAATTTGCTGGTGAAAGTATAGAGCTTCATGGGTCAAAATTGCAGCGCACACAAAAATGTCAGATTTACTTGTCTTTTCCTTTTTAATTGTGTCTAGAGGTAGTAAACCAGCAAAATCGATGTTTCTACACATTGTGGGTGATTTGTTTTAGAATATGGGTGCTTCTGCAATTAATTAGCTGAAGTCTATGCACTATTGCTTGCTCCTTTTTCATTCTAAATATGACCAAAGAGTGTAGTTACCAAATGTAATGATGGCTCAAAGAAAATTTAATAGACAAACATAAAAGGAACATTTTCTTCATGCAAAGTACTGAATAGAACCTGAGGAGACAAATGGAAGCATCACACAGTACCTACGCACACAGAGGACACATGCTCTCAGGGACAATAAAACACTCATGTAACAGCAATACGTGTAAGCCCCATAAAATTGTACAAAAGACTTATGGAGTATGAGGAGAAAGCACTGAAATCTAGCTCATGTAGATAGATATTTATGTTTGATGAACTTAAACTATTAATGCTATTCTCTTCCTTACACACTGGGGTAACTGCTTTGAGTCTCAGGCTTAGTAACCCCAAATAAGGTTTTAAAGGATAATTAACATGTTTGCAGATATGACCAGTCTCATATGTTTGCATTTTAAAGGTATAAAAAATTCGTCTGGCTGGCACAGCTCAGTGGTTAAAGTGTCAACCTATGAAAGAGGAAGTCATGGTTTGATTCCCCATCAGGGCAACACATCCCCAGTAGGGGGTGTGCAGAAGGCAGCTGATCAATGATTCTCTGTCACCATTGATGTTTCTATCTCTCTTTCCCTCTCCCTTCCTTTCTGAAATCAATAAAAAAATATATTTTAAAAACTATAAAAATTCACAGGAATGAAACTTTTGGTATAATAACAGTCAGATGGATTAATGTAT
The DNA here is from genome assembly GCF_000147115.1 of Myotis lucifugus. Classification (NCBI taxonomy): domain Eukaryota; kingdom Metazoa; phylum Chordata; class Mammalia; order Chiroptera; family Vespertilionidae; genus Myotis; species Myotis lucifugus. The sequence goes on along the minus strand of NW_005871119.1, from coordinate 2,120,631 downwards.
TTGTTGTAGGTCCTCAAATGTCATACTAGCAATTCTTCAATTCAACCATTATATTTAAAGATAAAAAATATATATTTTGAGTTAGGTGAGATCTCTGGATGTGTTCTATTTGAAAAGTTCTAGAATTTTCTCTCTGAAATATGCATTATTCTGTTGAGATTGAGCCATAATTTTCCTATTAAGAAAGTTGCTAAAATGTCTAATAATTGGGACACACTGAATTTTTAATCCTATCTAATAAAGAGGGAATATGCTAATTGACCCTCATGCTGTCACAAAGATGGCGGCGCCACAGCCAATAAGGAGGGAATATGCTAATTGACTGCCCCACCCTTAAATATGGCATTGCCCACAGCCAATAGGAGGGAATATGGTAATTGACTGCCCTGCCCTCAAAGATGGCGGTTCCCACAGCCACAAGATGGCCTGCAGGGGAGGACAGTTGGGGGTGACTGGGCCAGCAGGGGAGCAGTTAGGCGTCGATCAGGCTGGCAGGGGAGTGGTTAGGGGGCAATCAGGCAGGCAGGCAGAAGCAGTTAGGGGCAGGCAGGCAGGCAAGTGGTTGGGAGCCAGCAGTCCCGGATTGTGAGAGGGATGTCCGACAGGAATCGGGCCTAAACCGACAGTTGGACATCCCCCAAGGGGTCCCAGATTGGAGAAGGTGCAGGCTGGGCTGAGGAACACCCCCCCCCAACCCCACCCCTCAGTGCATGAATTTCATGCACTGGGCCTCTAGTTTAAGTATAAAAGAAGAAACAGAAAGGGGCCTGATAACAATTGATGATAGTTCCACACTGAGTTTGGACAAGGGCTAGTCTGAAAAGCATCTGGTAAGCAGACTGGAGAGTCATTCCAATGTGAATGGAAAGGAAACTTTGAATTTTAAAATATCAGAAAAATGCACATAACTAAGAAACAAACCAACAGTTGAGAGCAAATTATGATTCTCTCAGTGTGTACCTTTCTCCAGTAATCTAAAATTATCTTAGGCACTAATAAAGAAATTAAGGAGTTTCTTTTCACTTCTAAAATTTATGATCCTATGATTTAACTTTCTTTACATAAAATTACATACTTTTGCACTAAATTCAAGTAAAGCCCTATTTTTGAAGGAAAAAATTATTCTTCATTTAATATAAGTACTTACTGAGAGACGTCTGTGCTTCATACTTTGTGCTCTAGCTGGAGCCATAGAAAAGTGTATGGTCAGGATCGCAGATGTATGACTCCCTAGTGAGGATCTGGTAGTCATTAAACACACAAAACTATTTAAAACAAACAAACAAATAAACAAACACTTGCAGGCCATAGATAGAGCAACAGGCATCTGATTTCCATTTTAAATATTCTTTTTTCACTTCCTTTCATCACTTTCACCACTTATTTTTTGGAATGAAGGTTTTCATCATATTAAGGAACTGAGTTGCAGGCCAGTCGTTTTAAGAGAAAAAATTTGAAAAGTTGTAAGAAATGACTCAGGCGCTGCAATGATATTTCTAAACACACAAAAAATGTTATTTGTAAATCTTGGGCAAAAATGAGGTGCAATGCATGTTTTCAACATAGTTAATTAAGCTAGCAATCAGTTATAAAATAGTTATCCTATATAATAAAAGCCTAATATGCTAAGTGTCCGGTCATCCATTCAACCAATCAAAGCATAATATGCTAATGATATGCTAAGGCCACTCAACTGCCTGCTATGACGTGAACTAACCACCAGGGGGCAGACAGTAGGCCGGTTGACCAGTTGCTATGATGTGCACTGACCACCAGGGGATAGACGCTCCAACCAGTAGGTTAGCTTGCTGCTGGGATCTGGCTGATCAAAACTGGATGAGATGGTCTGGACAAGCCCTGGAGTCCTCTCATGGTCCCTCCCCGACTGGCCAACTCTTGCGTCTCTCCCCAGCCCCGATGGTTCATTGGTGGGGTCTCTCGAAATCCGGGACCCCTCAGGGGATGTTGGAGAGCTGGTTTTGGCCCAATCCTGCAAGCCAGGCCGAGGGACCCCACTGGTGCACGAATTTGTGCACTGGGCCTCTAGTTAAAATATAAACAAAAATGTAACTCAAGCTAATTAATACTTATTCCATTTAGAATTCCTTTGCAATGAATGGTATTTTATTATAATATTAGAGGCCCAGTGCATGCAATCGCGTGAGACCCCAGACCTGCCGTGCTGCTGCGGGAGTGGGACCCCCAGACTCCACTGTGCCACCACGGGAGTGGGACCCCCAAACTCCGCCACGCCACCAGGGGAGCAGGACCCCCAGAATCCGCCGTGCTGCCGTGGGACCCCAGACCTGCTGCACCGCAAAGCCCATCAATGTACTGGTCATTATAGCGTTACAGCGTTACAACCACAGGCCTTTTATAATATAGATGATTTACTTTAGCATAGAATTCAACATTCAAAATTTAGCATGGGATTCTTATTTTCCACTCTAGCTAAGGGAGTTTACTTATTGTCATAACAAGAGAATATCATTTTATTAGAAAATAAAGACTGCTGTAGATTCTAGACATGAATTAGTCAACAATAAGAGAGAAGCCTCAAGAATAAGAATATCCATACTTTTAATAGGGGACAGTGCAGAAGCTAGCCGAAAATTTTCTATTGGATATATTTAAGAGAAGGTTCTGGCTTTGCAGTACTGCCATTAAACATCCACACAGCCATTTTAAGAAGTTTTCCATTTTACTGAAAGATGAAACCCACCTGTTGTTGCTGACTGTACCCTGTTGTATCTGCATTGAGCCCCAAAGGTTACCAGTGAAAGTCATTCTAGCAGGTGACCTCCAGGTATAACCCACCTGGCTGAGCTGTTGCTCAGTGGGTGTTATTAAGTATATCTAGTCTAATTGGTGATATGGTAACATTTATGATTTGAATGTCTGGAGGTTACTTTATTTGTTATCTCACTTTATCCTAAGAAAATAAGAAACCTGTGATGTATCTGAATGCAAAAACAAACAAACAAAAACTTGTGTCTTCAACTTTTCCTATATTAGTGCACTAATGAATTTTATAAACCCTTTTTAGAGTAAGACTCTGAGGACAGAATGCCTGAGACAAATTCTGGTCTTGATGCTCACTAGCTGTATTCATTGAGCAACTTAACCACCTTTGTTTCTCAGTTGCATCATCAATAAAATGGGAACATTCATTGTACCTAATGGTAACTCTTGTGGATATTCTTATATTAAGTGAGAGAGAGAAAAAATAAACCTTAGAGTGATGCCATATTTTTATTACACTCTAATACATTTTATCCTATTATCATGCTTAAAGTTTTCCACCTCCCAGTGCCCAAACTTTATATTTGATCAAGGAAAGGCATGCCTGAGTTTTTCTTAAACCTCTTTCAACTTTCCTTTCATAGTTTTTTCTATTCAAAAGTATCATAACTGGTACAGGACTTTCATTTGGGAGTGAACTCATCATATTCAATTTATTGGCTTAAATTACGTAGAATCATTTACATTATCATGAAGTTCTCCATAAAATTCTATTGTTTATACCCATAAAAACCACGACATTTAGAGAGAAGAACTTTTAGGACAGCCCTTTGACATATGGAACAAATTTACCAAATTCTTTTTGGTTGTTTAAAATACATAAGGGGTAATTACCTTTCACAGATATTTGCCAGGAAACACAAATTTAAATTTTAGTCAATATGTTAACTGAAACAATCATGTTTTGAAGTAAACATATCAGAATAAGCATGAATACTTTTTTTTTCATTTTAACTGCGATAATGGATTTTAATAAAAGCAAGTTTTGTTTTGCTTAGTAACTGCTGGAAGTAGTTATGCCTTGGATTAGAGAATTTACATGGCCAGAAGCAAACTCGAACCTGAAGAGAATGAACATCATTCCCTGTCTCAAGAATGAAAACAAAACAACCTGTCCCAGGAGAAAGCAGAAATGTTTCTTTGGAGCCTGTGCATATCAGGTAACCTAATTCAGGTAAAAACCAGAAGAGGGAATGGACTTCAATGTGAAAATATTAGTTATTTTTGTAATGACAAAATATATAGTTTACTTTTTTCTTATAACAGTGAGAAAAGTCTTTTAGGACTATCAGGGCAATTTTAATTTCATGCTTTTTAGGTGTTTATAAAATGAACATAAATAATATATATTGGAAACAATTGACAAAGCTTTTCTAACAAAAATGGGGCTGTTAGAATCTTGTTTTATCTCAATTTATGTGCTGCAATTAAGCAATATATTGCTGTCCATTGAAAGTAGTAAGACATGTTAATATTATTGCAGAGTAATCCTGTATTAGTTGTAATATCAAAAAAATGCTACATAGGAAATAGTTGATAATAACCATACTAAGTTTTGCAACCTTCCTGGGTTTGATTTTATAGATTGAATCTCAAAAATCATGTTGGGATGGGGTACAGAGGTGGAGCAGCCGAACAAACCTTTTAGCTTTGCCCACTTTAGTTTCATAATGTCATTTGTGATGACTTAAAGAAATCTGAAGTAGTTCAGAGAGTGGCACAGAACCTGGTGTTATTAGAATATTATTGTATTATAATTTGTTTCTTCACTGTTAATTAAAGAACTCTAACTAAGCCAGTATGTTAGAGTTATCTAGAGAAAGAGAGCTTAGAGACTATATATCAGTGGTTCTCAACCTTCGCTGCACATTAGAATCACCTGGAAATCTTGTTAAAATCCTGATTTGGGGCCTCATCATTAGTAACAAAGAAACAGAATTTCTGGAGGATGAGGCCCAGAAATCAGGATTTTAACAAGATTCCCAGGTGATTCTAATGTGCAGCCAGGGTTGAGAACCACTGCTATATATGTAGAGAGAGATAGAGAGATACTGATTTTAAAGAACTAGTTCAAATGATTATGGTAGATTCTGGCAAGTACAAAATTTGTAAGGTAGACCAGCAGGCTGGAGACCCTGGGAAGAGTTGATGTTGCAGCTCAAATCTGAAGGCAGTTAATTCCATATTCTCCAGGATGTCAGCCTTTCCAATTAAAGCCTTCAACTGATCGGCCAAATATCTTAACCTGAAAATAAAAGACCAAAGTGAGAGGCAACAAGTGTTCTGATTAAGATAGGGGGTATTTATGAGAAAAGGAAAAATTACATTAATAAAAAAAATCATTTTGCCCTAGCCCAGCCCATTTTGCTCAGTGAATAGAGCATATGGCCTCTACCTGAAAGATCCCCAGTTAAGGGCATGTACCTCACTCGGAGGCTCCATTCCGCCCCTGGGTTGGGGCAGGTCAGGGCACCTGTGGGAGGCAACCAATTGATGTGTCTCTCTCACATTGATGTTTAATCTCTCTCTCTCTCTCTCTCTCTCTCTCTCTCTCTCTCTCTCCCGCACCCCCCTCATCCACTCTCTCTAAAAATCAATGGAAAAGTATCCTCCGTGAAGATAAGCTAACATAGTGATGCTAATTCTAAACAATGTCTTTAATTTTCAGTCCTGTAGTTATAACAAACAGTTGTTTGGAATAAAGTGCTGCTTTAGGCTGAGTCCAAGAGTTATTTTGCCCAATTTTTAACTTCCCAAACATTTGAGAAATAAGACTTTCAAGGCAGTTCCTCTGGGCTGGCAGCTCAGACTCCATTTTAAAACAGCTTTATTTATATTATTTTTCAGAAGTCTCATCATTATTGAAGGCAGTCTGCTCTATGAAAAAAATCTACTGATTTAAATATAAATCTCATCAAAATACCTTCACAGCAACCTGTGTTTGATCAAAATTTAGGTATTGTAGCCTAGCCAAAGAGACACATAAAATTAACCATCGTGGCCATCAATTGGTGAAATTTAATGACCTATACAGAGCAATAGCAAATGAAAGATACCTGATAGAGATGAATTCCTGTGCTCAAAAAAAAGCTTAAAATGAATGTGTCTGTACATGTGTGTTTATTTATACACATCTATATATACAAAAGGCTAAGTGACCATCTGATTGTCCTACTGGTCACTATGACAAGCAATGACCACCAGGGGGCAGATGCTCAACACAGGAGCTGCCAAACTGCAGTGACTTGGCAGTGGCAGTTCTCAGGTGACACACCTCAGAACCAGAAAGGAGGGAACCCCATTCCAGGGTGCATCATCTGAGAACCACCCTCTCGCAATCTGGGACCCCTCGGGGGATGTTGGAGAGCCGATTTCAGGGCCTGATCCCCACAGGCCAGGCCGAGGGACCCCACCTGCCGGAGGGACCCCACTCACTCCACAGACACCCATTGAACCGCAGTGCCACCCCAGGTGCGGCTGGCCGGGAAGGGACCATGGGAGGTTGGCTCCAGGGCATGTCCAGCCTGTCTTGCCCAGTCCTGCCCCACTAGCCACCTTCTAATTAATTTCCTTTCAATGTGCATGAATCTGTGCACCAGGGCACTAGTTTAAAATATGCTTGATGCTATATTTTGGCCTACGTTCAGAACAACAAGCTATAAAGTTGAGATAACTGCTTAATCAATTTCTACTCATTTTATTATTTATATTAAAAATGCTATTTGAAAACAATAATATTTAGAATTGCATTTTTTATTTCTCATATGCTCCCTGAGTATTTTATCATTTGGGGTATTGTGGGGCAATTGATTGTAATTGCTAATAGTTCCAATAATTATTTACTCATAAAATGCTTAATTACATATTAATTGGTTACTTCTTTCTCAGATTTCCTTTGAATTGCATTAAATGTGCAATACCTGACAGCATAAACTCTATATTTTTGTTAATAGATATTTTCTGACATTCTTTAGTCATTGTTACAGAGACAAATGTTAGAGTTATCTCTAAGAAAGTGAGGAGATATTAAGAGAAGAATATGACAAATGATATAATTTAACATGGAAAGATGCCTGTTACTTATTCTTCAACGATTAAAGCAAGTTAAAAAATAGTTTGTTTAGTATGATATAATTTATTCAAAGTTATATACACCTAAATTGCATGCCTATGACCCAATAATCTATGTATATAACCAATAGAAAAGCACTTATATGCTAAAAAAGAGAATATAAACATAATTAGTAATATTCAGTTTTATTCATTGTCTGTCATTACGTTTAAATTATAGTAAAATGTACCTAAGTATTTTTAGTCTAATGTAGAATTGAAGGGGATCCCTGTTGAATGGGGTTTTCTGCATGAAGATTTCAGATAAGAAGCATTCACTTACTATATGGAAAACCCAGTTCTCCTGTGTTCCTCCTTTATTCTCACTCTACTACCACACTCACAACACTCTGACATCAGATGTGTGGTTGTTTTTGCTTCTCCCTCCCCCACATTAAGTAATTCCGGGACACCTAGTTCAATAGGTGTCCTACAATTTAAATTCTAACACTATATACTTAGAGATAGTGTCAGATCTCACAGGTTAAGGGCTCAGTTCCAAGAAATTGCCCCCCATCTCAGATACCAATCACAAGAAGTAGGTCCCTAGGTTAGCCACAACTTCTATCTAACTTGACTACAAATCAAAGGTTCCCATCGCCATCTCCCCATGGGATTCAATTATTTGCTAGAACAGCTCACAGAACTTGGGGAAATACCTGCTTATGTTTACCAGTTTATTAAAGGATATGATAAGAGGACAGAGATGAGCAGCCAGGTGAAGAGATACATAGGGCAAGTCATGTGGGAAGGGGCAGAGCTTTCTTGCTCTCTCCCAGAATCCCTCCACATGTTCATCACCTGGAAGCTCTCTGAACCCTGTCTTTTGGGTTTTTATTGAGGCTTTATTACATAGACATGATTAATTAAATCATTGACCATCAGTGATGAAGTCCATCTCCAGCCTCCATCTTTGAGTTACCTATGGGCTTTCCAAAATACATAACAAAAGACACCTTGATTGCTCTCAACACTTAAGGAAATTGTAATGGTTTTAGGAGCTCTATGCCTGGAATGGGATAAAGGCCAAATATATATATTTCTTGTTGTAAATTATAATATCATACTTAAAAATCCAGGGATTATACATAATGCTCAAAGTAATAATTCCTATCCTTGTAAAGGTTTTTATATCACAAATGGGATAAAGGCCAAATATATATATTTCTTGTTATAAATTATAATATCATACTTAAAAATCCAGGGATTATACATAATGCTCAAAGTAATAATTCCTATCCTTGTAAAGGTTTTTATATCACATTTGAACTTTCAGGCACTAGACTGACAGGCTTTTGAACTAGTTACTTTGTAGCCAAAGAAACAATGATCAGGAAATTAATAATGCTGGAGAGTCACTTCCTTTGTGACTCCAAGTTGAAGTCTGAGTATTTATGGTATGTTCCAAGTTATTCCTTACTCTCACCCCATTCTTTCTTTTTGTTTTTTGTTTGTTTTATTGGGGTAGCATTGGTCAAGATGATTATATATGTTTCAGGTGTGGTTTTCTATGTATATTGTACCATGTGCCCACCCAAAGTCAACTGACACTTTAAAAGCTTAATTTCTCAATTTAGAACAAAGTAATACACACCATTTAAATTGCACACCATTCTGAGTAACATGATGAAATTTTGAACCATTTTGTTGCATCCTGTTGGGGACGTAAATCCTCCTTCTACCCAGCATATCCATGCTGTACCCACCCATTATTCACCTAGTCACCTTCTCAGTTATCAGATCGATGCTGGTGCAATGCTTGCACATTTTATTTAATAATGCCACATTCACGTAACTTTTATTATAGTATATTTATAATTGTTCTGTTTTATTGATACTTATTGTCAATCTCTTTTTTTCCCTCCCACCCCTCAGCTTGTCTAATTTATAAATTAAACTTTATTATAGGTATGTGTACTAGTATGTATGTATAGGGGAAAACAGTATGTATAGGGCTCAGTAATATCCATGGTTTCAGGCATCCACTAGGGGTCTCAGATCATATCACCCAGAGATAAGGGGGGACTACTGTATTCTGCTGTACTTATCATCTTACTGACTTTTAATATTGGAAACATTAAATAATACAATGCAATTATAATCACTATCAGTTACAAATAAAAATGCTGATTTTGCAGTACTGTATTAGAAAGTTGATCAAACCATATGCAAAATTACTTACAAATTAAAATTGACATAGTAACACTGATTAAGGGAAAATAACAAGGATAATGGAGAGAATGATTTGATTATCAATTAGCAGAAGCCCCTGGGGAAATTGATGAAGACACCAGATATTTTTGCACTCCTTATAATCCTGTCATAAAGATAACATATAAAAAGAAGAAAATGTCATTGATAGCATTCATATAACATATGATTGATTTTTTACAATTTTTTGTTCATTTTAAGAATTAGGTACATTTTAAATTATACTTTGATGTTATTTACTATAAAATAAAACAAACATCTTTGGTTTTTGAGATAAAAATATCACTTGATCTCTTTAGATTTAATAATTTCACCCTTATTGTAAGCAATTTCCTTTATGTAGCTTTTCTTATTATAAATGTTCTCAGATAACAAGGACTTTTTGTATTTTGGAGTCTGTAGCCCACCTTTAGAGGACAGGAAAGCATTTGAAGATTTCGAATGCCTGGTAAAACACAACTTAAGGCTACTGGTTTTTTGGCAATGTGTAGGCAGTTTTGAAGTGGTAAACAGAACCAGTGACAGACCATTAATTGAGCTTCCTGGGAAGACAGTTTTCTAAAAGACCTTCCTGGGTCTTACTGGAAAAATAATTCTACTTTCAGAGAATAGACAAGTAGACCTCTTTGAGGGCTTCCAGGAGTCAGAAAAACCCAGTAGAGATCCTGGAAGTGAGGCAGAGTGGCCACTTCTGACCAGCAGCCACTTTAGCCAGCATCATCAACATGATTCAACAGAAAGATGAACGAGTGAGGTTCTTTAGTAATGGCAAGGCCTTCCAGAAGCCCAGAGAATCAGAGACGCAGGGCCATTGCAATCATCTAATGGGGTTTGACCAGATGAAATCTAGCAGGTACACAGAAAGGACAATTAACAAGAATGCCTTTTGTTGCACAGACATGGACTACTAAACTCTTAATGTTAATTGCTTAGTAAATCTCTCTGCAGTTAACTCATGATATTTTTGGGTTCCTTTCAACTGTGTTCTTTCATTGTTCACTGAGTTCCCCAATTAGGAATAATTTTAGGTTTTCTAAAATAGAAATAATTGAAATTGAGTAAAATCAGCTAATTGTTTGGAGGTTGTATTTCTAAAATTGTATCAGAAAAACAATTTTTAAACAGTATGCTAACAAGGGTGGTTTAAAGAATTGGTGTCTGAACAAGAACTTGCTCCATCTTGAGTGTTTTCATAAAACTTTGCAAGTCATTCTATTATTTTTCTCCCTCTACCTCTCTGTTCTCTCTCTCTCTCTCTCTCTCTCTCTCTCTCTCTCTCTCTCTCTCCACACACACACACACACAGTTTTTTTTTTTTGTTTAACCTTCTGCTTCCCCTGCTAAATTTTAAATTTTTACTTCCCCAAAAGCAGGAACTGTGGCCTATTGATGACTTAATTCCAATTCTCTTAATTTAAAAAACAATGGATCAAATGAATCTATGAATTTGAATAATTTAGTGTCACAATTCCATAGGTGGCTTTATTTTTCTTGCTCTCAAATTACAAAGCAACATATTGTGATAACTGGGCATGCAGATCTAATTCAACTAATATAACAATGTTTATCTCCTAGAGATAAGGAAATAAAATAAGTTGGTGTTTTATTATCATTTCCAGATTTATGATTCTCCTAATTGGTTATATGTAGATCATAAGAAAAGAACGCCAAATAATATTTAGGAGCTGAGGGTCCCTACTGCAATAAAATCCTGAGTGATAAAAGCAGCTATAATTTACTACAATTTTCTGAATGTCTACTGTGTATTAGGCTTTTTGCTAGACATTTTACATGTAGTCTTTATAACAAATTTACAAGATACTTACTTTTAGCCCTTTTTTTACAGAGGAGAAAATCAAGCTTAGTAATTTTGTATCACAGAGTGCAAAGCTTGTAAATGGCAGAAACCCAGAATTTAAATTCAGGGCAGTCAGACTCTGAGGTATTCTGGTATGTCCTGGGTCCTACATGCTTTTGCAAAAGATATGCTCAGTTTGGGATACAGGGGTGTGAGTCGAAAGGACCATTCATTGGCAACTAGTAGCTAATTTTGGGTTTATGCATAGAGTCCTCTTTCAATAAACACTTCACCTTTGTGAATTCTGAGTAAAGTAGCATCTGTAGTCACTGTTGACCACGAAGCCTTGCTGACTCAGCTGTGTAGAGATGCAGTAGGTTTGTACTCTCAATGAGTACAGAAAGTCTCTAGGCGGAGGTGACTAAATCATCCCTCCCCTCAATTAGGCCTTTTACATGTGGTGCTCTGGCAGCCTGTCTGCCTTCGTTCAAAGTAGAGAGGAGGTTACCCTTGTAACTATGTTTAGCACGGATCTGGCAGAATAAAAAAAAAAAGCCAAATAATCCTGGCAAATTCAGAGACCACTATGTTTGCATTAGATCCAACCATTGTTTAAGTCCACATAAATAGAGTTTTCTTTGTTGAATATAATTTGAATTTATATGCTACAGTATCCTATTCTTACCTATAACTCACCTAACTGCAGCTGGCCACACTGTGGCTCATTTGCAGGTATTATGCCTGTTTCTGAGTGGCGTAGGCTTGATACTGATGGCTGCTGTCTCCCTGGTCTTCTTAAAGAATGATTTGGGGAAACAATTCAAGGGACTCTTGAAGCATAACTGCCTCATAAACATAACATATTTGTCTCCATAATAGTTCTTCCAAAAACATGAACTTACAAATGGAGGTGATTTATCAATATTTACATCAGTCCCATCAGGTGGGTGGAAGCTAAGTATCATCCTTATAATTAACATCCGTGTGTCAGCTGCATGCTGCGTTTTGTATTTACACAGACTTTTCCCAAGGATGCTTCCAAACACTGCTTCTGTTTCCCACTTCACAGGTCCCTTGATAAATCCAGATGCATAATGAAGCAGGCTACAGGCAAGGCACATATAGACTAATAGGAGCACTAGATTGCCAAGGCTGGTGACTCAGGTTTTCATTAGAGAGTTGACAGTAATTAGCTGTTTAGCTGTGTGATCTCGAATTAGTTACTTAATTTCTCTAAGCCTCAGTGTTCTCATCTAAAAATAGGAGACACCTACGCCCTAGCTGGCTTGGATCAGTGGATAGAGCTTTGGCCTGCGGACTGAAGGGTCATGGGGAATGGACTGAAGGGTCCTGGGGTTTGATTCCCGTTAAGGGCATATGCCTGGGTTGCTGGCTTGATCCCCAGTGGGAGGTATGCAGGAGCAGCTGATCAATGATTCTCTCTCATCATTGATGTTTCTATCTCTCTCTCCCTCTCCCTTCCTCTCTAAAATCAATAAAAATGTCTTAAAAATAAAAATAAAAATGGGAGACACTTAATTGATAAATGAGGTTTGTTTTGGATCTGACATGCAATAGATCTAATAATCAATGATTTATCATCAAAATCTAGAGGCTTGAGAGGTTTTCAGGCCTTCATTGGTGGTGAAAGCAGAGTTAAGGGGGAAAACTATCAAAGCTGGGCCTCCTGAAACTGAGCTCTAAGGACAAGGGGTGAATAGGGCACTGCTTTATGTTCCATACCTGTCTTGCAATTTCTGTCATCATTGTATTTTTTCTTTCCCTTGCTTTAACTTCTAATCTTTTCATTCCCAACTCCCTGGGGCATTTTCTTAATCCAGACTATGGTGATGACCATCCAACTAGTCTCTAACTTTGAGCCTTTCACAACTCTAATGAATTTTACAATTTTTTTTCCAGATTAAAATTCTTGAAGCAAAATCATGCCACTATCCTATAAAAAATTCAAACTACAAAAACACCAAGAGTTAATTCCTACTGAAAACAGAGTTAAAGCAAACTCTATTTACATTTATAATATGGCTCAAATATTATTTTCCAGCAATAATGCTCATTATTCTTTTTTTTAAAATATATTTTATTAATTTTTTACAGAGAGAAAGGGAGAGAGATAGAGAGTTAGAAACATCGATGAGAGAGAAACATCGATCAGCTGCCTCCTGCACACCTCCCACTGGGGATGTGCCCGCAACCAAGGTACATGCCCTTGACCGGAATCGAACCTGGGACCTTTCAGTCCGCAGGCCGACGCTCTATCCACTGAGCCAAACCGGTTTCGGTATGCTCATTATTCTTTACAGTCTATGTTTCCACAAACTGCCTCCATGGACTTTCCTATTGATGTGCCTTAATGTGATTGACATTTCTGTCTTGAGAAAGTTTCCAGAAATGTCTTTTCAGCTCCATATTCCCAAACCTCTGTACACCAAATCATACTCATCTTTCCAGGTTCAGCTCAATTATCACCACATTCCCAAAGTTCTTCATAATACTCCATTTGAAATATTATTTTCATTTAATATTTCATAGCATATTTACACTCTTCATATTCATTTCTCTTTATCTCTCTTTTGGTGCTTACCAATTCATCCTCTCTCTATAGATGGATAGAGAGGTAAATAGATAAATGTGTGTATATATACATACATATATATCATCTATATATGTAAAACCCTAACCCTAATATGCAAGTAGGCCAAATGGCAGAACAACCGAACAACTGGTCGCTATGACATGCACTGACCACCAGGGTGCGTGCGCGGAACATGGTGGGCATCGGCAGCAGGCGGCAGAGTGCGGAACATGGCAGGTATCGGCTGTGGCAGGATGGTGAAGCAGGTGAGCGGGAGCGCCAGACCAAGGCGGGGCACCAGTTGCTGTCATCGGGGCGAGCCTCTGATGGTTACTGAAAATTCTTGGCTCCTGAGCACTGTGGTCCCATCCAGCACTTGCACCTGCTGCTGGCACCTGGCACTGGCCCCGATCGCCCCTCAGGGCTTCTCCACCTCCCCCTGCTCCTGAGGGGCGATCGGGGCAGTAGCCACCACTTGCACCAGCTGCTGGTGCCAGCCCCAATCACTCTGCACCATCAGTAGGTGCAAGCGGGGCTGGCACCATCAGTGCGTGGGAGCAGTGGCGGCAGGAGCGGGGCTGCTGGCAGACAGGGGACTGGTGGTGCGGAGGATGGGCCGAGAACCGCCCCTGTGCCCACTGCAGCCTCGTGGCCCACAGTTCCTTTCAAGGTACATGAATTCGTGCACTGGGCCCCTAGTTACATATACCTTCTGAGTATTCTTTTCTTATTTCATACTATAGGACCGGTGCACAAAATTTATGCACGGAGGGGGGGTTCCCTCAGCCCAGCCTGCACCCTCTCCAATTGGAGACATCCCTCTCTCAATCTGGGACCGATGACTCCTATCTGCTCACCTGCCTGCCTACCTGATTGCCCCTAACTGCCTCTGCCTGCCAGCCTGATCTTGCCCCCAAAGCCCTCCCCTGCCAGCCTGGTTGCCCCCAACTGTCCTCCCCTGCAGGCTTGATCTTGCCCCCAACTGCCCTCCTCTGCTGGCCAATTTGGTTCTGATAGGTCGGTTTCTATGCCAGTCAGCGTCAAAAGCTCCGCCTCCTAGGCAGCCACGGCAACCCAGCACTGACTGCAGGACTGACTTCGGTGGTCGAGCCTCGGTGGTTACTGATCCTTACGACCCAGGGTTTTTATATATTAGGATTGCCTTACAAATAGTGATTGCTCAATAATAGACAATTCATCATCAGCTTGTATACCATGTTATGATTCTAAATGGGAAGGAATAGAACTAGAAAACATAAATAATATTTATAAATAACAAATAATTGATCGATTGTATTGTATTTCTTAAATGGAAGCTTGTTCTCTATTTTCATAAGGTTTTAAGTTCTTGAATACTTGTTAGAACTTGAGAACTCTCTTTGTTACTCAACTGATCATTTCATTGCTGTTTATTTTATTTCTTAGCTGAATGATCATTTTCCTTCATCTTTAAATAACTTCTCTGTTTCATACCACATGGCATATATACCAAGTTGCCCACTTTTGTTTGTGTCTGACATGGCACACTGATTTGATATGTCAGTGCAAAGAGCCAATATATCCTATATAATAAAGAGGTAATATGCAAATTGACCATCACTCCAACACACAAGATGGCCACCTCCATGTGGTCAAAGATGGCTGCTACAAGATGGCCTGCAGGGGAGGACAGTTAGGGGTGACCGGGCCTGCAGGAGAGGACAGTTGGGGGGGGACCAGGCCTGTAGGGGAGGGCAGTTGGGGGCGACCAGGCCTGCAGGGGAGGGCAGTTGGGGGCAACAAGGCTGGCAGGGGAGGGCAGTTAGGGGTGACCAGGCTGGCAGGGGAGCAGTTAGGCGTCAATCAGGCTAGCAGGGGAGTGGTTAGGGGGTGATCAGGCTGGCAGGCAGAAGCAGTTAGGGGCAATCAGGAAAGCAGGCAGGCGAGCAGTTGGGAGCCACCATCCTGGATTGTGAGAGAGATGTCCGACTGCCTGGGATCGGGCCTAAACGGGATTGGGCCTACATGGGCAGTCGGACATCCCTTGAGGGGTCCCAGATTGGAAAGGGTGCAGGCTGGGCTGAGGGACACACACCCCCGTGCACAAATTTTGTGCACCGGGCCTCTAGTAAATTATATAAATTACATAAATTATTCCATCCAAGTTCATCCACTGCATGTGTGTATATGTATTTTGATGTTGCTTTAATAGAAAATAACATGTTTACACTATTTGTGGTGAGACTTTCAAGAAAAAAATATAGAAAATATACAGATTTTTAAATAGTTAACTTGCATTTTCAAAATTTATGATAATGTTAAGACTTTTATTTTAATTGCCCTTTGGTAGGGAAGATTGCAATTTATGTGGGTTGAAACAAAGGGAATATATCAAACAGAGTTTGTTTGAGCACACCAATTCTACATTTCCTCAAAGAGTGATTCATTTTTTCCTAAGACAATTTATTTTCCTTCTCTGCAATTAAAATTTTCTTCTCATGAGAACAATGAAAATGAGTACCAAGAAAAAATTTATAATTACTAGCAATGTAAGTTGTATTTGGGATTAAACTTAGAATTTAAAGCTTTATATTACAATTTCATCTTGAGTAAAATATATGAGCACTCACATGCTTTTATCTTAAGAAAGAGCTTTCTCTTCAAATTGAAAAATTAGGTTGATATTTTGCTTATTTTTTTATGAGATGGGAGGAATGGATCATAAATGAAAAAGATTGAAAAATTGGATATTAAAATATTAATTTATTTAATGTTGCTTGTCAGAATAATTGAAGAATATATAATATCACTGGTAATGATTATAAGAGGGGCTAAAACTATATGCCTAAAATATTATATTGTGTGCTCATCATGTCCTGCAGCAGGAAACTAACACTATCACTTTATTGTCCACTTACATGATGAAGTTTCCCAGTGGCTGCTCACACTAGTTTCTAAACTGTAGTCACTAGGCAGTATTTGGCCTCTTCTTACTTTTGCTCTTAGGGTCTCAGTGCTGCCTATAAATCAATTCAGAAGTCTTCCTGCTGTCATTGCTAATGATGCCTATCATGAACACAGCAATGCACAGCCAAAGTTGCATTCTCCATATTTGCTTTCAGAACCATAGACCCTTGGGAGTCTAGAGAGGGAAGGAAAAATGACCTTGTCACTTAGTATTTTTTAAGATATTGTTTAATAAGTTGATTGGGGTGACATAGATCATGAACATATAGGTTTCAGGTGTGGATTTCTATTATATTGTACCATGTGCCCACCATCCAAAGTCAGATCTTCTCCTGGCACCTTAATTTTATTTTTTAAATAACTGTTTTATAGGATTTTTGTTTTGTTTTGTTCTGTACTTTATTTATCAGGTGTTCATAAAAATCTCAAGAACATATATCTCTTTCTGGATAGCAACCCCCTTTCAGAATTCCAAAGTCTCTATGGAAACATTTTTTCAACTTTTGTGTGTCAATACTTATTTTGTCCCTTTGTGGTGCATGGGAGTGATCACTCAAACGCTTTGCTGTAGTGGTGGTAGATCATTGGTCTCTATACATCAACCATCTCTCTGTGACGTTTACTGTGTGACTTTATACTTATTGACAGGATAGTCGGTACAGATATATTCATTTGTAACAACCCTCTTAATAAGCAATAGCCAGATATCTAAGCAGCATGCAGCCATGGGGTTATTTTTACAGGTATATTGGCTACTGGGGTTCAGATGACTCATACTAAGCCTGGTAGGTGGCTCTGCTTCAGCAGCAGTGGCTGAGAAGCTTACTTCTTGCTGCAGATTTGTGGGTTGACTCGGGGAAGGGCTCTGCTTCTTTAGTCTGTTACCCTCTTTGGACCACAGGATTCACCTAGGTATGTTTTCTCATGACAATAGTAAAAATACAAGAGTCAGGCCAAAATGCGCAAGGCTCCTACCCCATTCTATTGCTGAAGGAAATCACACAGCTAAGCCATAGTCAAAGACTACATTATCAACTGGATGTCATCTTTTGCAAAGTACCTATTCAAGTCTTTCCCCACCTTTCTGTTGGATGTATGTGCCTTTTTCTGCCTGGACTATTTTCTATTTTTTCTCTGAATGTATTCTTTCTCTCCAAGACAACAAATTCATGTTTCCATCGAACAGAATTGACCTTTTTTTCAAATGAAAGTGCTCTTACCTGTAGGAAAACTGAATATTCACACTCAAAATGGATTAAAGATTCAAATGGAAGACCTAACATTGTAAATTTCCTAGCAGAAAACATAAGGAAAACACATCATGGCATAGGGTATTTTTATTTCTAACTGAATTACTTATATCTTTGATAATTGCTGCTATTGCAGTTGATATAGTTTTTTAAAAATAATTTCTGTTTTTGGATCTCTATTTCCCTGTTCTTTAAATTATTACTTCCCACATTATTACATTTTTTCCATTGTCTATAAATGCCATGCAAAACTTAAATTTCTCCTTTGCATTGCTCATTATATGTGTTATACTTAAGCCTTCAAAATAAATTTAAGGATTTATATATCATTTCATTTTTACAGTCTTTTTTCTCACGTTTCCGTATTTAGCTCATATTCTTACTTTCTTATTTAATCTTATCTTTTCATTAACTGGATTTCTGTGTTGCTTGAACCATGTCACATTTTTCCCCATTGAGCATGCAAAATCAATTTCTTAATTATTGTTTTCTTTAGTAAAATACTTTATACTTTATCTTTCTCTGAGTACTCCACACATTCTTTTTCATTCTAAAGAAACTTTTCATAGCTTACATTTTGGGTTTTTAATATTTATAAATCCTTGATCAAATGAAGATATGGCCAAATATTATGCCAATGGTTTGGGCATATAGCCCTTTTTCAAATTCTTTGTCAATCTCAGTACTGGTGAAATCCTCTTATAGTTTTTAATTACATGTTGTGTATAGTTTATCCTTCCATCCTCAGTCCCTGACAGGGTTCATTTAACACAGTTATACTGGAATAAAGTCAGACTTTTAGTATTCGACTCTTTGAAAGTCTTAACATATTAAGTAATTTAAAAACTTCATATGCAAGCATATATTGGTATCAGGATGCTGATGTTGGTTGTCATACCCATGGCATGTTCTGTGTGGGAAATACATCCTGAGCAACACCAGCAGTAGTACCCCAATTCCTTAGTGAGATGTAAGTGGGAAATTGAGAGAATACTAACATTCTTCTTTTCTTAATCATCACATGAGGATAAGTTTTTACTGATTTTAGAGAGAGAGGAAGGAAGAGAGAGAAACGTCGATGTGAGAGAACCATCTATCAGTTGCCTCCCTTATGCACTGCGACAGGGGATCAAACACGTAACCCAGGTATGTGCCATGACCCAGAATTAAATATGCAACCTTTTGGTGTACCCGATTACTCTCCAACCAACTGAGCCACAGGGCGAGGAAACATTCCTATTTA
This sequence comes from Myotis lucifugus, assembly GCF_000147115.1. Lineage (NCBI taxonomy): Eukaryota > Metazoa > Chordata > Mammalia > Chiroptera > Vespertilionidae > Myotis > Myotis lucifugus. The sequence goes on along the minus strand of NW_005871119.1, from coordinate 2,101,678 downwards.
AGACATAGCTATACAGCAAATCAATTTTTGGTTAATTTTAAATATATGCATATGCACATTTATTGTAAAATATTTTAATAGTATAGTAAAAATTCTTATGAAGATAGTTATCTTTTTTTTATTTCTAGAATTTCCCCTTGATCCTGTTTATACAAGTTCCTGTTAAACTATACTATGGGTGAGGATATAATATATATATATATATATATAGCCAGAGTACAAATATTCTTTAACTTACAGAAAACTATCCAACTTTATTCCAAAAATTTTACAATATTGTTTCTCAATTTCACCCTGCTTTTAGTCACGAGTACCTCGGAGATGTTATAAACCAAAGACTTCTCCAGCACCATCTGGTATAGATTACTGCAGACATTGCTGGTAGGGAGACAAAGGTCTGTGGTACTGATCCTCTTTGTACATCATCTAATCCTTACTACAGAATCCCGAGTGTATCTGTGTTCTGTATAAAACACAAGAATGCTGAAAGTGATCCAGAGTAGAACAAAGCTTTAACCAATGCACTGTTTCTTGCTGAAGATTGTTTTTGCTTCAGTGGGCAGAAATCTGATTATCTATAAGCGGTTAAAAGTAAAGTTGTCTACACCCTCTGATAATGGTTTACTGACCACATTGCTTTTCCTATGCTTGCTTACTGAAATATGACCTCCTCTCTTCCACTGAGGTTAAGAAAATGTGTTCAGGATGGAAATAGTGTCAGGATGACAATGAGCTTACAAAATGAAATCCAATGTTTACGTGTTCATTTGACAAAAACTATGATTGCATATGATGTGGCAGACATTGTGATGGGCATTGAAGGATCCAAGGATCCAAGATACCTCTTTAATCTCAAGATGCTCCCAGGCCAATGGTGAAGAAAAACCAAGATAAAACAATTATTAGCACTGCTGCAGTGCTAATTTCTTCAATTTCTTTATTAGTAATATTAAAAAAAACACCTAAAGTACAAAATAGTGACAAAATTACAATGTGATTTCTCAAGTTTGAAATTATTTATAGACTAGAAGCCCAGTGCTTGAAATTCGTGCATGAGAGAAGGGAGGGGTCTCTCAGCCTGGCCTGCACCCTCTCACAATCCGGGACCCCTTGGGGTATGTCCAACTGCCGGTTTAGGCCTGATCCCGTCGGACATCCCTCATGTAATCTGGGACCACTGGCTCCTAACTGCTCACCTGCCTGCCTGCCTGATTACTCCTATCCACTTGCCTGCCTGCCTGATCACCCCAACCACTCACCTGCCTGCCTGATTGTCCCTAACCACTCTGCCTGCCTTCCTGATGCCCCTAACCACTTGTCTGCCTGCCTGATTGCCCCTAACCACTTGTCTGCCTGCCTGATTGCCCCTAACCACCTCTGCCTCAGCCCCCGCTGCCAAGGTTTCATCTGAAAGGACGTCTGGAATGATGTCCAGAAGGTCATTCGGCTGTCCAGTCTAATTAGCATATTACGCTTTTATTATTATACACTAGAGGCCCAGTGCATGAAATTCATGCATGGGGCGGGAGGGTCCCCTCAGCCCAGCCTGCACCCTCTCCAATCTGGGACCCCGCAGGGGATGTCCGACTGCCAGTTTAGGCCCCATTCCCTGTGG
>NW_005871119.1:2091127-2099733 GCF_000147115.1 Myotis lucifugus | reverse complement strand
CCCCCCTGCAGGCCTGGTCTCCCTCACTAACCCCCCTGCCAACCTGGTCACCCAGGCAGCCTGCTGCTCAGTCATTTGGTCGTCCCTCACTAACCCCCCTGCCAGCCTAGTCACCCCATGCAGCCTGTTCGGTTGTCCATTCAGTTGTTTTGGTTGTGACGGTTGCTTAGGCTTATATATATATGCACTCAAATACATGTATATGTATATGTATATGTATATGTATATGTATATGTATATGTATATGTATATGTATGTATACATACACAGACACACATCCATACCTTCTTGGTCTCCCTCTTTTTTTCTCTCTCCCCTTTACTTTACTTTTCTCTATCATTATTAAAGTTTCAACTAACAGACAAACAGAAGGAAAACTGATTCTCTGATTATATTCTATACCTCTTGATAACACAACTATATAACATAACATAAGGCATTGGGATGATCATCAAAGCACTTTGAAGTTCTAACATTTCATAAAGTAAAAAGGAATTACATTTTAAAATTTAGTGACTGTATTTCATAAAGGTTCAAATCTCATCTGAGGACAATAAAATATGGAAAACATCAAACAGAAAAAGAGTAAGTTTAATTTCAATCACACTAGTAATATATTAGAAATTAGGAAATGTGGGGGGGGGGGTTCATGTTACTTTTCCTTAATTTTCCTTGTTTGTTTTAAAATGAATTTCCAGTGGTTTTCAAAGCATAATGAGTTTTATCAAGATTTCTTTTGAAATTATGAGGCAAGGAGATGTGTTTTATCCAGTGAACCATGAAATGAGTCTTGGGAGAATAAACATCTTCTGAGTATTTTGGACTGTTACTAGTACACTTTCAGAATCTCATCTGATTTGGTTCAATATAAGTTTATCTCATTTATGAAAAGTCACAATTAGAGAGGTTTTAATTATTCAGGTACTGGCTTAAAGACTCACTCTCATTGATATTCATTCATTATATAATGCTTTTATAAAATGTAATTTAAATAATTCATATGCCATTGAGTTTGAACTTAACAACTGCAATGTCTTTTTACATTTAAATATATATATATTTACTAGGGGCCCAGTGCATGAATTCGTGCACCTTGAAAGGAACTGTGGGTGTGAGGCTGCGGTGGGCACAGGGGTGGGTCTCGTCCCATCCTCCACGCCCCCACCCGGCCCCTCCTGCTGTGGCCCCCAGTTCCCTGTCTGCCGGCAGCCCCTCTCCTGCTGCCGCTACTCCCATGTGCTGATGGCACCCAGCGTCTGCTTGCACCTACTGCTGGTGCCGGCCCCAATCGCTCGGCACCATCAGCAGGTGTGAGTGGCAGCTGCTACCCCGATCGCCCCTCAGGAGCAGGGGGAGGTGGAGAAGCCCTCAGGGGCACAAGGGGCTGTCAGCCGCTGCTAGTTCCCGCTGATGGTGCCGAGTGATTGGGGCTAGTGCCAGGCACCAGCAACGGGTGCGAGCAGCAGCTCCAGTGCCAGCTGCGGGTGCAAATGGGAAGGGCACTGGTAGCAGGTAAATTTGCTATTAATGATAAAAAGATAAGGAATCACAATAGGGAACTAGAAATTATAAAAAAATAACGAGATAGTAAGCTAAATTTGAAATAACTGAAATGAAAAATGTACTCTATGATCTTAAAAGCACACTTAAGATGGTATAAAAATAATCACAGGACTTGAAGTTAGATCAATAGATATTTTCCAACCTGAAAAATAGATTTTTAAAAAGATGTTAAATTAATAAGGTGACTTTGGTTTAGGGAAAAATTTTTTTGGATAACACAAAAATCACAAACTATAAAAAAATTATAAATGGATCACAACAAAATTTAAGACAATTGCTCTTTGAAAGGCATGGTTAAAGAAATGAAAAGCAATCGTCAAACTCTAGGAAAATATTTCCAATAAATGATATCTGAGTAAATATTAGTATTTAGTTAATTCTTACAACTCAATAATTAGTGTCTTTCAAGAGATTTTAATAGACACTTAACAAAATAAGTTATGCACAAAAGAGGTTATACTCAACATCATTAATCAACATGAAAAATAAATATTATTGGATATCATTACACTCAAACAGAATGAATAAAATAAAACTGACAACACCAAATGCTAGCATGGATAAAGAGCAAATAAACTTACATGTTGCTGGTGAAAATTCTAAATATGAAAGCAACTTTGAAAGACTATTTAGCAGTTTCTTATATAGTTAAATCAAAACTGCATTATGACACTATATGATTCAGTAACTCCACTTCTAGGTAGCTGTGCAAGTAAATGAATAAAATATGTGCTGATTGCAAGGCATGCATGTGAATATTTATAGCAGAATAATTTATAAATGTCAAAAATGAAACAAATGACCACCAACTGGTAAATGGATAAACAAATTGTGATATATCCACTCAAATACTATCTAGCAATAAAAAGGAACAGACTACTTTACATGCAATAATATGGATGAATTTCAAACATTTTCTTTTTTAAAAATTTTTTAAATTGATTTTTAGAGAGAGGAAGGGAGAGAGAAAGAAACAGGGGATTGCGCCCACAACCCAGGCATATGCCCTGACCATGAATCAAACCAGCAACATTTTGGACTATGGGGCGATTCTTAACCACTGAGCCATAACAGCCAGGGCTCAAACATTTTTAATGAAAGAAACTAAACAATATTTTAATTTTCATGAAATTCTGGAAAATGTAAAATTGTACTGAGTGAAATCAAATTCAGTATTGCCTGGAATGGGAGTACAAAAGGACATGAAGAGATTTTTTGGAAGATGGAAATGTTGTATATATTGCTTTTCATGGTGTGAACATGCCTATATAGATTTTTTAAAACTTATTGAATTTTACACTTAAAATGAGGAAATTTACTAGATGTGAGTTACACCTCTATAAAGCTGTTGTAAATGAGCTTAATAAGGAAGGAACAAAACTTTGGAAGTATACAACTCTCTTCTTTTGTTCTATTAAATCATGCTGCCTGATTTTTTTTATAAGCTTCTTATCCCCTTTAGTTAGTATAGGAACACTCCAATTCATTTTACCCTCTAATTATCTCTTGTAATCATTTTCCATAAGATGTGCATCCTTTGATTTCAATTGCGTGTAGATAAAACTGGTTTATTACTTCAGTCTCACACTCCCACCAGCTTTCCAAACATTCATACTCATATGTCCTAACACATTTTAATGTTCAAGGTGACAAAATAGTATTTAATATCACCCCAACCTGCAAAAATCATTATAACTTCCCTTTGTTGAGCCTAAGCTAATACTAGGCACTATGAAAACAAGCAAATATATCATTTAACTATTACAAAAATTGTTAACTTGTGATTACTAACACTCTTTTACAAGGCACATATGAATCTCAGAGAAATTAAACAAGTTGTCCGAATTAACAACTAGTAAGATGTAAAGTTGAGATATCAATGCTCAAATTCTAAAGCTTAAAATAATTCTTAAGCCTATTATTTAAAAAACAAACAAACAAAACTATACACGCTTGAATTTTGAGCTATTATTATATTCTTCCCTTTTCCTTGTACCATATGCTGAGAGCCAATATAGCTACCTCTGTTTTGTTTTTTTCTTGTTCTGCATTTATTTCTGTTTGGCCTTGATTAAATTATTCAGTAACTGAGTCTATCCTTATCTAATACCAACCATATAATCAGTTAAAAGATGTAATAATATTTACTCATAGATGCTTTTAAATACTAATAAATTGCTTTTGCTGGTTTGGCTCAGTGGATAGAGCATCAGCCCGAGGACTAAAGGGTCCCAGGTTCCATTCCAGTCAGTCAAGGACACATATCTCCATTGCAGCTCGATTTGGGGTGCATGTGGGAAGCAACCAGTCTATGTGTCTCTCTCACATTAATGTTTAATTTTTATCTCTGTCTCTCCCCCTCCCTTACACTATCTCTAAAAATCAATGGAAAAATATCATTGGGTAAAGCTTTTTAAAAAAATAATAATAAAATAAATACTACTAAATTAACATGTTAATGTACTAATGCAGTGCAACTAAAATACTAATCATTATTTAGTAGGCAGCTAAAAATGCTATTATCCTTTTTTTCTAATAAATCAACACATTCTTTTTAGTTGCTTTTCTCTCACTCTTTACTTCTTTTTCTTTCAGTCTGCTATGGCTCTAGTAAAGGTCTGCAGTGTGCCCACTCAAGCCACATCAATAATTTTCATTGCACCCTCTATCCATCCTGTATTCTGATCTGCCTTTATTCTTCTTTTACAGAATTTGCAGCATATGATTCTTCTACCCAGAAACTTTAATTCTCTATTATCTGCCTATTAAAATCTGCATTTTTTTAGTCTTTCACCAATTTGATATCAGTTTTATCTCTCATATTCCATTACAAGGATTTTATTTATCAACTTGATATTTTCCAGTTCCATCTTTCACCTTTTTTCATTAAACTTTGGTGATGCTTGCTCCCTTTAAAATACTAACACCATCTCTGGCTTTCATCTAAAATGTATCAAGATTAGGTTAAAATTTAGCCATTTCAATGAATCCTCTTTTGTAATTCTTAGAAGGTAAGGAACATTCTTCTCTGAAATTCTCTAGCTCTTGTACTCTGAACCTTTGAGAGAAGCAAAGCATAGTAGTTTGAGTCAAGGGACTTAGATTCATTTTTTGTGAGTTTTTTTTTTAAACCTAGCTTTGCAATCATGGGAAAATGTTTTTGAAGATCACATATTGGAGTGCATGTGGTAATCCATATACAAATGTGCAATTATTAGTTTTAATTATTATCAGTACATGGTTTTTATATACTATCATATAGTGAAGTTTTTTGATATTGAAATTCTGACATTAAATTAGGACCTCTCAGGAATTAAGAAGCCATCATGTATTATTATTAGTACATTGCACCTGTAATGCCACCAACAACCTCCAATAAATATGCACTCAATAAATACTTTGAAATATATAGATCATGTATCACAGAAACCTATATGATCATCTAATTTAAATGTAATTTAAAAATAAATATAAATAAATGAATAAACACTTTGAAACCATTCTTAGAAAAAATGTTATATATGTATATATATATGAAATGTAAGAAAAATGATAATACTTTTCATTATAAAATTAATGTGTAATATATAGATGAAAATTTGTTTGCACATTTTAGACTAGTAAATTCCATTGCTGCTAATTACAATAGTTTCCAAAATGTGACTGTTAAGATTTTTTTAGTGCATTCCATAAACCATTTTCATGAGCTTGTCAGTAGTGACATTGGGCTCATTTGAAATTTCAAGTATGTTTCCATCTGCTGCTGAGTTTAAGGATAAAAGATGGAAACCATAGGGAGAGAGCACATAACTCTGCTATCGTTCAGCTTCTTCCTTTTTCTTTTTAGTCTAACATAATTATAAAATTTAGGTCAGATTCCCTCCTGAATGATAACTATGTTTGTCATCGTTAATTGAAAAATACAGCTTATATGCAACTGTGTTTAATAACAAAACATTAACATAAAAAGAATGACATCTATCCTTTAGTAATGTGCTAAGTATAATTGCATGCATTTCACATGTGTGATTTATTTTGACCTCCACATCAAATTCATGAAATTATTATTATTTCCATTTGTAAATGAGGAAGTTCTAACACAGAAGGCTTAAGTAAAATTCCCAATGTCACTCACCTAGTATATGGAGGAGCCAAGTTTGGAGCCCAGACAGTTTGAATCCAGACCCCACAACCTCTGATTAAAATCTTGAGGAAAATCAACTCATAGCATTTAATAGGTTACATATGCGTGACAGATATTAAACCACAAAATCTTATTTTGGCCAGTTACCTGATAAAGAGGGAGTGGCAGTCCAGATATAATTAGCTGGAGAGTACGATGCTCGTAGTAGGCTGACCCGCTGTCCCCAAGGATATCCGGGATCCAATCCCTAGATCTGGGAATGTTTAAAGGTATTTTGTGGATGTGATTAAGTTAAGAATCTTGAGCTCTTTTTCAAAAGTCATCAAAAGTGAGGTAGAGGAAGATTTCACGCAGAAGAGGAGAGGGCCATGGAAGCAGTGATTGGAATGAGGCAGCCACAGGGCTAGGATGCCAATAGCCACCAGAAGTTGGAAGAGCAGGGAATGGATTCTCCTGTATAGTTTCTAGAGGGAATATAGCTCTGTTGACATCTGGAAATTGACCTAGAGAAACTGATTTAAGACAGCTGACCTCCGTAACTGCAAAAGAACAAATATATATATTTTTTTAATCCACCAAATTTGTGGAATTTTTTTACAGCGGCCATAGGAAATTAACAAAATGCCAATGAACCTGCAGACAACTCGTATGCAGTCTCTGTCCCCACTCAGATGTTTTACATACTCCTGCTTCCTCAGCATTGGAAGTTAAAGAAAGATATATTCCCCAGGATGCAGGGGAGAATAATGCCAGCTAATTTGTATTCAGCTTGTATTTTGTGCCTGGATCTGTGCTAAACACTGCACAATTTGTCTTATTTAATTCACACAACTCTATGAGGTGCTTAATGTGATTATCTCCATTGTAAATGACTCAATCAGGGCATTCAGAGCGATTAAATAAATTGCTCATGTTTACCCAGGCGATACTAGTACTCACTTCTGTTTTCAGACCATGTATTGGTTTAACCATTAAATTATAGTGCCTCTTAATCAGGTGCATTGTTTCTTAACAACTCAGCCATAGCAAAAATTGTCCAGGGAAAATCTAGGTACAATCAGAAAAACAATGACGAATAATTTTTTAAAAGAGCCTAACCCTTTGCCTTGTTTGTACTTTGCAATTGAAAGAAGATTTCTAATGATGATATATAGGAACAGAGAAGATGGGATAGTTTTCCTATCCACTCCCCACCTTGCTAAACACTCAAAATGAGACTTAGAACTCAGTCTCTGAAATTATTCACCCTGTAAATCTCACAAATGTATGACATTCAGGCACCTAGACAAATAAAAATGTAGATAGTTGGTAGATTGAAAGCTAGCTAGCTAGCTGGATTCAATTATTAGGTAAGCAGATATGATTCTTTAATTCATTTCAGATTTTACTTTTGACTTCCAATAAAAATATACTTATTTTTTCTTGTGGAGATGAATTCAATATATTGAGGGATATTCTTTAGACTATGTCCAGAAGAAGTATACTTTCTTCCATGGGATTTGACTGAGAACAATAACAACACACATAAAATGGTTGTGAGTTTCACCACAAATCTGAGAAAGAATTTTATATTAAACAGTGAGTTTTCAGGTATTTTAACTTGCAAGCAAGAACAAAAGAATAATGTTATGCTCTCTTCAGAAGGAGGCCATTAAATGGATAGTTCTGCTTTCTTTAACCTATGCGTTGGACTGCAGATTACTGAACATCCCAGTGTTTTAGAATGTTCAAATACATTGGTAAAAACACAAACCAATTTTAAATATATCTTAACATGTATATGCATATATTAGATTCTTTTAAATTAAAAATATTACTTCTGACAAAAGAAAATAACAATGTTGTTGTATCAAGATCTCTCCTGTTGAGTATGTTAATTTCTGTTTATTTGTGTCTCACTAAGTAGTGTTTTACCAATATGTATATATATATATATATATATATATATATATATATATATATATAATCTCAATTATTTATTGGAAACTATATTTCAACAAGTCTCAAACCAAATTTGTCGCATATGCATAATTCACAATAGCTTTACTAACTCCAAACATTCACTAAGTTTGTGTGTCCTTAATCTAAAGAGAATCACTTGAAAATAGCATATAGTTGGGTCTTTTAGACATTTCAAAAAATTCTACTGGGGAGTTTAATCCATTTGTGTTTAAAGTTATCAATAAGGAAGGTATACTATTGGCATTTTGCCAATTTATTTGGTCTTTTTTCTTCTTTTCCTGTGTTTTTTTTTCCCTGCCTTTCTATGTTTTGTTGGTTTTGTAGTAATGTTCTTTGATTCTTTTCTCCTTTTCCTTTCTACATATATTTTTCCATTCTCTTCTGAACTGCAAGGTTTATACTGAGAAATCTGCTAGTGTTCCACATGATGAGTCTTTTCTCTTGCTATTATCAAAATATTCTTTTTGCCTTTGTCTTTGAACAATTTTATTATGTGTCTTCATGTAGACTACTTTGGTTTTCTCATATTTGGAATTTCTTAGGCATTATGAATCTGAACATTCTTTTTTTCTCTAGGTTTGGAGGGGTTTGTCATTATTTATTTTAATAACTTTTCTGCCCTTTTATCTCTCTCTTCTCCTTCTGGGACTCTCATAATGCATATATTATACTAGAGGCCCAGTGCACAAAATTTATGAATGGGAGCGGGAGGGTCCCCTCAGCCTGGCCTGCACCCTCTCCAATCCGGAACCCCTCGTGGGACTGCCGGTGGTCAGACATCCTTCTCACAATCCTGGACCACTGGCTCCTAATAGCTCATCTGCCTGCCTGCCTGGTCGCCCCTAACTGCCCTCCGCTACTGGCCAGATTTCCCCCAACTGCCCCCTCCCTGCCGGCCTGGTCACTCCTAACTGCCCCCCACCCCTGCCGGCCTGGT
>NW_005871119.1:1839950-2091027 GCF_000147115.1 Myotis lucifugus | reverse complement strand
GGCATGATGGTCAATTTGCATATTACCTCTTTATTTTATAGGATTAGTTCACTTAATGGTTTACCCTAAGTCATTTATACTTTTTTCACTTTTTTATTGTTTTTCTTATTCTTCTGACTGAACAATTTCAAATGACCTATCTTCAAGTTCACTGATTATTTTGCTTTATCAAATGTCCTGGTAAAGCTCTATGTTGGATTTTTCAGTTAATTTATGGTATTCTTTTTTTTTTTCAAATTAAGTGAGGCTTTTATTGTTGTTTTTCTTTCTTTCTTTTCTTTTTTAATTAAGGGTCCCTTACTGATCCTGCTTCCATGAGTGGCCGAGACCGGGTGGAAAAGGGGAGGGGAACCCGGCAGCATGGGGAGGGGCTATCTCCACAACATTCCATTTGTACACTGAACTAAACAGACAAGCACAGAGTCACTATTGCAGTTAGAAGTTGGCAGCATGGGAAAAGTGGGGAGGAATAGGTTGCAAGTATGGGTGTCATTAAAAAAAAATACAGGCCCTCTCAAAAACTGGGGTGCCTGGGGTAGGGAAGACTTGGTTTGTTTCAACCCAAGAGGAATCAGAAGATCAAAAGCAGTTTGGGAAGGCCAGAACTGTCAGGGGTGGAGGGAGAAGGAAGCTCCAGGGGGAGAGGGACTGTTTGGCAACTGGGTGAAGGGATTGCCCTCCCCCTGCTGGGATCCCTCCAGCCGCTCCGGTCTGGCAGAAGGGGGCGGCCTGCAACCCCTCACAAGGCAGGTCTATGGCTGCCAGATGCTCCAGGCAGGGGGCTCAAGGGGGCTCACAAAGGCTTGCTCTCCAGGGAGATGACAGCACTGCCCCAGCTTCTCTGCCAGAGTGCAGTGGTCCTTGACCTCCTCGTAGCAGTTTGCTTGTAATTCATGCTTGATCCCCGTAAGCTTATTCTCTATGGCATCCTTGGAGCTGGCATAGATCATTTTGCTCTTAAGAGGCGCAGACTTGCCCTAACCGGTTTGGCTCAGTGGATAGAGCGTCGGCCTGCGGACTGAAGGGTCCCGGGTTCGATTCTGGTCAAGGGCATGTACCTTGGTTGCAGGCACATCCCCAGTAGGGAGTGTGCAGGAGGCAGCTGGTCGATGTTTCTCTCTCATCGATGTTTCTAACTCTCTATCCCTCTCCCTTCCTCTCTGTAAAAAATCAATAAAATATATATACAAAAAAAAAAAAAAAAGAGACGCAGACTCAGGGCCCAGAAGATAAACACCAGGTTCTCCTTCTTGCTCTCCTTGGTCTCATAGGTTGCATCATACAGGGCGTAGCAGCAGTCTTTGGCAGCATCTTGACGAAGATGGGTAGGGGTTATCTACTGTCTGGCCCACATCACCTACCAGGATCTCCTTGCCCTCTTCCAGAATGATGTTCTTGTCTTCACTCAGGCAGAAGAGCACCACCTTCTTGCGCTTCTTCACCTCCTCTGGTGTCGAGGACTTACGTGCCTTCATGTCATTGAACACTTTGATGACTCCATCAGAGACAGCCACACCAGAGGCCATGTTTCTGGAAGCTAAAGGAGACAGCAAGAAGAGCCTGGAAAGACGAGCGCCGCTGCAGCTGCTGCCGGGATCCGACTCAATTAATGGTATTCTTCAGATTTATAATTTCTGTTTGGTTCTTTTGTATGAATTGGATCTTTTTGTTGATATTGTCATTTCTTATATTCTTACCCCCACTTTTATTTAGTTGTCTGTGTTGTCCTGTAGCTCACCGAGCTTCTTTATTATTTTGAATTCTTTGTTTTATACTTCATAGATCTCTATTTTTTTTCTGTTGGTTACTGGAGATTATTTTTCATTTGTTAATGTTATATTTCCCTGATTCTGTGTGTTTCTTGTAGCTTTGTGTTTGTGTGTGTATATTTGAACAAGCAGCTACCTCTATCAGTTTTAAGAACTGACTTCAGCAATGAAAGACTTTAACCAATCAGCCTGACTAAAGATTCTGGAAGTCTCTCAAACCTTTCCATGGGGTGTGCACTTTCCACTCCTCTCCCTCCTTCCTGGGAGAGAAGTCTCAGGCTTTGTTTCTTCTTCCAAACCTGCTGAGCTATGCTGGGTACTGTCCTCTTTCCCATAGGACAATGCACTAAGATGCCAGGACATGGGGCACAAGCCCCATTTCTCTCTCTCCCTCCTGGAGAAGTCTCTTGGTTAAGTACCTCATTTCACTCTTTCAGATGTACTCCAGCTGCTGAGAACTGCACAGTTTTCTAAGATTCCTGCCTTCTGCTGAGAACTGCGTCATCTGCTGAGATCCACATAGGTTGCTGAGATCTGCACTATCTGCTGAGTTCCTTGCCATCTGCTGGGGACTGAGCTGGCTTCTATGTGCTGCACCAGCTGCCAAGAGCCACCCATGCCTCTTTGTTCTTCGCTGCTCCAAAGCATTCCATCTATGCCAAATTCCTCAGCACTCTGGGTGGAGCAAGACAGGTTTCTCAGGCAGCATTCCAAAAAGCTGGGTATGTGGGATGCACCTCTCACTCTTTCTAGTCCCTGCATGATAAATTATTGGCATCTCTTTTGATGTTTAACTCTGTCAACTGGGAGAAGAGGAAGACACAACTAAAGGTAAACTTACTTATTTCAATGCAGTTGTTCTTAGTCCCATGTTTTTCTGGGTTACTGCAACTTCTTAACTTGATTCTGAAGTTCTCGTAGAGGTATTTTGGTCCATACGTTGTTGTTAAGTCATTGTTATTTTGGGAGGGACAAGGGTCGGAACCTCCTATTTTGCCATATTGCTGACGTTAATCCCCCTCTTCAAAACTTCTTGAGATATATCTTTGTCAGAATTCCTCTCCCACTTATATCTGAAATTTCAGTATTTATGTAAGTTCTGTTCCCAGAAGTGTGCCCTCCCTCTTGAATATTTGGGCAGCCCTGCAGGCCCAGGATCTCTAGCATGCTCTGATTGTCTCAGTCCCCTTTGCACTTGCCTGCAAATTGGAGACTTTGAAGACTTTCCCCAGTTTGTCAATTGACTCTTTCCCTCACAGAAATGAGGGCTGGTTAGGAATTTTTGTTTGCTAGATGTTAAATCTGCCAGAAGTCCTCTTTGTCTTTCCTCTGCTATTCCCACACAACTTCTCCTCCTCACAGCTTTTCATGGTACATTGGAGTTGGCCTTGTTTGCTCATACTCTAAGGCTTATAAAAATAACTTGGCACCAATTTTTATATTAGATGTTCTTTTTCCTTTTTTAAAAAAATTGACTTTATTGGGGTAACACCCTATATAATAAAGAGCTAATATGCAAATGGTCATCACGCCCTTACACCCTCGCGCCCTTGCACCGGGGCCCAGTGACCTGAGGCTGCGCCCCCCCCCCCCCCCCCGGCCCGGCGCCGGGGCTGGGGGATCTGAGGCTGGGCTGGGAGACCTGAGGCTGTGCCAGGGGACCTGAGGCTGCACCCCCTACCCAGCGGGGCTTGACAGGGGACCTGAGGCTGTGCCCCCTGCCTGGTGGGGCTTGACAGGGACCTGAGGCCACGCTCCCTACCCCTGTGCCAGGGCGGGGGAACTGAGGCCACGCCCCCCTGGGCTTGACAGGGGTGGGGCCGGCCAGGTCTGGGTCTCGTGCGATTTCGAGGTGTACACGGGTGGGCTGGGACTTGACTCTGGGTCCCATGGTGTGCCCCAGACTCTGACAGGAGGGAGATTTTCATATACATTTTACTAATTTTCTTTCATCTCTGACACTTCTATTATAGATAAAGGGCAAATAGCAATATTAAAATATTTCCTCTAATTAATTCCCTTATAATGTGCATGAATTTCGTGCATTGGGCCACTAGTTGGTTAATAAAATTATATAAGTTTCAGGTCTACAATTTCATAATACATCATTTGTATATTGTATTATGTGTTCACCACCCCACGTCTAGTCTCCTTACATTACTATTCATCCCCTCTTTACCCACTTCTACCTCCCTCCCCTTTCCCTCTGGTAATTGACATACTGATGTCTATGTCTATGAGGTTGTTGTTGTTTTCTTTCTATTCTACTCGCCCTATCTCTTTTTATGAATGAATTGGGAATATTCAAAGTTAGTGCTACCATCATCCCTTCTCTCCCACATAGTACTTTTAAAAAGAACATTATTATTTTAAAGTAGCATAAAACTTATACAATACAACTAAATAGTGGGAAACAAAAACGTAATTTATTTCATTGAAAAGCTCCTCTGGAAAAGGGCTATTTTGGTCAAATTAGAAGCTGTGAAAATTTAAGCAAAAGGGTCAATCAATATCTTTGTGTGGAAAATGGGTGGTGTCAGAGGACAAAAACTTATAATTCCAGAGGAATTTCTATCAAAATTAGAAAAGCCCTTCAAATTATTTATGTCTATTGTGTATATATGGTAGAAATACTAAATATTGTATCTCTTCTCAACTTTATGTCCAGTGATATCATATCAGTAACTTGAAGTCAGCCTTAATGGTAGTATTTATGCCACAAAAATCAGCAAATGCCACAAACAAGGACTTGCTTTTTTTTTTTCCGTCCCTTCCCTTTTTACCCTTTTCTTTCCTTTTTGCCCCCTTCCCTTCTCGCCCTCCCCACTCCACCCCCCACCCTCGCTGGCAATCTGGTTGTTAAGTATTTACCAACAAACCACTAGTGGGGACCAAGAGTATGAGGTGCCCAATGACAGCAATTAATTGCCAAAGATAAGATTGATATAGTTACCATAAAGGGCAAAAGTGACATGTCAGTAATAAGAATTCCTTGGGTTTTAGGGATCTCTGACAGTGACTAATTGATCCTGTTGTCCCTAGGAAAAATAAAATAAAATAAATGGTCAGTCAGCTAGAGCATTACATGAAAAAACCCTCTATATCAAGTAGTCAAAAACCTGACTTGAGCAGTCACAATGGAGACTCAGCCATATAAATTTTTAGATCCAAAGCCCCTTGATTGAAGAGGACAGTGGGTTTCTTTGAGGGAAGACCCTGCACCATTGATGCCAGTATATATTCCAAACCTTCTCCAAAGGGACCCGAGGCTATTTACTACAGTAAAAAGGAAATGCCCAGTACTTTTAGTTAATAGTAGACACTTGTTCTGAATTGGTGCTAAAACCTGAATTGGTTCAATGACTACAGTCCATGAATCAAAGTAGGGGATTAGGAAAGTCAAGTGATTAGAGTCTTAGCTCAAGCTCAATTCACAGTGCATCTAATTTTTTTTCCAGTTTCTGGATATATAATTGGGATAAACAGAATAGGCAACTGGCAGAATCCTCACATTTGCTCTCTGACCCAGTGGCTGAAGGAATAGTTAAGTGGAAACTCCTGAAACATCCCCTCCTTGTGAAGATTGCTTTCTGTTTCACAGCAGAAGAAATTTTTTTGCAGGAATTCTAGAGATTAATGCCATCACGTCTTGAAAGAAGCAGAGTGGTGATACCTGTCACATCTCCATTTACTCATAAGTTTAACCTGTTTTCCTGGGTAGAAATTATGCTATTCTAAACATAATCAGATGGTGTTCCAATTACAGTTCTGTTCTAGATACAGTATCCACACTAGAAAAACCAGTATGGCCCCTGCCACTTGGTACATGGCTGTTGACCTGATGTCTTTTGCTCCATACCTATTTGTAGAGCCCACCAGAAGCAGCTTGCTTTTAATCTTACAGAGCCAAGAGTACACTTTCATGGGCTTGTTTCAGGCATACATTTATTATCCTGTTCTCTGACATAATATAATCCCTAGCCCTAGCTGGTTTAGCTCAGTGGATAGAGCATCGGGCTGCAGACTGAAAGGTCCCAGGTTCGATTCCAGTCAAGGGCACATGCCTCAGTTGCAGGCTTGACTCTAGTAGGGGACGTGCATGAAGCAGCCGATCAATGATTCTCTCTCATCATTGTGTCTATCTCTCTCTCCTTCTCCCTTCCTCTCTGAAATAAATAAAAATATATTTAAAAAAATAATATAATCCCTAGAGATATTGTTTCTTAGACATTTCACAAAACTTCACCCTAGTCCTTTTCATTGACTACATTTTGCCAATTAGATCCTATGAGCAGAAAATGTAAGTACTTTAGATGCCTTAATACCATACCAAATTAGACAGTGGGAGATAAATTCCACAAAAGTTTAGGGGCCCTCCAACTCAATAACATTTATATGTTGGGGGTTTTGGTAAGTGTCTAGAATATTTTGATATATCACTTCAAAGTGAAAATCAAGTTGGTGCACTTCACACAATATATCTTGAAAAAAAGAGGCATATTTGCTTTCCTAGATTTTGGAGGCAACATATACCACTTTAAACAGTGTTACTTTAATGAATTAACAGAGTTATCTTTAAGATTACCAGTTTCTATTGAGGGTTAGAACAAGAGATGGCTTTCCAGAAAGTTAAGGTTTCAGTAAAAATTTCTCTAAACTTGGACCTTTTTTAAAATCATTTTTACATACAATATTATATTAGTTTCAGGTTTACAGTGATTAGACATTATAAAATTTAAGTGATCATCCCCAAAAAATCTCATACCCATCTGACACTATACAGTTATTAGAATATTATTGACTGTATTCCCTATGCTGTACTTTATACCCCCATGAATACACTATAACTATTAATTTGTACTTTGAATTCCCTTCATCTTTTTCACACATCCCCCAACCCCCTCCCATCTGGCAACCATCAAAATGTTTGTATCTATGAGTCTGTTTCTGTTCTGCTTGTTCATTTATTTTAATTTTTAGATTCAATTGTAGACAGATATGTATTTATTACCATTTTATTTTTCATATTTTTATCTTTTTATTCTTCTTAAAGAAGACCCTTTAACATTTTATATAAGGAGGTCTAAGGATACTCAAAATATTCATAGCAAATGGGAAGGTGATTGAAATTTCTGTCATCACCAAAAGAAGAATCTGTGAAGCAATTCAATTCATTTCCCTGAAGATAACTACTAACCTAATTTTGGAAAAGAGTTTCTGGCTTGCTACTGGGCCTTGGAAAAGACTCAGGTCACCATGGAATCTGAAATACCATTACTAAATGAGTACTGTCTGCCCCATGCACCTATAGTTTGGGTGTATACAGCAGCAATCTGTCATCCATTGGAAATGGTATATATGGACTCAGGCAGGTCCAAAATATATTAGTTAGTTGTAATAGTAGGAGACTCAGATTCCTTTGACACTGATTAATCTTACAGCATCTTCTCTCCGTTACTCCGTATCTATGGTCTATTGCAGTATTCCTTACAACCAGTTGACTGAGGCTATAAAAACTTATAACTGGTGAACAATGGAGTCTTTACAATATGCTATTATAACCTAAAAAGGAATAGCTATGACATTACAGCTCACTCAAGAGTCACCCTAAAGAGCAGTGGTGAAGAAATCCTACCAGTGGGAATAACTTTAGGCAGGATATTTGGTAGTTCACTTTGTCTGGTGTTTGATGGCCAGAAGTATGGATATACAGAGATCTCTGGCCAGTTGTTAATGGCTTGACTGGATGGGTGGTGATTTGGAAGGAACAGGATTAAAAGACCGGTGACAAGAAAGTCTGAGTAAAAGGTATGTGGATGGGCTTTTCAGAATGGGTACAGATTATCAATATATTGGTGTCTCTGTGAATCTTAATTATCAGGTTAACAAAATTACAGACTTCTTGGATGTGCCACATTCTTTCCAGATCTTGGTTAAAGAACTTATTTTAAAAAGGTAGCCAATGCGGGGAGAGGGGTGGAATGTAACCCTGGAGATTGGAGTGGAGGCTCTGCATGGGTTCAACAACCATGCATACCAAGCCTGACCTGGATAATGCTGCTGACCAGTGCCCAGCCTGTTATTAACAGAGACTAACACTGAGCCCCAGTTATGACACCATTTCTCAGTGTAACTAGCTATCTACCTAGTTAATTATATTGGATTTCTTCCCACCATGAGGGATACAGATATATCTTCCTTGCCTGTAATATTTCTGTAAACACTGCCATCCACAGACTCACAGAACACCTTGCTCTTCTGAAGTCCCCACAGCACAACTTCTGATCAGGGAACTCGTTTCACAGCAAAGAAAGCTCAGCAGTGGTTCCATACCCATGAAACTAACTTGTTTTACCACAGACCTCATCATCCAGAAGTTGGAGTAACTGAAAGGAGGAATAGCTTATTAAAGAATCAATTACATTGCCACTTGATGACAACCCTTGAAAAGAAAAGGTTCAGTTTCAGGATGCAGAGTGTTTTAAACAAGAGATTGTTATATGGTTCTGTGTCCCCCAGAGTCAGTATACTTGGGTCTGGGAATGGAGGATGGAAGTGTGAATGGTACCCCCCCACACACACACTATTCTACCTAATGAATTGAATAAAATAAAAATATTTACCAATATAAATAGGGATAACAAAACCTTTTTTAAATAATAAAAAGCCAGCTAATAAATTTAAAAGGAAAGACAGAATTCGAAAACTACTATTTGACAAGCATCGCAGTACTTAATTTCTACATTTTCAAATTAAGCACGTGGACAATCAAGTAATAAACTTTTTTATTTAGAGTTTAAATTTTAAACTACATTACTTAACTTATAACTCATCATAAAATATGTAGATGGCATCATCCTCCTTTTACAAATATGTTTATTAGCATGGAGAAAGGTAAATAAATTTATCATGATCAATCACTGAGTACATGCAGAGCGAGGATTCAAGTTTAGGAGTATCTAACTTAGAGTGCAAGCTCCAAACTTTACCTCCTTATTGACTTAACCAGGATCCATTTCAGCTCTAATCGTTTTTAATTTTCATGAATTAGAAATAGTAAATAGAGCTGAATTTTGTTATGTCACTTAGCGTCAAGTAATTATTGTGTCCAATAAAAGTTTTTTGTCCTTTTCCTCAACATATTTTAAGTTCTATTTGTAGATCCCTGTCCTCCTTTGCTCCCAAACCTTCAAAACTGGTTTTAATCTTTTTGCATGTGTTTTAGCTTGATTCTTTTGGCTATCTCTCCTGAAATCTGTAGCAATACAATAGTGCTACAGATTAGTTGACAGCTTATTGCAGAAATTTCATGTTTGGCAGGCTTTAATCTCGAAAAGCCTAGAGGACATTTGTCATCTGCCAAGTGAGGTCCTCACAGATTATCTTCTTCCACATTCAAAAATGATATATTGTGACCTTCTACACTCCTACACTCTTGGGTGTACGATTTCAATGACATGCTCACTCCACTTCCCCAAGGGTTGTTGCTAATCTTAAAACTGTTAGAAGAGTTTTCACATTTAATTTTTTTGGGTCTGTTACTCAAGTTATTTTTAAATACTTGTTTTTACCCTGCATTCACATCTCTAAGGACTTGCCGTGGGAACATCTGTGATTCATGTATTTGAATGGATTTGGGGGAAAACTGAGCCAAGCAAAGGGAATCATATTTATTTGTCATGTTTAAGAATGAAGGTATTTATGCATTATTCCCTTTGCCTCTGTGGTATGAACATTATTTTGAGCTAAAGGCAACAGAGACCCTGCAGCTCACAATAAACCGTTACCTCTCCCTTAAAGAATGTAAATGAAGGGCCTTGCCTATAATAAGAGTTATCACCAGAAATAATTTATTTACCCAGTTATATTTCAAGGAAAACTGCTGATTATTGAACATCTGTTCCTACCATCCTGCAATGACTTTCCTCCTTTTGAAGCACCAAGTGCCTTACCCCATCTTTTGCTCAGAATGTCATATATACCTCATTTTTCTTTCTGTTTTTAAATTTCTCATGGATGCAGTTTCTCTGACTCTCTCATGTATGTGGGACTCCCTTGCATATGTATGCAATTAAATTTTGTTGTTTTCTCTTGTTAATATCTCTCATGTCAATTTAATTACTAGACCAACTAAAAAAAAATTGAAGGGTAGAAGAAAGTTTTTTTTCCTCCTCCACACAATCAAGACTTTTTCCCCTCCATTTAAATGGGCTTAATATTTGTTTTATATAAAAATAAAACACAGCCATGATAATTTTTATTATAAAAGCAATATATTTCTTATACTTAATAGTCTAAACCAGTGATGGTGAACCTATGACACGCATGTCAGAGGTGACACATGAACTCATTTTTTTGGTTGATTTTTCTTTGTTAATTGGCATTTAAATATATAAAATAAATATCAAAAATATAAGTCTTTGTTTTACTAAAAAATTTCTATATGTGACACGGCACCAGAGTTAAGTTAGGGTTTTTCAAAATGCTGACACGCCAAGCTCAAAAGGTTCGCCATCACTGGTCTAAACATTCATTTCCTTGCTGTTAGTTTTTTATTTTATTTTTGAAAAACATGTTTTTATTGATGTTTTTTAGAAAGAAAGAGCTGGATAGAGAGGTAGAAACATCATCAATAGGCTCCCTCCTGCATGCCTCCTGCTGGGTATGGAGCCTGCAACCTGGGCATGTGCCCTGACCAGGAATCGAAACCCAAACCTTCTGGTTCATGGGTTGACAATCACTGAGCTACACGGCCGAGAATGCTTGCTCTTAGTTTTATAAAGTGGCATGTATAACTGTGCTTATAGAATGAGCATAAGTAGATGTCACATATTTATGTGATAATTTTTATTTAACTTTTACATATAAATTAAACAAGTACTTCGTGTTTTTATCTATTTTCAAATGATAAATGTTGGAGGAAATATTAGTGTTAAAAATTGGCCTGTATGCCAGATATTGGTAACTGGTAGGATGTAATTTATAATTTAAATGGAACACCTTTTGGAGTACTACCTGAGGATGACAGGTGTATGCTGGAAAATGCCAGACCAGTTGGCATAAATGTCATGGAGGAAGTACAAAATTGTTTAGGCTACAGAGTCTACATATCTGTCCCAACACTTCTCATATTTTGGGGCTATGAATAGAATTCCTTTCTTTGGGCTACATAAGTATCAATAATGTTCCCATCATTGAATTGATAAACAATAAAGTGAAGCCACCATTTCATATCCAAAGATTATTTGAACTATTTTTCTTTTTTTTTGAAATATTTTTTCTATAGGGCCTAAATGAGGAAATTCAGAATCAATGGCAAGAAAAGCACTTATTTAAGAGACTGGCGAGGATGTGGAGAAAAAGGAACCCTCATGCACTGCTGGTGGGAATGCAGACTGGTGCAGCCACTATGGAAGACAGTATGGAGTTTCCTCAAAAAACTAAAAATGGAACTCCCATTTGACCCAGTGATCCCACTTCTAGGAATATATCCCAAGAAACTAGAAACACCAATTAGAAAGGATATATGCACCCCTATGTTCATAGCAGCACAATTCACCATAGCTAAGATTTGGAAACAGCCTAAGTGCCCATCAATAGATGAGTGGATTAAAAAACTGTGGTACATCTACACAATGGAATACTACGCTGCGGTAAAAAAGAAGGAGCTCTTACCATTTGGATGGAACTGGAGAGCATTATGCTAAGTGAAATAAGCCAGTCAGAGAAAGATAAATATCACATGATCTCACTCATTTGTGGGATATAATGAACAACATAAACTGATGAACGGAAACAGATCCAGAGTCAGAGAAGCATCAATCAGACCGTCAAACCTCAGAGGGAAGGTAGGGGAGAGTGGGGGTAAGGGGGAAAGATCAACCAAAGGACTTATATGTAAGCATATAGGCCTAACCAATGGACACAGACAACAGGGAGGTGAGGGCATGAGTGTTGGGGAGTAATGTGGGGATAAGGACACATATGTAATAATCAATAAAATTTTTTTTAAAAAAAAGAGAACTTATATATGCCAGGATGGGTTCAGACCTTCTACCCTGGTAGCCTTACTGCTTCATCTCTGAGTTATCTTTTTTTAGTAGTGTAGAACAAATCAGAGAGGCCCCGACAGAAATCAAACCTCTGACTCCCAGCCTCCAGACTTGTAAGAAAATACATTTCAGTTGTTTAAGTGATCTAAGTCTGTGATACTTTGTAATGGTGGCCTGAGCAGACTAATAGACCTTCCCTCCTCCTCCTTACTCAGCATCCATAATCAATTATTATAATCATTTCATGGTAATTCCTTACCTTTCTTAACCTTTTTCTGTTTCATATACTTGATGAGTAATTGCATGACCAACTTTACCTTTCCACCTGTTCCCCACTGCAAAGTTAAGATGATTAAAGAAAAAGACACAAACCACGCTGACTTTCAATTCATGATGACAAACCTCAAATGAGCTAATAGAGCTGCCTATGAATCACTGTTTTCCTATTTTGTTTATTCTCCTACTCTTCAATATTACAATATTTCTCATTAAATTCTTGCATCTCCTCCCCCTCGTTCAATATCTCCTAATGATCTTGCTTCCTAAACCGTTAAGCAATCAGAAACCATCAGGAAAGGACTTTCAACAACTTGCACCATCACATGTACCCTACTAACTTACTCTGTACCGTAAAATTTGCCTTCCTTCCCAAAACTGTAGATAAACTGCTCCTGCTCAGGTCCTTCACTTGGAAATTTCAACCCATCTTCTATTACGTAGTCAAGGGACTATCTCCAGCAGTTCTCCTCTACATTACCCATTTTTCTCTCTTCATTGAACTATCCCACCAAATGGGCACTTATTTCTTCCATCTCATAATCTTCTCTTGATTTCACTTACCCTCCTGCTTTTATTTCTTTATTATGTATTCTACACATAATTTTATTGTAGTGTCTATAATTAGCATATAATTGAAAAAAATATTTTTAAAAGTGGCCATCTCAGAGTAAGGGAATTATCAGATTAGTTATTAATCTTACATGACTGTAAGTTTCATTTATATGTTTTCATGTGTCTATACACATGATAGTTATGTAACCATATAATTACAACATAAATACATAAATAAAAGTATATTATTTATTAAATATAATAATTTCATGTAATCAAGATGCAAAATAAATAAAACAAGGTGCTATTTTCCCAATAATATTGTCAAAAATGAGAATATGACCAGGTTTGTGGAGTTGTAACTGGCAAAGCTACTTTGAAAAGCAGTGTGACAATATCTAGCAGACTTGCAAATGTGCATACCCAGCTATACAACAATTTTATGTCTGAAAAGACACTCCATAGGAAACAAGGGCACCTAAGAAAGTGTTTGTATTACAGAAATAATCATAATCTTGGAAAACTTGAATCAACATAAGTATCCATTAATAATGGAATGCTTAAAATGTTGATACCGGTTCCCAATAGATCAGCATGGGAGATGTTAAAAGTAATGTTAAATGAAAATGAAAAAATGGAGGATGATCCATACAACACATAACTATGCATTATTTAAGAACACATAAGATAATAATAATATAGTAAATAGATTACAAGGATTCTTATGAAAGTTAAAAGGTGGTTGCTTCTGGGGAGTTCAAAGAAGAATGGTGCTGAGGGGATTCATTACAGAAGACTAGCTAAATCTCTAAAGCTTTATTCTATTTAAATAAAAATAATAATAAATAAATATGAAAAATTTCAGCTGTAGATATTCTAAGTTGTGGAAATTTGTCACCCCAAAATAGGAATGAACTCAACAAGAGCCTGCAGGCTTTGGTAGAAAGAAAGATAAGGATTTATTCAAGGATCTTAGGGTTTGCAAACCTGAAACACAAGTAGGCAATACCGGGGATGTTCCAAAAAAGAAGGAAAAGCTGAGGGTTCTTATAATAAGAAGTACATTCTTGAGAAGAATCATCCTACAGGCTTACCCTCTGGATTGGTCCAAGATGGTAATCCTCTACATGACTGGTGGTCTGGATGGATGTTGGGTGGTCTGGATCTGTAAACATTCTTTCCTCAGTCCTTTAGGGAGTTATCTGGAGGTTTGGTGTATATTTCAGCATTAGTTCAGGACTGGAAAGTTTAAAAGTTTAAAGTCCCAGGCTAGTAAACAAGAATAGAGTCATTTTTTCATTCTTCAACCTACTTGCTTTTACCATAGTAACTTAGCAGCTTGAATATACTAACTCCATTTTATTTCTTCACTTCATTCCTCAATTCCTCTTTGGTATAAATATTATTTTAGGCTGATAATTTTTAGGAAATAGCAAACACAGGAAAATATCTGAAAACTGAGTAGAAGTTACCCTTTTATAAGAGACATTTACCTTTATGAGGAAAATCTCCATTAGAAAGGGTGTCTCCCTTCCAGTACCAGTAGGAGAAGGATGACTTAATCTCTAGAAACTCCTATCAATAGAGAAGGCAAGACTTAAATCTGCCTTAACAGCCTTACCCTCCTTTACTGTGCTTTGTTTGAAAATTTTTCATAACTGTCTCCCCATCCTCCAATATCTTCTCATGTTTTCAGCTGGAGATGGTATTTAAGGTGATGGCTTGGATCATTTTGGGAGTTACTCAGCTTTTTCTGGGCACCTCCCATGTACACAGGAGTTATACATGTTATTAAACTTCTGTTGGTTTGTCTTCTGGTAATCTTTTATTCCAGGGTAGAGGGGTGAGGGAACATTCTTTTTAAATGATAAAAAGAGATAAGGATTATGTGTGTTCTTAAAAGGGTAGAAGAAAAATTACTTCCCCAGTGGAAGAATTTAAATATATTTCTAAATATATAATTTTTATTTCAGGGAGGAAGGGAGAGGGACAGAGAGAGACACATCAGTGATGTGAGAATCATTGATTGGCTGCCTTCTGCATGCCCCATGCAACCCTGGCATGTGCCTTGACCAGCAATCAAACCATGACCTCCTGGTTCATAGGTTCACACTCAACCACTGAGCCACACCAGCCAAGCAAAAATTTTGTTTTTATTATTAAAATATTATCAACAAATGAAAATGACTCATTTGTTTTATGTTAGAGGTCAATTATTAGTGATCCTTAAAGCACCATTTAAATTAACTTAATCTAAGCTTATATTGTAAGAAACCAGTATATTTCTGGGTTTTACTAGCCCTATACCCAATTAAAAATCTGTAACTACTATTTTTAAATGATAAAAATAGTTAAGGATTATGTGTGCTCTTAAATTCCATAGCCTTAATTGTTTTTGCATGTTTGCATCAATACTTAAGTGTTGCTAGAAGTTCAAATAATGAATGAAGCCTGAATAGAACTTATTAAACACACATTTAAGATTTTCTTGTCTAAACACACTAGGAATACTTATAACTTGGAACAGTAATCTTGTATTTATGTTTCCTCAATACTTTTTAAGTGTTTACTTGCTTAGAGCTAGACAACAGCTGTCTACACATACTTTTAGTAATCAAAACACAGAAATAGTAGCTTTATTTACAGCAAAATAAAATTGTTATGAAGGCCTGTCTTGAGAAAAATTAGATGAATGGAAAGTATACAACCATAACCTGCATATTCTGAGAAGCGAAACTTTGGTAAAAACAAGAAAAAAGGTTTTCATATTATCATTACCTCACTGTGAATTTAGTATATTTTATTTACCTAAAAATTACGAAAATATATTAGGAAGATATATGATATTATACTATTGGACTATACTTGGAATTATCTCACAAAAAAAATGAGGAGATATTGTTTTAACCTTTTTCCTATACTCCAAATTTGGTCTACTGATAAAATGATGTCTACATATTAGAAGTACTACTAATTTCTAAATTGCATATATTTTTTAACGCTAAAGGAAGATATTGTTTTCCTGTATGATGTGTTTATTTCTCCTGAGTATTTCTAAGCAATAAGAAGCATTATTATAGATACAAACATAATTAGCATCTTGAATATGTTTGCTATAATTAACCAGCCATACTGACTCTGAATTCTTGCAATTTCACTGAAAAAAAGTGGAAAACTAACTTTACATAGGAAACCTTTAAGTTCTATAGCAAAGCTTTAATAATTCTGAGCTATATTTTTGTTATTGTTATTGCTGATTTTTGATATATTGCTTTAATAATGTAAATGGGGCATCCCAAAGCATGCAACATTTCATGACAGGTTACTAGGAAATATTTTAATATATTTTCTTCAGAAAAATTATTGCATTATTTATTAGACTGACCAATTATAATAAAAATTTAGACCTAAATGCTTAGAGGTAGACATGAATATGAATAGGAAAGAAGTAGTAAAGGAATCAGTCAGTGCCTTTCTGAGAGAATTATACTTGTTCTACCTGTCATTAGTAGAACCAAATTTCCCTTGATAGTACACATTTCAGATACATTGTTAGTAAAGCAAACATAAATGAATTAAAAACCCATTCAACCCTCATTAAGTATGTTCTTCTCAGTTCTAATCCTGAACAACCTACTTCTAAATCAGTCCTCAATTCTGACTGTATCTGAATCACTTAAAATTTTGCAAAGATTGACTAGTCCTTAGTCAGTCCTGGAGTTTCTAAAGTGGGTTCCTGGATTGTATTTTTATTTAGAAAATAACTTTTATCTCTACTCCATTTTATCCATTTGTGATAATTGCGGGGGGGGGGGGGGGGCGGGGGGCGGATTCCAACGTTTTTACGAAATTGAAAGCAAATGGCCCAATGTTTTGTTTCAACTTTGGTCAGTGTCAAAAAAAAAAGTAATCTTACTAAATCCTCACTCATCATTCTCAAATAGTATTTATGTAATGACCACAAAAAGCTATCACATCAGGAAATTACTGTGTAATCAAATTAATCCATCCACATAAACAACTTTCTGAGCTTTAGTTTGTATTTTACACCATTCCAGAGGGATTGAGAAGGAGAAAAAACAAACACATTTTAAAAGGAATAATTCTTTAATGGGTCTTGGTAACTTTTAATCTAATAAGAATATTTTCAGCATTAGCTTTCACAATTTGGCAATGGTCATGTAAAAATAAAAGAAGATTTAAACCAACTCTACTGTTATAAAG
The DNA here is from genome assembly GCF_000147115.1 of Myotis lucifugus. Taxonomy (NCBI): domain Eukaryota; kingdom Metazoa; phylum Chordata; class Mammalia; order Chiroptera; family Vespertilionidae; genus Myotis; species Myotis lucifugus. Next base: position 2,074,151 of record NW_005871119.1, on the reverse strand, counting down.
TATTTATGAAGCCATTTCTGGAGCTCTATTTGGTCATATTTACTATGCAGATAAGCAGGTGGAAACATTTTTATTTTTACAAGTAGATTCAATAAAATATGTGCCATGGGGGCAGAGAGAAACACTGTTTTATAGATATATCAGTAAATTCAATCAAAATACCTTTCAAGCAGGCTTACTTCTAAAATGTTTTACTTGTTCTTCCAAACTTCATGCTATTGGCCCACCTCTTTCTTGACATTTGACAAACCTGTGTTGAGAATACCATTTCATGGTGAAATAATACTTTGGAAGGTATTGAACGAAGTCCAGAGCATTCAAAACAGGCTATGTCTGTCCACATGGGTATATTGTATACCTCTCTTCACCACTCCATTCTTTTCCTCTGCTCCTACCAGGAGGTTTAACGATGTCCTACCCAGCATGACAGCTCAAACACAGCTCATTCTCTGAAAGAATTGCTCCACTCAACTGACTTGCAAACTTCAGTGGTTTGTAATTGTGCATCTGTAACAAAACATTAAGTAAAAAATAATTAACAGAATAAAATTAAATATGCCAGTGTATTTTTGAGGGAATATTTTGAACTATGAGTGTGTAATAAATAGGTTAAACTTTTTTTTATGGTATGAGGATAAAACATTTAGAATTTTTTTACAATTATCCAAATTTGCTGTTTTTAAACTTTTGTATTCCACCTATACAATAGATATAATTTCTTTACCTCTCTTTAAGTGATGTTCAAAGAATGAGAGGAAATACACATGAATCATAGCATATTTAAAAGAGCATGAAATGTAAAATAAGGCATTATTTGGACTTTGCCATAGAATGAGGTGTTTGTCTAAGTGAATGTTATAATAAATGAACTTGCTTTTTCTGTTTTGATAGGAATATTTAAAAACTTTATTGTATTCTATCCATGATAAATGGATTATAAACATCTTTGCACATTTTTAAGTATCAATGCCATCATTAAATACATGTTTTTATTGCTTGTACTGCAATAGAAATATGTCCAAAAGGGCCATTAAACTTTTAGGACATTTCCCCATTAAATTCTAAAATCTGCTTTGTATAGTTTTTCTCACATTTATGCAATTAACAGTCTTTTTCTTTTTTACTACAACATGTGTATCTGATACTTACTTTTAAAACCCTCTCATCCATTAGCACCTTTGTAATAGCTCAGAAAAGAGACAGCTAATTTTGTTAAACACATGGCCAAATAAAAGGGAATATGTGGTGATCAAGAATAAATAAGCTGAGAATCATGCTAAGCGAAATAAGCCAGTTGGAGAAAGATAAATATCATATGATCTCACTCATTTGTGGAATATAATGAACAACATAAACTGATGAACAAAAATAGAGCCAGAGGGGGAAAAATATTCTAGAATATAATAGAAGCAATCCTGTTATTTGCAGACTTTTAATATTTCCTACAACTTTTGTGCTATAATACTATGTAAGTACAGTTTTGGTAATATTATTATACTTAAAATCCTTTTATTCATAAAAGATTAATGTTTATTGCATGTAATATTATTATATGTAAGATCATTTTTCTTGAACAATTGGTGTTTATTGCATGTAACATTATCATATTTAAAATCGTTTTTCTTGAGATATTAATGTTTATTGCATGTAACATTATTATATTTAAGATCATTTTTCTTGAAATATTAAGGTTTACTGCATGTAATATTAAAAAAATAAAAAGAGAATAAATAAGCTGCCTATGAACAGAATAGGTGAGATTTAGAGGTCAACATGTATGCATTTTTTGACCCTTGTGATGTCTCATTTTCTAGTTTATGTTTCTCAACAGTATTTTCTATAGCTGAAAATGTTCTTTAAAAAATATTCTATATATTAAATTCAATTTTATTCAACCATCACTGAGGTCACATTCTTTTCAGCAGAACAAAATGTTACACCCTATGAATGATGGAAATGTAACAAAAGCAATCATCAAAAATAAATCATTAAAGTTTCAAAGACATGGGGGGCAGCATTTAGATTCTTACCAAATATTAGGAGATATGGTTATTTTAAATGTATTGATGCTATTAAAGATTCAAGCTCTCCTAAGAGTTTGTTATATTGATGACATACCTGTATTTTATTGCTGTGTATTCTCAGCCAGGACCACTGTCAAGTGACACTGAAGTCCCTCATTACCCAAACAATTTTATAGGCAATCTTATGATTATCTAATGATTATAGTTTCTCAATTTCATCCACCCTGCTATTGACTGGAAAGATTTAGTTTTAATGTCATAATAGAGATCTCCTTTCACAAAGAGTTTATAGTTCATCCAAATCACTGTATTCTTTGCATGCCCGCTATAAATTTTCCTTTAAAAATAAAAATGATATAAAGGAAAATCTCTGAAAATACAAGTAACCTTTCAAAGGAATTCCAAAAATATAAAGACTTTATGCTACTTACCTATTAAAATTGCCAACAGAGAGAACAATTGAAAAAAATCTGTTTTACCCATTACTGAATAGTATTAGAGTTGTTAAAACAATAAGCCAAAACATTTTTTGAAAAGGAACATCCATTGGCATTAGCTAACCCGAGTCTATCCTTAAAATTTCAAATCAAGCAAGTGAAAATAATAATCCAGATGAATTGGCAATAAAAATTAGGCTGTATGTCTGTTTTTGACATTGACAGCTCCTAATATTTCCAATTTTCTAAATAACTTGCATCACAAATGTGTAAAACAAGTAAGAAAAAAATACCAAAAATGCTATATTTGTGGAAAAATAGTTTTATGAAAAAGTGGTATTTTGTGCACCATTTTTGGTGCAATACTTGAGTTCAGTAAACCCAGAATACTCCATTCTAACCATATATTTTTCATTCTTTTTAGATATCTCTGAATAGTTATTGTTTAGTCTTTCACATTTTAATATGTAAATACTATAAAGTAGCAACATATATTGATATAAATATAATATTTAATGCACATTAGTATCAACTGGGGAGATTTAAGAATTCCAGTATTCATGCTGCACTTTAAATTAATTAAATCAGAATGTGTGGGGGACAATGCAGGTAAGGTGTCCATAGTTTTTAATAATTCTCCTAAGTGATTCCAACATGCAGTAACAAAGTACTCAACAACACCTTCCAAGCCTACTCAAGTAACTAGATGCAGCTAAATGATCACATAAAACTTATTGGTAATTTGTAACATTATTTTTATATAACCAATATACTAAATGATTTTTTAATATTTGTTTCCTCAGGAATGTCTCTTGCAATTGTATTAATACTTTGGTTCCAAAAAATTAGAACTTTGAATTCTTTGAGAGATATTAAGGAACTTATTCTATTATCATTTTGCTTCTAGGCACCCAAATCACAAAATACAGCATCTCCTTCAGAACAGGGATGCTGTGCAACCAGAACACACCTAGTCAACCAGATTGACTTTTTATGTCAGTGACTTCTTATGTGACTTCCTGGGAACTAGTTAAGAAACTCAAGGCAACTTGTTAGTGCCCTTGCCTTACCACTTAGTAAATATTTTGTATACCACTCCTGCTGACAAACCTATTACAGAGTACACACAGTTCAAAAATGCTCTATGAAGACACATATTGCATTAAATAAAGACAAAAGATTGACACCACTGAAATTTTATCATTGTATTACAAGTAATTGCTACGTTGCATTGAAACAAATATGTGATACTGGTTAATAGGCTTTGCAACGTGTGAAATATTTTAAGCAAAAAGAGAAATATAAATTACCAGCCACTTCATTATTTTTATTATGGGGCTAAATAGCTATCCTATTTGAACACAGTGCTAGAATACTTCCAAGCTTTTGCATAGCAACATACACTATTAATGATTTCTGAAGACTCATAAAACATAATAAACTGCTTTGACCCTGAGAAAATTACACTTGCAAATGTACTATATAAACAGAACATTTATGTGCTTATAATGCGTTTTGTTTTATTACAAAGCTAGCTCACTCTGTACATCATTTAAAAACCTATTTTGACTTTATAGCCTTAAATATCTGATTGATTATTCTACACAATGGATGGTTGATAGAACATTCATAGGTCAACATAATTTAAAACAATAATTTATTATTGCTAAACCAAGTCTCAAGCTAACCAAGAATAAATGAGAGTCACCTAACCTAACTTCTCTCTGAACTGTGGCATTATTACATGTCATAAAATAATTTATGTAGCATTAGTATTGCACTTAGAACAGTGTGAGATATCAACTGGTACTGATAAATGATTGTAGGTGTTGAAAATTAAAAAGCAGCCTAGTAATCTGATTGATAAGAACTTTTGAACTGTGGTGCTGTTATATGTTTTACAACCTAAAATCTCACTATGTTTCCTTCTATTGTTAGGTCAATTAGTGTCTTACAAACACTGAGTAAGACCAGACAATATTTGTTGCCTTCAATGTCAAAGGTAAATATGCAGGAAATGCTTCTTGTTTCCAATACTCTAGTTGGTGACTTAAGGGCATCCAGGAGTCTAGTCTTCTATTCACTGTTTATTAGATGGTTCATTCTTAATGTGGACTTTATTTGTGAAGTTCAATTTGTTCAAACTAAAATGAAAAGAAAATGATACTTGAGGTGAGAATACTGCTCATAAATATAGAGCTGATGATGATGAATGGCAAGACTAAACAAGGATTGTCTTCAAGTTCCAAAAGGAATTGTAAATACTTGCTGGAACTACTCACAGTGTTGGATTTTCCAGAAGCAAAAGTGGAATGTTTCAACAGATTTGTGATTTTACCTGCTAATCGGCAAGAAATGAGAGATGAGATGATGATGCTTGAAATAAAGCAATATTTTCCCATTAGATTTTATTTCTATTGAGCCCTTCTTTCAGATGAAAATGTGTCACTTTTAAAATGAGGCTGAAATATCTTGTTGGCAAGCTAGAAAATGCACCCTGGTTGCCAACCTGAAATACAAGAAGTGAGAAGCACAGAATTTCTCCAAATGATGTGTTTCCCAAATTCTCAAACATCACCACATACTTCAAGATCCATGGTAGCATTCCAAGCAAGGTCAAGGTAGAATATTAAGTGGAAGAGGAAAGAGGGATTTCATCCCTCATAGAAAGAATGACACAAACAAAATCTCAAAAAGAGCAAAGTGGAAAGCACATTTGGTAAATGGAGCATAATTCAGTGTGCCCAAAGGTTAGGGTTCTGTGGTCGGAAATAAAAATGGGAAAGCAGTTTTTACACTGATAGTCAAAGCCTCACATGCTTGAGTTTATTTTGCGGGAGATGTGAGCCACTCAAGGTTTTCGAATACAGTGAGGAAACAACTCTGAACAAAGTTGGATTCTCTAGAGAGATCGCATTGGCTTGCATGTGGATGAAAAAAATCAAAGAAGAAATCATATTTTAGTCTTATCAGATGTTTTGTAAAGATTAAAGTACTGAATAAAGATGTAGCAAGAGCCTTATCCCCAAATGGAAGGACATGGTCCAGTTGGCTCAATCTTTTACATTTAGAGTCACTAGGTATAAGGAAGGAGCTCTAGCAAAGAGTGATGAAATAAAAAGGGTATATCTTTACTGGAAAACATTTTTTTTGTTGTTCCAGCTTAGTATTAGTGCAAGGTTAATCCTAATATTGAACAAAATTGTGCCTTTTCAGACTTGTGATTCTAACAGCAGACCCCACTGAGAAAACTTGATATATAAAACCAGTGTTATACAGAGACACTTCTAAACATGTACTCTTCCTTTGCTCATATAGGAAAATGTCATTTCTGGCAGGACTATAAGAAAAAAAAATACCAAGCATCTTTGACCTTTGAAAGTTGGGAATAAAGAGTTCACATCTTAAAAATAAATAAACTCTCATACAAGTTTGCATACAGATACGTTTCTTATTCAATGCACTTTTTAAAATTTTTCTAAAGAAGAATTCAAATATTAATGATTGCCTAATAGGCATGGGCTTAAGCTTTAGGAGTAGGTAGTATTCCTGTGATCTCTGATAAGTCTGTGGCATGCAAATACGGTAATGTTGGTTTTATTTCAAATAAATTGAGCACTCAAAAAAGGTAAAATCTCAGCAGTTAATAGCCCTTTTCTGATATGTAGCCTGAAAAGAAGGTATGATGCCATTGTTTTCATATTTAACGTAAGAGAAATATGGGTAAAACAACTTTGTACATTTGTTTTTAGGATAAGTGACTTACCAAATAAATGACTGCCTCAAACATGGCACAGAGAGTTTCCAGCATTAGTGTTAGGATGCCTACAGTTCCTGTCACTTTGTAATGATGAAGCAATCTTAAAAAGATGCAAATTTTCAGGATCCTGTTGCTCTCCTGATCTAGTATTCCTATATGCAAGCATACAAATAAGAAATTGGAAAAACATTTAGTTACAAATGTGTTAACAGTAAATTCAATATAGGTGAATCATATATTAGACCAATCAAAACCTGGATTACTCCTCTCCTCAAAAAAATCTCACTGCATAAATGTGTATATTTTCATCATGATACTCAGAAATCATCACAATGGGAACATAATTTTTAATAGTTTTATTATTTGCTATATATCACTAACCTAAGTTCATACCAACACATGCCAAACAGGTTATATCTTTCATTCTATTTTCTTTCCTTTTGCTAATCTCTCAGCCAGAAAGTATATTTTTCTCCAATTCTGCTTTAAAATACTTCTCCTTTTTCAAGGCCTAATTAAAAAATCTAGCTACCTTCTGTTTTGTGAAAGAATGACAAAAGAATGGGAAGACAAGTCACAGACTACAAGAAAATATTGCACAAGACACATCTGATAAAGAACTATTATCCAAAATATACAAAGAACTTTTAAAAGTCAACAATAGGAAAACAACCCAACTAAAAGATGGGCAGTAGACCTTAACAGGCATCTCACTAAAGAAGAGAATACAGATGGCAAATAAGCATATGAACAGGTGCTTCACATTATATGTCATCACAGAAATGCAAATAAAAATAAAAATTAGATACCGCTAAATACTTATTAGTTTGGCCAAAATTGAAAACACTGACAGTACCCAATGCTGGTGAGGATGTGGAGCCTCAGAAATTCTCATTCATTGCTAGTGGGAATGTAAGATGGTATAAGCCACACCGGGGCACTGTTTGACATTATAGACTCAGAAAATTTCATGAGTTAAATAACAAACAGTGATAGGTTTTTATAATTATTGCTTTTAAGCTTTACAGGCTATTCAAAAGGCTGAGAATTGAAAGTAAATTTAGTTTGTTTAAATCAGGAAATGAGTTTTCTGACATATTGTATTTGTGATTAGTGATACCTTTTTGCATACATTTTCATTATTTCTGCATATATTTATTTTTATTAAATTAGATACACTTAAGTTATATTTAATTACTATGGTGAAGCTCTTATAATCCTTTCCCCAACTTATTTTTAAAAGCTATTAACAAAGTGCTATATATGTAATCTCTAAGTTATATCTCAGATGTGTTTAAAGAGATTTAATAAGAGTTTTATGAAAAGTTTACATAATTGAGTTTGACAGGCCTCTTTTTTTTTTTAGCATAGTCAGTGTTTCACAATTTATTTTTATTATTATTATTATTGTTGTTGTGACAGCCCCATTTTTTAAAAACAAGTAAACAAACTTGACAGATATCTTTTAACTAGTGAGTTTGGGTTTCTTTTGGTATTTAATATGGATAATTTTAATTTAAGTGATGAAAAATGTAAATTATTGATGTTTCCTTGGGCCTAAATATATCTCAGCACAAATGGAGAAAGGCACATATAGTTTCTAAAAATGATGGTTGTACTTATTATTAGCTTTCGTTATATTAAAGTGAGAATGTTTATAAATATACCTAAATTATTATGTTATGCACCTTTAAATATTTATTTATTAAAATTCATTGTGGCAGTATATTTAAAACATTTAACACTATTAGGTGAATAACTTTTGATGTGGAATGCAAAGATATTAATCTATATACTTGATTTACATAACTATATTATTACAGATTAAATATCAATCATTTATATAACCTAAAGTTTAATTTTTAAAAAATGGGTTAAAAATACATCATATGTAGGATTCTAGGTATATAACATAACTTCTTAATACCCAGTCCCCATTTGCTTTGTAATTAAACTAAATTATTTTAAAAGGGCCTTTTGAGAATTTTATACTAATATTTATTGAGCTTTCAAACCTTATATTAATCAATTTAACACACTTAAATCATCATTGTTTTTGACTCTCTCATTGAAATTCTTGCCATTATATCTTCTCTCCCTGGATTCTGAATCCTTGAAGCAATCTAAGAAAGTAGAAATGGTATAAGGGAAAAAAGTGAACTAAGTTGTTACAGGGATAGGAGTGAAGGTTTTCAAATATTAATTATAGCAGACTACTTTTTTTTCTGTACAAATTTCCTCTAATAGTTCAGATTAGAAGGATTGCAGAATTTTCCAATTTCCTCTTTTCTCCTTCTCAACACACTTTAGTCATCACATACTCTTATTTTTAATGTTATTTTGCCGGAGTTACGATTCAACGAAGAATAAATACTTTGGAAAAGAATCACAGTTAAACTCTGATACTTACAAGATCTAAATGAAAACCACATCTCAAGTGCCTTAATAATCATCTGAAGTTAGAAAATTTGGACAAGTGAAAATCATTGTTCTAATAACATGAAATTGTGCATGTACACTCCACAATTGATTAAATAACAAATAGAAGTGTTTTACTGTGTCTTGTAATTATCACAGGATAGACAAAAGGGAGTTTACCAGGGGAATTTATAATATAAAGAAGCATAGTGTGTATTTAGGAAGTCACTTTCCATTCAGATCAGTAGTGGTTAGTGGTTATTTTAAGCCTAAAGCAACAAATATTTAAAACTATTCCTCTCTTCCCATTCACACCCTAAGAAGCCATAGTGGAATTCGGCATTTATGTAATTTCCGGACTGCCACATAAAGTTATGTGCATTCAAAATTAGGTTGTATTAGAGCTCATGTACCAAGAAACTTAGGGGACTGGAAGTAATTGTTCTATTTAGAAGGTGGAATGCAATTTTAGATCTTCCATTCCTGCTGCATTAGGACCAGGGTTGTACCAACCTACTGTAATTTAAAGCCATTATTGAAATCTTCATAGCATAAAATGATTCCTTTTGCATCTTTGAAAGCCTTTGTATAAAATGGCTTATTTGCAAGGATTTTCCCAGAATGATAGTAGTTCATATAATGTGTAACCTGGAAAATATGTTCTATTGTTATTGAACACTTACTGAATATTTAAAATGGCTAATTTTGAGTATATATTTTATAGGACTATTGAAGTTCATCATAAAAAAAAATAAACCTAATCTGGTGGTAGTTTGCTAGCAACACTTAGGAACAGGCATAATAGCTTCTCTCTTAATAAAGAGAACTTTATTATCACACAAAGAATATTACCCAATTTCATAATAATAGTTTTAAAAATTTATGAAAAGCTCTTTTTAGTAATAACGAGCTGAAACTCTATTGGAAGCTACCAAATTCACATTTTCATCCCATTGCATTTGCTATGAAGGTCAATTGCATAATGAAGAAAGACCTCCATTCTTAACACCACTCTAATAAAGCGATCCATTTATGTAGGACAGGCCACAAAATAGTTTGTTTAATTCTATTTTATCTGATTTGAATCACACATTCTATTAGTGAGAGATTCAACGGGAAATAGAGAATGCAGTCAGAGTGAGAAAATTTGAAGAGAACTCACAAATGATTTATTTACAAATATGTAAGTTTTGTAAAACACAAAAAGTGCAGTAACCCAGTGCAATAGCATCTAAGCTCTTACCACTCCTAGGCCAAGGGGCAAGGGCAGGGTGCATTTCCTGGGTCTCTGAAGAAGACAGTTAATGTGATCTGGAAGGGAACCACAATAAGGAGAGCATTAAACAAAAAAAACTTTTTTTTTCTAAATACAAAATGAAACATAATTCCTATATAAAAATTAGAAAATAAGTAAAATACATCATGGTGTAACTATTGCTTTTTTCCAGCTATTATTCTTCCTATTGATAGTGGAAAAGCAATAGCAAACACAAACAAACAAACAAACAAAAAAACACTTCTTAACCACACTTTAAAAAATAAAAGAATCTGGGCAGTCTTTAGGATGGTTTTATTTTGTGACTCATATGATGATACCAAAGACCCAGTTTCTCTTTGTCTCTCCGCCTACTTTGGTATCAATATTAACCTAAAGCTGATGCCTCAAGGTGGCAAAATGGCTGCTTTACTTCCAGACTTCACATCAGGATGAAAAATACAAAGAGAAAATTGGCCCTTGCAAATTTTTTTTCACTCAGAGTTTCCAGAAAATTTTCACCTAAATCTATTGGTCCTGAATGGAATCAACCCAACCAATCTCTGTGGTAAGAGAACCAAATGCAGACTAGTTTAGGATGAGGTTATAGAAAGCAGTAACTGACAGAGAAATAGGATTACCATCCTCAAACTGATGGCTGAGTCAGCATCACCTCCAAGCGCATGGTAGCAACACTTAGGAACAGGCAAAATTAATATTATGAAGACAATCTCAGTGTCTAGTATTGCTCTTTTACTCTCTACAACCCCTTTAACGCATGAGGAAACAGGCTTAAACAGGTCAAGAACATTTCTTAATGGCATTTAGCTACTAAATAACAAGGCTGGCATTGCATTTTTTAAGTAATTGATTGATTGATTGATTTTACAATATATTTTTATAGATTTCAGAGAGGAAGGAGAGGGAGATAGAAACATCAATGATAAGAGAGAAACATTGGTTGGCTGCCTCCTGCACACCCCCTAATGGGAATCAAGCCTTCAACCCAGGCATGTGCCCTGACAGGGAGTCAAACCATGACCTCCTGTTTCATAGGTTAACACTCAACCACTGAGCCACATCGGCTGGGCTACATTTTTAAATTCCTAGTTTAAAATTTTATATTTTTCAACCACTATGAATGCTGTAAGAAGTAATTATCTTTTTTAAAATATATTGTTATTGATTTCAGAGAGGAAGGGAGAGGGAGAGAGATATAAACATCAATGATGAGAGAGAATCATTGATCGGCTGCCTCCTGCACACCCCCATGGGGGATCGAACCCGCAACCCAGGAATCAAACCCGTGACTCATCAGTCCACAGGCGGACACTCTATCCACTGAGCCAAAGTAATTATCTGATGTATAAAATGCCCCATAGTCTAAGGCAGTGGTCAGCAAACTCATTAGTCAACAGAGCCAAATATCAACAGTGCAACGATTGAAATTTCTTTTGAGAACCAAATTTTTTAAACTTAAACTACATAGGTAGGTACATTGTTATTAACTTAATTAGGGTACTCATAAGGAAGAGCCACACTGAAGGGGCCAAAGAGCCGCATGTGGCTCGCGAGCCGCAGTTTGCCGACCACAGGTCTAAGGGCTTTTAAAACATAAAGCATAGGATCAAAAGCATAGATAAAATTGATAATTCAAGTAAACCCACTTGAAGAAAGTAATTTTAAAAATATAAGCATTGCCGAAACCGGTTTGGCTCAGTGGATAGAGCGTCGGCCTGCGGACTGAAAGGTCCCAGGTTCGATTCCGGTCAAGGGCATGTACCTGGGTTGCGGGCACATCCCCAGTAGGAGATGTGTAGGAGGCGGCTGGTCGATGTTTCTCTCTCATCGATGTTTCTAACTCTCTATCTCTCTCTCCCTTCCTCTCTGTAAAAAATCAATAAAATATATTTTAAAAAAATATATAAGCATTAATAATCAATTTTATAATAGATTAAGGAATAAAGTTCACTAATATATTTTGGAAATGAAATTTGGAACAGAGTAATTTGAAACAAGAATTATGGCTACTCAATTAGTACAACATATATAAATATTTGACTATTCTAAACACAAAATTAGGACTATATGAATTTGAAAAAAATCACATTATAAAAATTATAATGAGGAAGGAAAGAAGTAGTCATTGTGCAACTACTGCTTCTATGGGTAAAATACTAAGTATTCAAAATGTACTTAAATATTCATGTATATTTTTGATCTCCTGAATTCTATGCATTGCCTAACTTATAATTTTATATTTATTTACAAAATACTTACTTCTAAAGATATTTAAATGAATCTTTTTCTATTTATATCCTTATACTATTAGACAAAATCATGAACCTAGCCTTTTGAACCAGATAAGTATCAAGTCCTAAGCAAAAACACTGACTTCAATTTCCCAAGTACACTGTTTCTTCTGCAAAAAGCAAAAAGATCAAAGAAACAGTTGGAAGCAAAAAGTAAGATCTTACCAGTTCAGAGAGACAGTTTCTCTCACATTGAGACCAATTTTATCCTTTGTATGCACTGCACACTGCTAAATAAAGTTGAAAAAACATCACATAGATAAAATGTTTGTCTTTCCATATATGCTCCCTGGGAATTAATAAGGGTTTATAACCTACTTCTAAGCCCCAGACATTGAACGCAATATTGGGCTCATTGTTGAAATATAGAATGAATTCAATATTTGGAAAAGGTGGAGCACATTACAGTGATACAATGTTAAATATTATTACATCAGACTTTTCTTTGTTTTTAGTTCATTTTTATATAAAATGATCCAAAACTTTACAATATAGCCTAAAGTAATTCCTGCTCTTATTAGCAAATGAAAAAAATAACTTAGATTTGGAAACTGAGGAAGCATGAGGTAAAAAAATATAAGGAAGAAACATGTACAGTGCTTCCCAAAAAGTTATTTATTATGACCAAATTGTAGTGACAAAACACTTATTTTATTAATATTTCATTTCTAGGAGGTTTGCTTGTAATTATCAGGGAGGTATTTTAGCTGTGTTGATATACTGACATTAAATTTGGTATCATATATAGTGTGAAACAACCAAGAAATCCACTAATCTATACTATATTTAGATAATACAATTTAAACTTTAAGTTATCTATATCTATCTATATCTATCTATATCTATCTATATCTATCTATATCTATCTATCTATATATATATACTAGTGTCCCTCAGCCGGGCCTGCACCCTCTCCAATCTGGGACCCCTGGAAGGATGTCCTACTGCTGGTTTACAGGGATCGGGCCTAAACCAGCAGTTGGACATCCCTCTCACAATCTGGGACTGCTGGCTCCTAACTGCTCACCTGCCTGCCTGCCTGATTGCCCCTAACCATTCTGCATGCCGGCCTGCTCGCCCCCAACTGCTCCCCCTGCTGGCCTGCTCTCCCCCACCTTCCCTCCCCACTGGCCTGCTCACCTCCAACTGCCCCCCTGCTGGCCTGCTCACTCCAAACTGCCCCCCACAGTCCTGATCACCCCTAACTAACCCCCACTGATGGCCTGCTCGCCCCCAACTGGCCCCCCTGCTGGTCTGCTTACCCCCAACTGTCCCCCCTGCCGACCTGATCACCCCCAATGGCCCCCCCCAATGGCCTGATCACCCACAGCTCTCCTTCTCTCTTAGCCTCTAACCGCCTCTACCTTGGCCCCGCCACCATGGCTGTGTCCAGAAGAATGTCCGGAAGGTCTCCCAGTCTAATTAGCATATTACCCTTTTATTAATAGAGGCCTGGTGCACAGTGGGGGCCAGCTGATTTGCCCTGAAGGGTGCCCCGGATCAGGGTGGGGGTTCCCTTGGGACGTGGGGTGGCCTGGGCAAGGGGCCTGTGGTGGTTTGCAGGCCGGCCACACCCCCATGGGTGAAGGTCCCCGCTGGGGGCGGGGGGTGGCCAGCCTGGGTGAGGGGCTGAGGGCTATTTTCAAGCTGGCCACACCCCCTTCAGGGTTGGGGTTCCTGCTGGGGTGTCTGGCCAGCCTGGGTGAGGGGATGATGGCTGTTTGCAGGCTGGCCATGCCCCCCAGTGGGGACCCTCACCCCATGGAGGTGTGGCCAGCTGGGTGAGGGGCTGAGAGACATTTTCAGGCTGGCCACGCCCCCCAGAGACCCAGGCCCCCAGCCCCTCCTTGATGCTTGGCTTCCTCCATCACTGGGGGCAACCCAAGCCTCCAACTCCGTGGCCACCGCCATCTTTGTTGGGTTAATTTGCATGCTCACCCTGATTGGCTGGTGGGCATAGCGGAGGGATGGTCAATTTGCATGCTTCCCTTTTATTAGTATATATATATATAGCAAAGTAACCATCCGACAGCCCAACTGTCCGGTAGGTATGATGTGCACTACCACCTAGGAGGCAGATGCTCAGGGCAGGAGCTGATGAACTGTGGTGACTTGGCAGTGGCGGTTCTTGGGTGATGCACCCCGGAACCAGAGAGGAGGGAGCCTGATTCCTCGCGGGGCCACGCAATCCCACCTTTGGCCGTGGGTTATGTTGTTGCTGGGGCACTGTCCACCCTGAATCTGGTTTATTGCTGAGCTGCGGTGACCACAGACACCCTTTGAGCCACTGCACTGCCCCAGGCGCGCTGGCCAGGGAGGGACAGCGGGAGGTTGACTCCAAAGCGTGTCCAGCCCATCTTGCCCAATCCCACCCCTCCAGCCACCTTCTAATTAATTTCCTTTCAATGTGCACAAATCCATGCACTAGGGCACTAGTGTATTCATATTTACTGAACATGGAATATGTACTACCTCTTTGATAATTCCTTTCTGAGTAGGCAGAACACAGTACACATTTCAGTTATATGAAATCACACAGACTGGATTTATCCCCACATGGGATGAAAGTCTTATTAGGTTAAATTTGGGATGGTCCACAGGTTTCGCCCCCCTCATCTGCTCTTTATTTAGGGCAGCAGTGCAGGGTCTGTAGAGAATCAGTGCCCCAGTGAGATAGGAATGGTAGAAAGTATTGGCAGAGTCAACATCAGGCTTGTTTCTTTTACAGCCTTTGATTCAGTTGGCAATTCTTCCCCAGGTAGTTGACCTTTGTGTTGCCTTCAGACAACAATGAAGTTGACTCTCCTCATAAATGCCATGTTCCTGCCAAGAAACAGAGCAGGTCCCTGAAGCTTTGTTGTACAGAAATCTGTGGAGAAAACAAAAAGGCAATCATTAATAATATAAATATGGTCTGTCTCTGAGAGTTTTCATAATAGATGGAAATAGCTCTTTGGGATTGGAAAGTATCAGATACATTTTGCCCTCAGGCTCATTTTAAGGCTCCCAGTGCCTTCTCAGACATCCACTGTCCTTTTTTCTTTCTTTCTTTTTTTTTTACTCACTTTATCTTTTAGCAACACACTCTTTTTATTAGAACAATCAAAATACCATGACTTAACCTGAAGCATGATTAATTTAAGCCTTTTGTATTTATCTGCATAACTAGACAGAGGTAGGAAAGGAGTAAAAGAATAAACATTTGTTGAACTATTGTCCCATGTTGACAAAATGTCAAATACTTGATTCATGGAGGAGAGGATCATAAAATTAATTAAAATTCACCCCATATTTATCCCTAGAAGATAGAATAGAAAAACAATTGAAATAGGAAAATATATGATGTAATTAAAATTATACAAAACAATATACTGTTTATATTATAACTAGAGGCCCAGTGCACTAAATTCGTGCACTGGTAGGGTACCTAGTGGCTGATGGCTGTCAGCCGGGTACTCTCTCCCTTCCTCCAGCTGCCTGCTGCCACCGGGGCTTCCCTCCCTTCCCCCAGCCGGCCCCGTCCCTGGTTGAACTCCTGGACAACCTCCCAGTTGAGGAGACAATTTGCATACTACACTTTTATTATATAGGATATTTTCTAATAATTTAAATAATAATTCCTTACCAGGCATGTAGTAAGAGGGCCACCCTCATTTACCATTGCATGCCTGTCTTCTCAAAATTCCTCAATATAAGCACATACATATTCATCTCCTTTTGCTTTCAAAACAGATTAAAACACACATGTTTACAGGCTTTTCATTGATTACTCCATCCTCAGGCTTTGAACTGAGTAAGACATGCTCATCTTTAAGCTACATCTCAAGATATTCAGGATGGATTATTGTTAGGAATGTTTACTATAGATGAGTAAATTCATTTCAGTTAATGGTTATGTGTTAAAGTCCATCTCAGATGATAACTTCTCTAAGATTCTTTCCCCAAACTTAATGTCTTAAATTACTTCTTGCTTTAAACCTTAGGGTTGTGTTCTTTTACACTTGTAAACTAGGTTTCTAACAATTGATTATTATTTTAATCACTAATTTAGTTTAATAAACATAAACAATCTAAAGGTAAGAAACCTTATTTTTAATGTAGTCTTGTACATTTAACAACTCTGCTTTGTTTGACAAATTTAATATCAGTAAAATAGTAGTAAATATATTTAACATAAATCTGAGAGAAACTGCCCAGCATGGTAAATTGTTTTGCTTGAAAATGAGAACATGAAAGGCAAGACTGTTTTCAATGATTTTTTAAGATGTTAAAACTAAAGTCAAGTCACAAGTTCTTTATATAACACGTTAGACATTTTTTTTTCAATATATACAGAGGTTTTCAGAGTTGAAATATATTTGAGTACCGTGTTCATTCATTACTCTTGTTTTTTAGAGTAACAATTCATTTTAGTAAATCTCACTATTGGTCACAAAATGCTACCATTTAATACAAATTGGAGTGCCCAGTACATTACTACATTTTAAAACATGGCAATACTTACTATCTGGGCTGCCTTCGTTTCATTTGTTACTCTAGTACCAAGGATCTCTCAACTTTTTATGTATATCCAATTGTCAAATACGTATGGATGACTTACAAAATCCTATTTTCTGCTCAGCTCTCTCTTCCTAAGTTCTAGGCTGCAGGTATTTTGATGAAAATCTTCACATGGGCGTCTTCCAGATACATTAAACTTGACTGTTCAAAGCTAAACCCTCCTAATTTTTCCTTCTTTGTATTCCTCTCTTTAATGAATGGCATCCTATTTCACCCTGTTCTAAAACCAAGAGCCATAAAGAGCTATTTTTGACTCTTCTTTTTACCTTATTCCTCTATACCTAAATGATGATAGAATCCTATTGACTGTACCTCCTAGGCCATCATTATTAAAATAGTCTCTTTATCACATCTCCTGCCTATCATTCTGGCTCCCTCTAATTCACTCACAGAATGCTGCCAGCATGTTATTTCTTCCTGAAGTACAAATACGGCCATAAGACTTTTCTGTTTCAAATTCCAGATGCTGCCGAACATTGCAAGTGTACTCTCAGGATTTATGAGACCTTTCAGCACTTGACCCATGGCTTCCTCTTCATACTGTTTGTTCTCTAGGCAGTCTCCTCCCTCCTTCCCATGCTGCAGCCAAAGAAAACTCATTCAGCTCTTCGGCTGTGCCAGGCTGTCTCCCTGCCATGTCTTCCAGCAGGCGGTCCCCATGTATGCCCAGAATACTTTCACCTTCCCTCTCCCTTCTTCCCATTTACTGGCCTACTCTAGATCAAATATCTGTCTCAGCCTCAATGTCAATTCCTCTAAAAGGCTTCTCATGGCCCTCAATTAAATCTCACTTTCAGATCTGTCTCTTAAATGTGCTCCTATTGCACACTGCATTTTCCTCTCTTATTACTGATCACATTTTACTGGAATTGATTCTTCGGTTGCTTATAAAATTGTTATTTTATTGATCTCTCTCACTATATTGTAATCTTCACTTAAAAGCTTGCCAATCTTTTCTTGATATGATATCTCCTTTGCTTAGGATGATATATTAATGCCTATGAATATTTATTGAATATATGAATGGTTGAATATTCCTATCAATAGTAAATTTGAGCAAAATGTTATTGATAACTGTGTTGCTAGAAGCTTTTTATGTATTCTGACACTTGCTTCTCAATTCTAACCAAAGTCTAATAAGTTAAAATTAATTCAGCTATATTGGACTTAAATACAGCATTGATTTGACATTATAATTAGAAATATCTATCTATATCTATCTCTATCTCTATACCTATATCTATGTCTATGTCTATATCTATATCTATATCTATATCTATATCTATCTATATCTATATCTATATCTATACCTATACCTATACTACCTATACCTATACCTATACCTATATCTATATATCTAGGACCAAGCTAAAATCTTAATACATAAATGTTGACAGATATCTTGTCAAATTTACCTCCTAATAACATTATATAATTTAATTTATAATTGGAAATTAGTTCAGCATATGGACATACTCTTTCTTTTGTAAATTTAGGGTGTATTGCTCAGTGTCTTGTGTTTATTCCAAACATGATAATTATTTTCCTATAAAGTTTATTTGAGCAGACAGTCTTACCATTAACAGTACCATAAACAAAGAAAAAAGTTAGTTAATTGGCAATTTTTATGAAGTTCTAGTTATAGAAGATTTTGGATTTTCTGTCATTAAAACTATATTTTCTCTCTTATAAAGTTGCTGAGTAACTTGATTTTTTATGGGATGATTCAAACATGTATCACCTACATTACTTAGTTTCCTTTTACAGATGAAAACAAACCCTTATTTTGGGGAGATGTCCAAATAACAATTGAGATGTCCAATTCCATCTTAGAAAGGGACTAATCTGTCTTCATAAACTAAGTTCCAAGAAGGCAATGACAGTTTGAAAAACTGTCACGGGAATTGTCCAAATGGAATTATTAGATGTTGGAAGTGTTGCATACATGTGTTAAACAATGATAGACAAGTTTCCATAATTTAATTTTTTGCACATGTTTAAGGATATATTCACCAAAGAGCTTTTACATCTTCACTGGGAACTAATGCATTAAGACCCTCATAGACTAGAACAGTAAACAAGTGCAGAAGTTCACTGGTGCTGTGATGGTATTTATTTTTTCATGACCTTAATAAGAAAGAATATACAAAGGAAAATACAGAGTATTGTGATAATCTTGGCATGATAAAATCCCAAACCTGAACTCAACCCTAATATTTATTCTGTTACTTTTCTTTAATTAAATATTTTTTCCAGAATTCTTTTTTTACCACTGACCATTACCAACCGTCATAAATTTTCTAAACAGCTAACCACTTTATTTATACTACTGTATATGTCGCTTATAAAGTTTATTTTTAAGGTGATATGATCATTTATATTGAAAACCCAGGAAAATGCACAAACTATTAAAAATAATATATTTGGTAAAATTAACAAAACACAATCAACATTTATAATATAAAGAATTTTTCTTTATACTAACAATAATCAACTAGAATAGTAACAGAAAGTAGATAACTATTCCAATAGGAGTCAAAAAATAAGTCTACTAAATATTTGCTGTTTAGAAATTACCAATATAAAGCAATTTACATAAATTGGAGAAAGAAATTTGCAAACATCTATTTTAGTGAAACATTTTCACTCCACTCTCACAATTATTGACCGTACAAATAATTAAAGTTAGCAAAGTTTTTGAAAGATTTGAAATCTGTAACTAAAAGCTTGATTTATTGGATATTATATTCCTTTACAAATATCAATTATAAAAACTGGTTCAAGAAGAAATAACAACAAGGCCTCTAGGAATAAACAAAACAAAACAGGTATATATAAAGTGTATAAGTTTTTATTTAAAGACATTATAGATAGTGTCTTCATAGCTAAGAGGCCATATCATAAATATATCATTCTTTCCAAATTGATCAATAGATTTCATGTAATTCCAATGGAATTGAGGACTAAAAACAATATAGATACTCTCATAAAAATTAAGAATAGGTTGTAAAGCTAATTAAGGCCATGTGACATTGGCAAAGGAATAGAAAAAAAAAACGGGATGGAATGGAGTTATGAAAAACAGAACCAAATTTGACATGCAAGATAACTGGCTTTGAGGAGCACTTGGAAATGACTAGCCCAGTAAATAAATGGAGTTTATTTATTGTGTATTGTTAAAAATAAGCAAAATTGGCTTTCTACCTCATGCCATGCATCAAATTATTTCTTCATGGAGGAATAGCTTTAATGCTTATATTAAAATGAAAAATAAGAAAAAAGGGAGCAAATAATATGAAATAGTACTTCACAGAAGAGGCAATAGAAATGATCCATGCACATAGAAAAAATATTAACCCTGGTTAAAAATCAGTGAAATAGTAAAGACAACATTATAATATTATTTAGCACACACTAGTTGGACAAAATTTAAGAAGTCTGTTAATTTCCAATGTTGAATCAATGGAGACCTTTAAACCATTCTGATAGCAGTATAATTTGATAAAATGGATCTTCATATAATCTACAGCAATTTCACTATGATGTTTGTACAGCAAATTCTAGGAAATGCATTCAGAAAGATATACAAGAATGTTTATTGCATTATTGTTCATAACAAAATCTGAAAATAGTTCAGTTTCCTCAATAGGAGATGGACAAGTAAAATTGTGCTTTTGAAAAATAAAGTATTATAAAACAGTGAAAATAGATATATGCACTTATATGAAAACTATTAAAGAAGAAAGAGGAGAATAATAGAGGTCAGGAGAAAAAAGGGAGTGAAAAAAAGACAAATTCAAATAGTAGTTACCTCTTTTAGAGGAAGCAGAGACAGTGGATAAGGAACAAATACATAGATTTTTAATAATTTTAATGGGTTTCTGGTTTTGCGATTGAGTGGTAGGTTCATAGGTTAGCATTTTGCTGTGGACTTTATAGCTTATACATATATACTGCACATTTTCTTTGTATAGATTCAATATCATTATGCAATGTAAATAATCTAAAAATCACACAACATGTAATTCACCTTCATATTTCCAACCCATAAATAGTACCAGTACACAATAGAACTTTCATACATATTTAATAAACCAAGGGATGAACAATTAAAAACACATTTTAAATATTTACAGTGGAAGGAGAGAAAGACTTCAAAATACTTATAAAAAGAAAGAAGGCAAAATAGTGTAGAACAATAAAGCATTTTGATACAGAATAAAACCCAAGTTAGGACATAAAAGAAAGGCTAAGGCTGAGAGGCATTACTTAAGCCACTAAATCCACTTAACCAGATGTCATTTCACTTACAGGTAAAGAGAGCTGCAGAGCTCTTTGTATTTATAATCTTAAAATCTTCTTAGGGCCAGAAGACTAAGGCCAAACAGAAATAAGCATCACTAAAATCTAAGAGGCAGAATTTATTTGTAAAACATGTAACAGGAAATTCAATTCATAAAACAAACTTTTCAGACAGAGGCCATACGAATTTTAAGATACTTAACAATTATCAAATACCCTTTCAATGCTAAACTTGTTTTTAGGTAGCGTGAAATTCTCAGTACCAAGATATCAATGGCCCCATTTTTATTTTAAGTTGACAAAGGGAAATTAAAACTAATTACTGTGTTCATGTGAGTGCTACAATTTGCTGAAGGCTTGCAAATGAATAATGTTCAACTGATAATTCAGAGAAAAAGCCTTTATCGAATGGATATATTTCTTTGGGGTGGTTTTGCAAATATGTGATTGTTTTACATAAAACTCTTGGCTAAGCCACAGAAAGAGCTATATTACAGTCTAAAAATATATTTCTCACACAAATCAAATAACATAGCAAGACTTTCTTATCACTACCCAGCAAGCCTTTTCTATATAATTTAGTGTTTAAGAGCCCTTCTGCAGAACCAGGTGGCCTTGGTTCAAATCTTGGTCCTAGAAGAATTATCTGTATGACTTTGGGAAAATTATTTAATTCCTCTGAGCCTTAATTTCCTCATCTGAAACTGGGAAATAAAAATAACATTTAATCCATAAAGGTATTGTGAGAATTGATGTCCAACACATGGTAGAAAAATCAATAAATAATTGTTTCTTAAATATTTTCATGGTTTTATAATAAACAGAATAATTTTCAAATAGCATCAAATAATTATCTTTGAATCTTTATTAATATTCCCAGTCACATTGCTTGGCATATGGTGGAGACTTAGTAAAGAATCCTATATAATAAAGAGGTAATATTCAAATTAACCCTCACACCCTCACAAGATGGCTGCCTACAACCAGGCTGGCAGAGGAGTTAGTGAGGGACGACCAAACGACTAACAGCAGGCTACATGGGCGACCAGGCAGGCAGGGGGGTTAGTAAAGGACGACAAAACAACTGAATAGCACGCTGCATGGGGTGACCAGGCCAGTGGGAGGGCTGTGAAGGGAGACCAGGCCAGCAGGGGGGGAAGTTGGGGGCGACAAGGCTGGTAGAGGGGGGCAGTTGAGGGCAACCATGCTGGCGAGGGGGCAGTAGGGGTGACCAGGCCGGCAGGGGCGGGGACAGTTAGGAGCGACCAGGCCAACAGAGAGGGTGCAGTTTGGGGCAACCTGGCTGGCAGTGGGGAGTAGTTAGGGGGAACCAGGCCAGTAGGGGGGGGCAGTTAGGGGCGATCAGGCCAGCACACAAAAGCAGTGAGGGGCAATTAGGCTGGCAGAGGGGCAGTTGTGGGTGACCAGGCAGGCAGGCAGGTGAGCAATTAGGAGCCAGCAGTCCAGGATTATGAGAGGGATGTCCGACTATCAGCAGTCAGACATCCCCTGAGGGGTCCCGGATTGGAGAGGGTGCAGGCTGAGCTGAGGGGGACCCCCCCCCTCGTGCATGAATTTTGTGCACCGGGCCTCTAATCCTATATAATAAAAGGGTAATATGCAAATCGACAGAACAGTGGAATGACCAGTCGCTATGACGTGCACTGACCACCATGGGGCAGATGGTCAATGCAGGAGCTGCCCCCTGGTGGTCAGTGCACTCCCACAGGAGGAGCACTGCTCAGCCAGAAGCCGGGCGAGTGCAGTGGCGGTGGCAAGAGCCTCTCCCGCCTCTGAGGCAGTGCTAAGGAGCAGTGAGCCAAGCAATAAGGAGCAGTGAGCTGGTGGGCAGTAAGAATCGAGGGTTCCAGATGGTGAGAGGGATGTCTGAGTGGGCCTAAGCCCACAGGCAGACATCCCCCAAGGGGTCCGGACTTCGAGAGGGTGCAGGCCAGCCTGAGGGACTCCCCAACCCCCAGTGCATGAATATTTGTGCACAGGGTCTCTAGTTTCAGAATAAATATACTTGGGGATATTGTTCATTCATTTTCTAACAAAAGTATTGAAGACACAGCCGTGAGAAGCAGTTGGGGTTTGGGTAGGGCAGAAGTCTGAGTTGAGGTATATAACATAAATGTTGCAGGTATTCTCCCCTCTCTATCATATTGTCATCTGTGTACTTCACACTGATAAAAGCTAGTAGGCTACTGAGAAATTCACTGAAATCTTGGTTCAGTCAAACATTTATCGAAAAGGTTCTGGACAACAGTCACTATGCTGCTGTCAGTAAACACAATGTTCCAGTTTCCATGGACCTGTTGCAAACACAGGTGGGGCAAACAAGGAATCAGAAGAGCATCATTATTTTTTTTTTTGGTAATTTTCCTTTAAAAATCCACCTTTTAAACAATACACTGAAATTGGGGAAGAAAGCTGAGTATTTTCTTTCCTATTACCTGGAGTTTGAGCAGGGAAGCAAATTACCTTATTCCAAAATTTATTTGTGCTAAAGTGATGTGTGGTAGTGAGTCAAATTAGAAGTTATTCTCCATTGTTAGGACCAGAGACACTACTTGCAAAGCATTAGAGTGTTTTTAGAAAAATGACATGTAATATGCCATCATAAAGATTGACATATGGAGGGAATCTTGGTGAGAATTGAAAGTCACATAAATTCACTTTTACTCCCACATATCTATGTGGTATTAAAAGTGAGCATGTGTGCCCTAACCTGTTTGGCTCAATGGATAGAGCGTCGGCCTGAGGACTCAAGGGTCCCAGGTTCGATTCTGGTCAAGGGCATGTACCTTGGTTGCGGGCACATACCCAGTAGGGAGTGTGCAAGAGGCAGCTGATCGATGTTTCTCTCTCATCGATGTTTCTAACTCTCTATCTCTCTCCCTTCCTCTCTGTAAAAAATAAACAAAATATATTTTTTTAAAAAGTGAGCATGTGTGTACTTGTTCACACTATATGACTATTCATGGTACACTTGGCTGGATCAGGTTTTAGTACAACGTGAATTTAATAGCTATAATTGCTTATACTGTTGCTAGTTCCTTTTGAAAGGGTCTGGCCACTGCAGATATTGAATTCAGTGTTTGTTCACTTTAATCAAGGTTTCATTACTCAGTCTTTTTAAAGCTAGTCCACATGAAAATATCATTCCCTTCTCCCTTCCTTCTCTGCAGCCACCAACCCAGGAAAAGGGGGATTTAAAGCTGTTTCCAGAAAACACACAAAATATTATGATACAGCATGATCTGGCTTTCACATCTGAAAAGCTGAAACGTGCCTTTGCTAACGTGCAGTCGGCCACGAAATAATTATGTTGTGTGCTAAATGGCACTTTTCAATTTTCATTTGTGCTTCAACACTCAGTTTTCAGTAGATCATTTAGAGAGGATCAGCATTCTTTGGAAACTAAAAACACACCACAGGTCAGGGCAGCACGGCCTGATGGGAAAAGAATGCGGCCCACAAAGGTGGTCTTTGTGAGACGTGACGACATGCTGGTGTCTGTTACAGAATTGGCAGGCTCACCGCTTCCCCTAGTGTCTGCTCCTGAAACACTAAACTCATCGGTGTTGCAAGGCACGACTCAAGGAAACAAGTACGCTTTCAAGGCACCCAGCCCTCTGTTTCAGAATAAGGATTAATTTCACACATTTTGGTGAAATCCTTCCATAAAGGAACTTGATGTTGTGCAGTGGGTTTTGGTGAAAGACCATTTAGTTTGTTGACTTTTTAAATGGGATTTATAACTCCTAAGGTTCAAAGTGATAACTAGAATAATAGGAGCATTAACAATTTCTAGAAATGTATTGAGCACCTTTATTATGTTATTCTTTTTGGCCAGTCTTGAACTGTTGTATCAAGAGAGACAACTATAGCATTTTATACTTGTTCATTTCTTCAGGCCTATTTTGAAAATGAGGAACTTTGAAGTCTTTAAACTACATGAAAAGTGACTTTCTTAGTATTTGAAAATATTTTCTATGTGAAAAAAATCTTAGGGATTTGTACTTTATCTAATTAGCACATCGAATTCTCTTTTTTACTTTTACCTCACAGAATAGGCACCCTGCCAGCTTTAGTATTGGAGTTGAGTGATCTAAACTGTTACATCTAAATAAGGCCTAATTCCAATGGCTAGACAACTCTGCATTCTAGTTTTGCTTTTAATTCAATGTTTATAGTGTCATTTTAAAATACTTCTCTCTGCATTTACAATTACCATTTTCTTCAACCATGGTGGAGTATGTAAGTGTTCTGTGTTAGAATTATGAGGTAGCAAATATCTTTAGCACCTTAATTTTGAGGCAATTTAAAATATTTTAAAGCGCTGCATTATTTCTGTCATTACTGTGAAAAAGGTAGTCTTAAATAGCACTTTTATTTACAAAATGAATTAAGGTGTTTTTTTTTAAGTGCATGGTTGATTGGAACCAATGTATATCACTCTGTCCCACAATTTTGAAAAAACAAACTTTGGGATTTTCTGAAAGAATCCTAGCATATTAATTTTCCCCCTCTCTTTTTTATCATTAGATGCGAATTTTTTCTTGGTTTTTATTTTAATGTATGTTAATGCTGTTATACTCATCTCACTCTATATTTTCTTCATGTTTCTATAATAATGATGTGCTCTACAGTCAACACACAAATACCATTTTCCACTTTACAAATACTTTCAAGTGTATTGTCACATTTGTTCTTTACTCTCACCATCGCTGGTAAATGACTTACCCAGAGTCCTATCACTTCTGCATGGCAGCAGGGAGACACAAAGTCAGGACTTGTGATTCTAAAATCTCTACCATTTCCTCGTTTCACTGTTTTCTTTTGTATGAGGTAGCAAGGAATTACTTTTCATGTACATATTTTTCCATATTTAAAATATAGTGCATGCTACTGTGAGATGTCCACTGAAGAGATTTCCAAGATGTCCTGCCTGGTGGCATATTTGCTCACAAAGAAAAAACACGTCTGCTCTTCTTAGTCGTGAAGCCATTGATTTCCAAATCAATTGTAAATAGATGTACATCAACCCGTGTAAAGGGAATATATTTTCAGGTAGAATGAGGCAAATGGAAATCCCAAAGGTGAGAAAAATCAATGTGAATCTCAGCTAATTACTGAAGGTAAAAAACAAAACAAAACAAAAAACTTTAAAAGTGATTAAAATAAAAAGAAATATCATCTCATAATTGACTGAAAGTTTTCTCTAATATGTTTCTCTTATGTTTTTATCTCTTTATGGGTAGATGATATACCATTTTTTCTGTGATTTTCTTCTCTTGTTTTCTATAATGAATAATATAATAGAATTACAGACAATTATAAATGAATATTATTTCAACCTCTAATTCTAAAGTCCTAGTACTGTTTCTATTTTTCTAAACTACATTCTACAGTTATATTTGTGTTTAAAATTTTAAAACCATTAAGTATACCCCATTTGACATCCTACCACTATCATTTATTATTATATGGGAAAGATTATTCTGGTTAACTACAAGTGGCTATATTTAATTACCTGATGTCATGACCAATCATTTTGTTAACATAGCAATTTTTTTCATTTATTGCTTGATGTGTAGTTAGATTAAAAGAAAAAAACCTTTTAAAAACTGGCAGGTCACCATTGCTTTTGCAGAGAGCTGCACTTTATGATTACTCTTTTATTTTATCTGGTTTAAGGGTAAAATGGATGCTACTCATCTGTGGGAGGCGATAGGTTTCAAGTAGTAGGATTATATAATTTACTCTCCACATAGGAATACTTTTGATACTGAAATAAATCACTAGAAATACTTGAGTCAATAAATTAAAACTGTTATTTACTTGGAAGAACTGAGATATATGGTCGCTTTAGTTTTAAGTAAGTCCATAATATTTTTTTTTATTTTCTTAGTCAAAGAAAAGCAATAGAAATCCTCTTGTTTACATATTTATGGTCCATAATGCCACATTATCAGCGCCATTAGAGAGGAGGTTGCTGACCATTTGGTGAGGAATATGCCCAGCTTGGCCTTCATAAGCTCATATAAGCTTAAAAGAATGCAATATACAAAGTCCTGTGTGAGACTTTTCAATTCTCTTTTAAAGGTAAAAGTTAAATTAATCTATAATAATGAAAATGTAATATATTAATTATACCAGACAGCCAAACGAACTTCTAGAGATCATTCTGTACGTCCCTCCGGATGAAGCCGCCATGGCGGGGGCCAAGGCAGAGGTGGTTAGGGGCGATTAGGCAGGCAGGCAAGCAGTTAGGGGTGATTAGGCAGGCAGGCAGAGTGGTTAGGAGTGATCAGGCAGGCAGGCAGAAGCAGTTAGGGGCAGTCAGGCAGGCAGGTGAGTGGTTAGGGGCAATGAGGTAGGTAGGCAGAGTGGTTAGGGGTGATCAGGCAGGCAGGCAGGCAGGCAAGCAGTTAGGAGCCAGCAGTCCCGGATTGCGAGAGGGAGAGGTATGTCCTAGGGGTCCCGGATTGTGAGAGGGTGCAGGCTGGGCTGAGGGACACCCCCCTCCCCACACACACACACACACACACAAATTTTGTGCACTGGGGCCTCTAGTTATATAATAAGTGTAGACATTCATTCATACCTTGGTCTTCACAATAGAAATCATAAGGTCTATCAATACTACTCTCTGGATGCTGAGATCAGAAAGACTCTCATAGGATTAACCTGCTTATCTGGATGGGGTTAGAAGAACAAATGAATCCTGCAACAGCTGTTCTTTAAGGAAGCTCTGTCTTTTTCAAATGGCACGATACATTCATAAGATGCAACACATGCACATGAATATTCTTAAAGCAATAGTGCTGAGATTTTTCCCACTTTACATATACCACCACAATTGTAAGGTATCTATTGTATTTCCTCCCAAACCTCCCTTGGTGGTGTGGTGACTCTGGCTCAAAGGACAGAGACCAGGCAATAGAAGTATCTTTTACTTAGTGCATAAGTTGGTGAGCAAATTTAAAATTTGTTTTCTGAGACACATTGCAAAATGTGGCACAAATTCAGAAGAGCACAGAGTAGCGGGTAGTAGGAAATTGGGAAAGAAGGAATGGAGCTAAGGTGTCATAAAGTATTTAAAGAGCAGAGAGAGAGTGAACCCTGGAAAGTTCAGATGAGATGTTTGAAACAACATAAAAGACTCAAGTCTAAAACACATAGGCGTATTTTATGTGTTCTTAAGCCAGAATTTGTGAATATGGCAAAATGGTTAAAAGAAATGAGCCCACACTATGGGTTGAGAAATGCATACATTTTGCTTATATAATAATTTAAGTATAAATATATTATTCATCAACTTTTAATTACTATAAAGTGGAATTCAGATATGACATGGTAGTTCTCCCTCATCAAAGAATTGGTGGTTGCCTTTGGTTAGTCGGGCAAAATAATTGGAAGCCTCCTTCTTTTAAGCCCCTGTTTTCACTCACAATTATCCCCAGCCTACTAATTTGGTTTTTCAAAGTGCTTTTTAAGAATAACCTAAGAAAAGTAGTATCATCGAATGCTTTGCTTCCATCAGCAAGCATGGCAGATTTCCATCTTCTGCTACATAGGCCACAGCTGTAGCCCATAGACGGTCACCACAAACAGTGTGGAGTTCAGCAGCAAGGCTGGGCTCAAGGCTCTTGCCTTCCTTTATTTCCTGCCTTTCTGGCTCAATGCCCACTCTACCTCCAGCTTTGTTTACCAAGTTTCAGTTTTCAAAAAAAAATCCAAATTCTCCAAATACCTTAATCCATTGGTTCTCAACCTTCTGGCCCTTTAGATACAGTTCCTCATGTTGTGACTCCCAACCATAAAATTATTTTCGTTTCTACTTCATAAGTGTAATTTTGCTACTGTTGTGAATCGTAATGTAAATATCTGATATGCAGGGTGGTCTTAGGCGACCCCTGTGAAAGGGTCGTTAGTCCCCCAAAGGGGTCGCGACCCACAGGCTGAGAACCGCTGCTTAATCTGTGAGAGTCTGGAAGTTCCTCAACTCTGATTTGTTCCTTTTACATTCTAATGTTATTTTTCTCTTTACCTTAGAGAAAGTACTTAAAAAAATTCAGACTATTGATAGCATGATTACTCTCTTTTTCTAATACTACTATTAATCTTGTTTTTACATTCAAATATGGCATGTTCTTTCAAATAGTCTTTTGGATACAAAGTGATAATCAGATTGTGGACTTTATTGACCATGTAACATGATATGGAAATTCTAAAATATAGAAATATTTTAATCCTTGATGGTTCAAAAGAAATTTCCTTTAGCATTTATTGTGGCATTTTTTTTGAAGGGAGTTTTATAATTTGTGGGGGGTTTTGACAATTTTTTTTAACATTTAACATTTCAGTTGGTTTAGTTCAATTTTTTCATTCTCAAGACAATAACATATTTTTAATTTTAATTTTTCTGAAATATAAACATTTTAAAAGAAATTGACATAGTGTTATATATAATATTCTCTTAAAATTTTTAATATTTTTATTTATAGAAATACCTACTTATTATTATTTTTCATTTTTATTAAGGGAAATGAAAACTTATACAAAAGTAGAGAGATAGTCTAATCCCTAAAAGCAAAAAGTTTTTTGGGGACTGTTTTCTCCTGATAAGAGCCTTATAAAAGGTAACTTACCAAGAAAACAAAAATTCTGTATTTTATCAAAATAATGTTCTGTGTTTTCTGTCATCTTAATTGAATCTTTGATCACTTAAGAAAATACAACGTTGTCAATAGTAAGAGCTAACTTTCTATAGTTATCTTTGAAATCTTTTATTGTTACTTTAGTTAAATAGATAAGTATTATTTTGTAATAATAAAAAAAAATAGAAGCATCCCTTTATCAACAGGTTAGGTACTCTGAGATACAGATGATATAGAAAAGATATAATAAATGCAGAATTATGTCCGACCTTCCCTGTGCTCCTTTTTAAATCATGCATATATTCCTTTCCAAAATAAAAATTTTCACTTGTTCAGACCCATCAAAGCTTCTTTTTGTTTTGGTATCATTGTGAACCCATAAAAATTAACATTTAATAAGTTCAATGAGTTTTAGTTATCCTTATTAGTGTTCTAATTATCTCAACTTTGGCCATTTGTTTTCTTTTAAGGTAGTTTTAGAATCCTTATTTTCTACTATGATAAAATATCCCATGTTTATTGTGTATATTTTCTTCTTTAAATCCAGAATATACCATTTCTCTAAAGAACATGGTTATCTTCAGGAGGGAATGATAGTGAGGCTCCCAAATCTAGACACTTGGAATGCTTATTGCTATGGTATTAGTTTAGGTAGTTCAGTATTCAGAACGAGGAAATGGGTATTTTTTAAAGAGAAAACATATCTTGAGTTTATGCTGATATTTCAAATTGAAATTTAGGATTAGAATGTTTTGATTTTATGTGTATATCTCTCTCTTTTTTTTTACACTAAAATCTTGGATCCTAAATGACATTAGCAAGCTTATTCTACTTCTATAAATTCTCCCCACTCATCTCTAATTTTTTATGGTTGTACTTTATCTACTTTGCCAAGACATTTAACAATTTTTACTCGCCAGAAGGTTTTTATTAGGAATGAGTCTTGCATTTTAGCCAAGTTTTTTTTTAGAATCTATGGAGATATGCATATAATTTGTCTTCCTATAATTTTTATTATTATGTTCTATTAATGGATTTCCTAACAGTGAACCAATTATGCATCCTTGAAATGTATGGTTTACTATTTTGTTAATGTGCTGTTGGAGTCTACTCACTATCATTTCAATTATTATTTTTGCATTTATATTCATAAGTGCTACTAGGTTTTAATTTAATTTGTTACACTATTCCTATCAAATTTACATGTAAATGTTACACTTGCTTCATAAAAGAATTTGCAAGTTTTCCTTCATTTTCTATGCTTTGGAAATTTTTATGTAACATTGGGACCTATGATGTTTTGTTAGAAGTCTGCTGGGTCTAGTTTTTTTTTTTTGGAGGGTCAGATACAGTTGTGTGCTGAAAATTGCTCAAACCAGTGTTCAAGAGCAGATTGTTATATTTCCAGGAATTTAATGAGCTCATTGTTGAATACAGAAACTATTGCATAATATAGAATCAAATCATTGTTCC
This sequence comes from Myotis lucifugus, assembly GCF_000147115.1. NCBI lineage: Eukaryota > Metazoa > Chordata > Mammalia > Chiroptera > Vespertilionidae > Myotis > Myotis lucifugus. The sequence continues at coordinate 2,042,941 of NW_005871119.1, read as the reverse complement.
ACTCTGCAACTATATAAAAAAGGATAAGAGCTAGTAAGAATGCACTCAGTATCTACCAACCCCAAAGGTTTTTTGTGTCCCTTAGTTATTCCTCCCTCCTATGTCTCCCTACCCCCAATCTCCAGGGAACCATGATAGCAAATTCTTTTATTCTTTTTATTAAGCATATTTTTTGAGGTCTTTTTTCATGTTCTTCCATGCACCTTTAGTCCATTAATATTTATTGCTGAGAAGTAATTCATTTTATGGGTATTCTGCAGTGTATTTATCCATTTATCTATTGATAGGCATTTGGGTTGTTTCTAGTTTTTAGTTATTGCTGAATATCTTTCCATAAGATTATTGGCAACCTATATATCTTCTTTGTTGAAGTATCTTTTCAGATCTTTAGCCCACTGTCTATTGCATTCTTTGCTTTTGTATTATACAGTTTGAGATTTTTTTATATATTCTGGATACACATCATTTATGAGACATGCTTTGCAAAATTTTTCTTATATTCTATAGTTTGTCTTTTAATTATTATAAAGTATAATTTAAACAGGAAACATTTTTAATGTTGAAGTTAATTTATCAGTTTGATTTGATCAATTAGTTGTCTATATTTATGCCAATACTATGCTGTCTTGACTATGCTTAGCCTTCCAATTTGTTCTTTTTCAAAATTATTTTAGCTATATTAAATCCTTTGCATTTCCAAATGAGTTTTATACATGATATATAAATTTCTATAAAAATTCTACTTGGATTTTGATCACAATTGTTTTGAATATGCCGACTATTTGGTTTATAATTGACATTTTAACAATGAATCTTCCAACTCATACATAAGATATCAGTCTCTATTTATTGGTGCATTTTTTAATTTTTTCTTCAGTGTTTTATTTTTTTATTTTTAAATAATTCTTTATTGTGGAAAGTTTTACATATGTCCCCAATGTTTTGTATTTTTCAATGTCAATATATTGTACTTCTTCTACCAGATTTATCCCTAAGTACTTTCTATTTTTGATGCAATTGAAATAATATTGTTTTATTAATTTTTGGTTTTTAGTTGTTATATAGAATCACACTTGATATATATTTCTACAACCTGAGTAAACTTCTCTTAGTAGTTCTAGTAGTTTTTTTGTATATTGCATGGATGTTCTACATAGATGAGCATGTCATCTGTGTTATAAACACTTTACCTCTCCCTCTCTAGTGTGGACAAATCTTATTTCCCTTTTTCTTAAACCTCTTAGACCATATTATATATAAATGGTTAGATCAAATATCCTTCTTTTCTTGAACTTAGGAGGAAAAAAAAGTTTGTTTTCTTATCATTAAGCATGATAGTAGCTCTATGTTTTTCATGAATGCCCTTTATCAGGTTAAGAAAATTCTCTTTTATCCATACATTGCTGAGAATTTTAGATTTGTCAAATGCTGTTTCTGCATATATTAAAATTGTCATATCGATTTTTGTTCTTAATTTGTTAATGTGGTGAATTACATTGATTGATTTCAAATGTTAAAACACCTTAAATTCTTGAAATAAATCTTTTTTCTGTTGTTGGGTTCAGTTTGGCTAAAGTTTTGTTTAGAATTTTTGCATCTTTTTTTCTGAAGAATGTTGATCTGTAGTATCTCTCTCTCTCTCTCTCTCTCTCTCTCTCTCTCTCTCTCTCTCTCTCTCTAATGTTTTTGTATGATTTTGGCTTCAGAGTAATCCTGACCTCATTAAATGAGTTGAGAAGTATTCCCTACTCTTGATATTTTTGGAAGATTTTCTGTAGAACTGGTAACATTTATGCCTAAAATGTTTGCTACAATTCAAAAGGTTTCTTTGTGGGAAGTTTTCTGTGTGTGTGTGTGTGTGTGTGTGTGTGTGTGTGTGTGTGTTTAACAAATTTAACATCTTTAATAGACACAGAGCCTTCCACACTATTTTTTCTTGAGTTTTCTTTTGCAGTTTTGATTATCATGGAATTTTTCCATTTCAAGTCATTTTTTAAAAATATGTTCAGACACCAATTAACAATTTTTCAGTCAGTGATAGACCACGTATATGATGGTGGTCCCATAAGATTAAAATGCAGCTGAATTTTCTGTAAGAAATGGATGGATATGTGGTTCAGGAGGAATATTTTTCTCTGACCAGAGAAATATATGTGGATCTTGGCAATAGATTCCTTTTCACTCACAGCACCTCATATTTGAGTGCACAGTCAGCCAGCCACTGACATATCTTAGCACAAAGGAGCCTGTCCCCAAGGGCTACATATTCAAGGGCATGGCAGCCCTCCCAGATCCAGCCTGATGGTCTTCAGGGGACATTGTGCAAATTCTATTTTACACATAATTCTTTACTCTTTAAATTATTACATGAGTCTTCTTTATCCCCCATTGACCTCTCCCCAGCCATTCCCACCCCCCAGCACATGCCCTCACCCCCATACTGTCTGTGTCTATCGATTATGCTCATATGCATGCATACAAGTCCTTTGGTTGATCTCTTACCCCCACAGGAACTACCTTAAAAAGTATTGTTGCCACTGCAACTTGAGTAAAAGCTTTCTGTGGTAGTGTGGAGCCAGCCTTTATCTCTCCTTTGGATATATTTTCAGGTTTTAGTGATGTAAGCATAGATAATTTTTATTTTTTCCACCAATTCAATGACAGAGTCTTTTGTGCCAGATAGAATAAGCATAACCAAAAACAAATTTCCAAAGTTAAAATATTGAGTCTTCAGCCTACAGTCTCTCCAACTTAAAAACTATTTTTAATATAAATCCAACTAAATTCCTTAATCTGAACAATGCTCCAACATGCAGTAGCCAAAATCACTTGCCGTGACAATCTCCCATGTTCCGTTATCTCTCCATCTTGATTTCTTACTCCTGGGAACGGTCAGCATATTTGTTCCATTCAGGCTTTCAAGTGTGTGAATGAGCCACACCCACATTAAGGAGGACAATCTGCTTTATTCAGTCTACTGGTCTAAATGTTAATCTCATCCCAAAACACCCTCACAGACACACTCAGAATAATATTTGACCAACTATTTGGGCACTCCATGGTAGCTGAATTGACATATAAAATTAACCATCACAGGGACTGTGACTATTTTTTGGTATTCATTTCACTCAGCACAAATGAGCACTAAAAAATAACCACCTAGCCCTCCTGAGCTCTCCTTGTACCCTACCTCAGAGCTTGCAATGCCCCCTCCCAGTTTTGAACGCTCTTCTCACGTTGACCCACCAGACTTGGCACACAGAGTGAGTTGTCTTCCTCCTGAGAGTAAGCATTTGTTGTCAATGTCTGGGGTCTCTGGCTCTCAGGACTGCAGACGCCCCTTTGCCTTCACTGTACTTCTTTCCACAATTGCGGATGCTACTATACCGGCCTTGTGGCAACATGTGGCTGTTCATATACTGAAGTTTGCAGGAGGATCACCTTTTAACCTATGTGAGCTAGAGATGCTATGTCTGAGTTGATGTTTTCTTTTCTTAGTAGTTGTGTTATTTATATAGATTGAAACAGGGAAGTTCAAAGATTATACCATTGCTCCTGCCCTATTTCTTCTTCTGCAAGTGAATATATTGAGTATCAGCTCTCTGCGGTTCTTAGTGCTGGGGCAACAGTGAAAAAGACCAAGACTGTCTCATGGGCCTTATGTACTCGTGGGAAAGAGAGAATAATTTAGTAGAAAATTCAATGAATCAGAGTATTTCAGGTATTACTGAGTGCTATGTGAAAAAGTAAAGTAAATTAGAGAAATCTAGATAGAGGTTATTATGGATAGGCTAGTCATTAAGGGCCTCTCTAAGACAGTGATTTTTCAACTGAGACCAAAATTCGGAATTAGAGATCTGTGGACAAAAAGAAGGTGGTGTAATAAATTATAAATTCCTAACTGGGTAGGTCATGGTGAGTAGTCACACCCCAGGACTATAAACTTCTTCAATGAAAGGTTTTTAAGCTAAGTCCTGTCCATTGTGTTTGTGGATCTAGGTTAGCACACCTTTGAGATGCCAGAAGTAATAACCATCTAAGGCATAACCATCCTATGAAAACATACAATCTGTTAATTATCCTGTAATCCAACCCTGGCCTTGCTTTTTCCCACCTCCATATAATCTTCTTTATGTCACCTCCTTAATTTCAAATGCATAAATGAAACTTCAAAAACAGTTATTCTCTGGAGAATTTGAGATCTTGCTCCATGGCCTACTAGTATGTCATCAGTTTGGCTCAAATAAACTCTTATAAAAATTCTCTACAAGTTTGGACATTTCTTACGTCAACAGACTGAAGATACAGCATTTTAGACACAAGTTAGATCTAATTTAAAAAGTGTCTGGTGGGATTATATTGGCAGGAAGAAGTCCAGTGGGCCTAAAACACAGAGAGGAGACTAAATATAACTCATAACTCTCTTATTAATTGGATTTACATGGACCAGTCCCAGGGAGATTGATTATCTCAGAATGTACTTATTTTACTGAGTTTCTAAATGTCTTAAGTGGAGGACTAGACTTTGGTTGTTAATACTCAATTGAAGTATTACCCTTAGAAGACCCTGACTAAGCAGCAAGCCAAACATCTATAAACACATTTTTTCCTTGAGTTCATTAAATGTACCCTGACTTTAAAACAACAGTAATGTTTTGTGAGTTCTAAATTGTACATGTAGACATGCAGCCATCTTATAAAACATGAGGGCTGTTGTATCTTAAAAATCCTTTGGAAGAAATGTTGACTTTCTATAGAGAAGAAAGCCTGAAGTCAAAATTCAATATAATATTTACTTTATATATTATAACTTGGCTCTGATTTCTTGTGATAAGATGCTTAATTCTCAGACCAAATAATTATTAGACATCTTGAACTTACTATCCCACCCCCAAGAATCAATGCTACTTCAAACCAAGTTTAAGTCTATTTTTCAAATTCAGAACAGGGTAAAATACCAATGTTTTTGGATAACATTACCTTTGAAAAATAATTTGTCTATATTGTCTACTTTTTCCATTTTTGATAACTCTTTTACACATATCTTTGTGGATGCTGTGTATGGTCTTTTTAAGAAAAAGATATTAACATGTTTCCAAAAATAAGTAATATAAGTGAACAATGTCTTTCCTAGTTCACCTATGAAATAAAAAAATACATTGTCAAAATTGGCAAATCTCTTTGGCTTATCATTTATGAACTTTTCCCCTTGAAATATGATGAAGAGTAAAACATGGACTCAATGGAAATCTCACTTTACATGCCAGTTTAAGATTGACCATAAGAATAATCAAGGTAGTTTTATGTGTAGAGTTAAATATACTATACTTATGTGGGAATTTAATTAATTATATTTATGTGTTTTTGAAAATTTAAATACTGGATTAAGTACTTAAAAAAAACAGAAAATAGTTTATATTAGTTCTGCCAAGACAAGTATATTTTATCATCTATAAAGGCCAAAGAGATTAAGATGGGAATAGGAAGTAATTTAAGAGCTCAAGAAGTGAAAGAGAATTTTGATTGCCTGACATAAATATAAATAAACTTGATTTATAGCTTGTTTGAATTGGCTACTGTGATTGATTGTATATCTAATCTTCCCTCCCTGACTGTAGATTGTAATAGAGGGCTTAGAAATGGAAGAAGTTTTGAGCTACTTGTTTCAAGAGCCTCTGCTAAAGAAATTTACATTTTAATTTATTTATGAATTCCACCACTGCTTTGGTAAAAGTAAATCACAATGAGTGCAGTACACCTTTAATTTTATTCCTTAATAACTTAACACTTTATCCTGGAACAGAAGCTAGTTTTAAAAATTGATTAAGGAAAAATTGTTAAGACTGAAAATTCCATTGACCTGTAGGGTAATCCAGGGTAATAAATATACATAGGTGGGCTGCTGATGCTCTGCTCAGGATATTTTAATTATATGTCAGAATTATGTTTGTGGTCCCAGACCTAGGAAAATTGCACAAGGTCAGTCCCATGTCTCCTTTCTTTTTCAATTCCCTTCCCCCTATTTGTACTTTTAGAAGAACTTTTTGTTCCCATCAAATGAGTCAGACCAGATGGGGACGCTAATTTATTTTTAATGAATGAGTGTCAACTGAAAACTGAAGGGGTTTTGTCATTCTGGAGAGCACAGCTTAGGGTTTTGGCAGGAAGGCCTCTGCCTTCAGACACTTCTCCTACCTAGCTTGTTATTTATTACAATATTTTATTCAGGAACAATATATTTTAGTCAACTATTGAAAATAGAGTCTCAAATCCAAATTTCCCCATGTTATATTTAGATAGCCAACATAAGTAACCAACATAACCAAAGTTGATGTTTTCCTTTAATTAAATTTATTTATTTATCTATTTATGTTTTATTTATCTTTATTGTTGAAAGTATTAATGATGTCCCCTTTTTCTCCCAGTTGATCCCTTCTAGCCCACACCTGCCCCCTGCCCCAGGACTTCACCACACTATTTGTCTGTGTCCATTGGTTATACATATATGCATATAAATAATTTTTTGGTTAATTTCTTCCCATCCACCCACCCACCCTTGCCTTCCCTCTGAGATTCGACTTTATTTATTTTTTAATCTTCACCTAAGAACATGCTTTTATTGACCTTAGAGAGTGAGGAAGCGGGAGGGACAGAGACAGGGAGAAATATGTATGTGAGAGTGAAACATCGATCTGTTGCCTCCTGCACATACGGGAATGGAACCCACCCGAGACCTTTTGGTGCATGGGACAATGCTCCAGCCAACTGAGCCACACTGGCCAGGGCCAGCTCAGATCTTAAAAGTGAGAGAAGGGCTCTGAGATGCCCCATCTCCAGGTCTGAGGCAGCAAAAGAATGAGATTTATTTACTCTTTGCTTAGGAGTGAATAAGAAAGTATTAAGACATTTTGTACCATAATTAAGAAAAATGAACCATAATTGAAAAAATAATCTTTTGCTCTCTTTTTCCCCCAATTGCCTCTGTGTGTTTCTTTTATAAAATATAATCAACTTTCTTATAATTGATTTTTCCTTTATTTTTAACTAAGCATGAGCTGAATCCGTGCACAATTCTGTCCCTGTGTGTGCTATATAAATGTCCACTAGATGTAGATAGGAAGTTAGTAGGAAGTTTGGGTGAAGCAATCAGTTTTTAAAACGCCATTATTGAGACATTTTAAATGCAGAAGAGTGGTTGGAAAATTTTTCCCTTGGAAAGATCCTATAACACTGAGAGGTTAAACTTGGATTCCTCTTAAAAAACAGGATCCAAACTTAGTGCAGTATACAGGATGTAAAAAAGTCCATCTGGCCACACTGGGGGGAAAAAACCGTCTGAAAGGGAGTGAAGGAGAGGCCGGACTTCATGCTCCATCGCATTTTGGAAAGACAGGGCCTTCATCTGACCGTAGGGCCTTGAGCCTGCCAAGCAGTAACAATGAGGAAGAGAGCCAGATTTACTTAGACCTGTTTCAGTTAGAGACAACCGGACCTATTGCTTGCATTAAAGCAAAGAAAAGCTGAGGGCCATTCTAAAGTGCTTCAGTCTGTATAAAGTTTTCAAAGATTATTTAAATATATGTCATTGATTTTTAAATATTTGGGATAGAATATAAATAGAGGGAAACTCAATATTTTGGAAGAAGAAAATGTTAAAGTCATTTAAAAAATATATTACACTTGTGAGGATAGAGATAAACTATAATTGAGTCTATAGCAGGGGTGGGCAACCTTTTTGTGAGTGTGTGCCAAAACCAGCAAAATCTCTGACTCAAAATTCTTCTGCGTGCCAACCCTAATTTTTTGAGAACATGTTATGCCTACTTGATATCTCTTAAGGTGTACGCATATGAAGAACCTTGAAGAAATAATAAAATTCATTCGAGCGACAAAAACACAGTATATGAGGATGAAAAATACATTTATTTTTTAATGTATACATGTACACTGATAGTCCGACAGAAAACTTTATGACTCTGTTTGATATTATCAGTGGGACTTTTGCTGCTGCATCACTGATGACAGAGATTTTACATCAGGTTTATATTTCGTGACCTTCAGAGATATGCATGAGCTACTACTTTCATCCATCAGGCTACTCCTATTACGAGACTTAACAAAATTCATCACTGAGAAGAAAGATTCACAAGCGTATGTGGATGAAACCAAAACACTGGTTGGATCTAGGAAGGCAGGAGTTAAGGCAGAGGCATAGAAATTGCTCTTCCCCTCTCTCGTCAATCCATGTCTATGGTCTTTAAGATAACTTGTTATGTAAAATTTATTTATTTATCTAAGATGCACCTGCATTGCATTTATCTGAAAAATAAAAAAGTCGATATTAAGAAAAAATTGTAAATGGAATATTATAAGAGAGGGTTTCTCGTGCCAGCAAAAGTTACTGGCGTGCCATGTTTGGCACGTGTGCCAGGGGTTGCCCACCCCTGGTCTATAGCCTAGCAGATTATCAGGGGTTCTTTATTTTGTGTGTTTTTAGTGGGATCATTTGAATATGTTTTCTATTAATTCACAGGGAGGGGGAAAATAATCAAAATAATATGACTGCCTCTGGAGAAATGTGTTTTGAGTACTTGAGAAATGAGTATATATATATTTTTCCAAGTATAAAAACAGCTGAAAAAAAAGAGTAACTGTATTGATTGACTCTAAAGCCTAGTATTTTCAATGCTCCCCTCTTAGCTGTTTATGCCTCATAGGTAGTCACATTTTGTACCATGTAAACAGGTATGGGACCAGTCTTTGAGGCATGAATTACAGGCTGATTAGGAAATATGAAATAGCCTGGTGAGAACTCTACCCAAAGGGTGTATTTGTTCTGAGTAGTGACCAGTGGAGCTAATGGGATTACCTATCTCAAGATATGTCATTGATGAACAAATAGAGACAAATGGTTGTGTTCTATAAGCCTCAAGACACAGATAAATCAATAAGAAGAAGCTATAAGAAACTAGAAATTGGATGATGACAGGAAAAATTAGTAAGGAGAAATCATGAAGCAGAGCAAAGAAAGCAGGAAGCTGATAATGGCAGAAATATTCTGATGAAATACATGAAATAATCTGTTTTTAGGGGCCAAATAAGTAAAATATACACAATTTTACATGATTCAACCTTGAAAAACTGCTTTTAATCAGAAATGGGTTGATCAATATAGCAGTTGAAAGTATGTACTGGGAAGATAGCTTCTAGAGTGGCTGAGGCACCTTAAAAACTCCCAAAACTGGGTTATACCTGGTATTTTTGTCCAAGAAAGAGTAAAAGATGACTATATAACTATTTGATATGGCAGTGAATGCCTTTGTTCTACAAGATCTGAAAGGCTCTAACAAAGTCATCCGAAGTAAATATGGAATCAGTAACATTGACATGCCTCCATCACTATGAACAGAAAATAATCAACTAAATGGAAGAACATGTCACTCTTTGAAGATATACCCTAGCCCTCATGTCTTGATTGTGGCATAGGTAGTATCCTAGGCTTAACAAGATTTTGAGAACCCAAGAATAATCAGAGGAGAGTTGAGATTACTCAGTATATAATCTTTCAGCAATGAAAGAAAAGTGAATTGTATGAGGTGGTTTAAAGTTCTCACAGGCAAAATTTATTTGCCTTGAGAAAGTTCAAATTCTGCAACAGAGATCACACGAGATGATATTCTTTAGCCAAAGCAAGCCCTATAGTAAAAACCTATAAAGCCCTGGGGAACCGTGTTCCTGAAAGAGAATAGGCTATGGAAATAAAAATGTGAGTTACAGGGTAAAAAGAAACACCAGGAACCAAGAGACAAATGAGGACAGTGGAAACTTGAGAGAAAAAGACACTTATCTTCAAGGTTCCTTTAGTTTTGTGTATCAATTAGGGACAAATCTGATATTTATATAACATTTCTGGCCTTCATATGCTTACATTTGAATGGAACATGCTTTTTCATTCTTTTACTTTCTATCTATCTGTGTCTTTATATTTAAAATACCTTGTAGGTGAAAGATAGTTGGGTGTGACTTATTTTATCTATTACTAGTGGCCCGGTGCATAAAATTTGTGCACATTAAAAGGAAATTAGTCATGTCCCCAGCTGGCACCGGGCAGGGGCGCAGTGTCAAGTCCCTGCCCACCTGTGCCTGCCATGCACGAAACCTCCTGCTGATTAGTCGTCACAATGTGAGAGTGTCACGACCATTTGAATATTAGTCTTTTATTATATAGGATTACCTGTGATATCTAATTAGAGCAGTGGTTCTCAACCTTCCTAATGCCTCGACCCTTTAATACAGTTCCTCATGTTGTGGTGACCCCCAACCATAAAATTATTTTCGTTGCTATTTCATAACTGTAATTTTGCTACTGTTATGAATCGTAATGTAAATATCTGATATGCAGGATGTATTTAGGCGACCCCTGTGAAAGGGTCGTTCGACCCCCAAAGGGGTCACGACCCACAGGTTGAAAACCACTGAATTAGAGCATTCTGTCTAATATTTAATGTATATTTGTCATTTGTTTTTGTTGTCTTCCCTGACTTTGTTCTTTTGTTTTTCCTTTCTTGCTTTGTTATGAATTATTCAATTACTATTTTAATGCCATTTTTATATGTTTATTGGCTTTTTGACTATAACCCTCTATGCCATTTTTATTGCTTGCTCTAGTGCAGTGGTCGGCAAACTCATTAGTCAACAGAGCCAAATGTCAACAGTACAACGATTGAAATTTCTTTTGAGAGCCAAATTTTTAAAACTTAAACTATATAAGTAGGTACATTGTTATTAACTTAATTAGGGTACTCCTAAGGCTTAGGAAGAGCCACACTCAAGGGACCAAAGAGCCGCATGTGGCTCGCGAGCCACAGTTTGCTGACCATGGCTCTAGTGTAAAAATAAAGCCTTAATTTTTCACATAATATTTAATATCATAACACTTTATATTAAACATAGAAGCTCTCCAACCATACAGATTCACCACCCCATCATTCTTATGTTATAGGTGTTATATGTATTATACCTGTAAGTATTATATCTTCACAAAACAATGTTATAGCTTTAGCTGCAAACAATAATGTACAATTTAAATAAATTAAGATACTATATGAATATTATTTATACTAATCCATATACTTACAAATTCTAATATTCTTCATTTATTTCTCAAAAATTAAAGTCCTGCCCAGCCAGTGTGGTTCAGTGGTTGAGCATCAACCCAAGAACCAAGAGGTCACAGGTTTGATTCCAGGTGATGGCAATGCTCGGGTTGCAGGTTTGATTGCTAGTAGGAGCTTTGCATCAATGTTTCTCTCTCATCAATGTTTCTATCTCCCTATCCATCACCCTTCCTCTCTCTAAAATCAAAAAAAATATTTAAAAAAAAATAAAGTCCTTTTTTTATAATCCCAAAATTAGGGCTATTTTGAATTTGATATATATTGATTGTCTTTTTCTTTGAGATTGGGTTAAAATTTTCCTGGATTTTTCATATGTTTAGAAATTTTAAATTTTATCCTGGACATTTTGAATGTTATGTTATGCAGACTCTGATCCTGTTATACTGCCCTAATAAAATTGAATTTGTTATTGTTGTTGTGTGTTTGTTTGCTTGTTTTTGTGGGGGGTTTTTGTTTGTTTGTTTGTTTTCTGTTTGTTTTAGCAGGCAGTTTTCTTGGTTGGACTGAAACTGAGACAATTAAGCTTGCAGTGGGAAATACTAGTACGGCGGTTCTCAACCTGCGGGTCGAGACCCCTTTGGGGGTTGAACGACCCTTTCACAGGGGTCACCTAAGACCATCGGAAAACACATATATAATTACATATTGTTTTGTGATTAATCACTATGCTTTAATTATGTTCAATTTGTAACAATGAAATTGGGGGTCACCACAGCATGAGGAACTGTATTAAAGGGTCGCGGCATTAGGAAGGTTGAGAACCACTGTACTAGTAGCTCAGTTCTCAGTTTAGCTACTAGCTGGTTTCAGAGCCTGGTTAAAGGCCAGCCATGCACTTAGTTTATGCCCCAAACTAGTGGCCCCCTTCTCTGGCTTTCATGTTTCTGAAATGTTCCCTCATTTTATAGGGGCCTATTTGCCCCAATTACCCCTCACTTGGTTCCTCTAGCTAGGATGATGGTAGGTTGTTCCAGTAGAGTTTCAGAAACTATGGTTGCTACCATAGTAAGGCCACTTATTCAGAGACAAAAATTGATCAATAATAAAAACTGTAAAGTCACTCCATGCTCATCACTTCCTTCAAGTTTCACTCACCTCCAAACACTGCCTGTTCTCCATCAGTCTACAGAACCTATTATCTAGTAGTTATTTATATGTTTTTTCTAGAGTTTATAGGTATTATAGTATGGGAGAACATAGAGATTCACAACTTTATTTAAGAAGTAGAAATATTAATTATTAATCTCTGTTTTTGTTTGTTTTTTCATTTTGTTTGCTCCTGAATTATTTTTGCATAAATGCCTTGTTGCTTTTCGTTGTGCTCATAATTGTCATGGGCAAATCAATTGGGATATTATCTGTCGTGACCTAGTGTAGGTGACATTTTCTTAACTCATTCTGACTTTTTTATGTACCTATTTGCTTTTGTATTAAGCTTCAATTTGAGGGCTGCTATTGTATAGCAATTGTTAATACTATTAACATTGTGTAAGCCTTCTATGTGCAAATCTTCACAAAAATCCTGTATTTATATGATTCTTCCACTTTACAAATGAGGAAATCAAGACTTAGAATACACAACCTATTCAAGTTTATGAAGCCAGTAAGAGATAGAAATAGAGCCAAATTTAGTAGTAATCTCCAGAGCCATAGTATTGACCAGCCTGCTACCTAAGATGATTACCACCTGGTTTTTTCTACTTTCTGCAGTTGAAAAAATTACATGTATGTGTGTGAATGTATGCATGTACACACACATGTATACATTAAGTAGAGTATACATACAAAAATTTTCCACTTAGAGTCAATCATTATAATATATTTAATATATATAAATTTTTGTTTGTGTCCTTATAAGTATGCTTATTTTATATGGACATATTTTTAATTTATAGAAATCAAGTCATGTTTAATACTCATTCTACTTTTTTATCAGTCAGCACTATATTTTAAAAATTATATATGCATATTTTTATGATTTTAAGGATCACATTTATTTCAACTGATTCATAATTCTCCATGTTGCATCCATGACACCATACTTATATAGCTCTCTGGTAATAGAAGGTTGCTGGCTTCCCAATCGCTGACATCAAATATGATGCAACAGTGAACATTCTATCACATGTCTCCTTAGGAATTTATTTGAGAATTTGTTTGAGTCTACACTCAGGAGGATATCTGAGCCACATGGTACATATATATTTACTTTGACAAAGTTCCACAAGATTGCTGTCCAGAATAGTTACATAAGTCTATATGCTCAACAGCAGTGCATCATGGCTCCTATATTCCACATCTCTGCCAACAATAGTCATGATTCTAGGAAATGTCTAACCAAAAGGGAACTATTTAAAAACAATAACAGTATATGAATAAAAAATGTAGATTGTATTTAATTCACAATTCCTTCTTTTTAATTTGGAGAAATAAATACTTGAAAAATATCTTGTAAACAATAAATTCAGAGTAACTGCAAGTTAACTTGAGTTTTATCAGTTCAAAATATAGTCTTTATTCTAATTATTGAGAACAAACTTAATTGTTTATGTTTGAATGTCTGATGTAGAGGAATGGGAAAATGTGAAGATGACAGAAAAGGTCTTAGAGTTATAGAACAGCAATATTTTGACAGTAATGATTATTCAAAGTTATATTGTTAAACTGCATTGCACTCTGTGAACCAAATTGTCTTATCTTCGTCTTTAAGAATGTTATTTTTTTCTGAGAATCTTTATTACCACATTTGATAGTTATTTTCTTGTTCTCTTGGGCAAATTTAGGTTTGTATGAGTCTCTAATTTATTCTTGGAAATTGTCTAGTAAGATCTGGAGAGCTATTAAAAATAGTGACTATAATTCAAAAGGTGTTTTAATGGAATAAAATAATTTAAAAAATATTTAGTATTGTAAATTGTTTAAGTCAAGTTGCACATGGATTGATTGAAAACATTGAACTATAAAACAAGTAGGCTTTGGCTTGATAAAATTAACTTTATTAACTGTGGTTCTAAACAAATTAGCTCAGAAAAAGTCTGGCTATAAGTTAAAAGATTTTGATTGTTCTCAGAAATACAATGTTTGTTTATTTTTTTGTTTGTTTAACTAAAAATTTCTTAGGGAAGATGGGGGAATCAGACAATGTGATCACAAGAAGCTGTCAGAAATGGAGATATTATGCCCTTTAAATTTATTAAATCTCCCAAGAAGCATATCAACATAAAATATATGTGAATAGTGAAGAAAACAACAAACCACTATTAATATTGCAGTGAATGTTTTGGATTTTAGGGAAACAGCTTACTGTGGAATACAGAGCAACAACTGAGACACTACCATTGCTCCTTGGTACTGGGCAGTTGAAGATCAAAGGCACAAGAAGGGGATGTCTCTATTCTTTACAAAATCCCTAGGAGTGAAAATTCCTCAAAATCGTTATGCTTTATTTTCCCAACCACAGAACACGACTCCATGTACTTGCCAGCATTAATAAGCCTTTTTTCCTGACCAGCACAATTATCCCTGTAGATTCTGCTCTTTGAAAGGACAAATGAACAGTGGCTAAAGAAAGCTGTCTTTGATTGGGAAGGGTGAAACTCGATCAACTAGTGCTTAATGGTGGCTATGGGGCTTTGCATTTACTCCATTCATATACCATCATGTTTTTAGCAAAGCCATGCCAGTATTTTGTTGCATGAACAACTTTTGAAGTTACACCAGTATGTGATAGTTTTGCAATCATTGTTTTCCCCATTGAGAGACTCTATAATGTTCATCGTTAGTAGATTTCAATAGTACAAAAAAAAGGCTGTAGGAAGAGGAGATGCTTACTTCACTTACTATAAGTTCTCAGAACCCTCTGCCCACTGTACACACACACACACACACACACACACACACACACACACACGCACACGTATACAATAATCCCCCAAGATGTTTTTCCAATTGAGGTCAATTTATCATGTCCTTAATTATTTCTGTACTCTTCACAAAAATGTTTCTTGATTATACTCAGTCTTTAAAAATATAGTAGTCTATAAAATTTTATACACCTCAGTGTTGTTTAAAATAGTAATACAACAATAAAAAAGACAACTTTACATATAATTATAAGAATCATTTAAAAAATTTATACTTCCTTACAAAGGAACACTATATAGCCATTAAATATTTTTAAATGTTTAACTCACCATTCTTTTCATTTTTAACATGGAAATTCACAATATGCTGAATGTCATAAACACTAAATATCTACAGTCATTTGGTATGATTTTATATACATAAATTTCTATGCATAGATAAAACTTTGCAAAATATATAACGAAAGTATCAACAGTGATTATTTCTGGATTGACTACATCATAATTTTTTTCTTTTTTAAAATTTTTTTTCTTTATTGATTATGGTATTACATATGTGTCCTTATTGCCCCATTGCTTCCCCACCTTGCGAGCCACTGATCTAGAGTGATCTTGAATGGGATGGCTGAAGGCACTAGGGTTTGTTTCGTGTGTCTTCTCCTTAGCAGTGTCATCAAGGCATGTTCTTTTGGTGGTGATGGCATAGGGCAGGAATGACCAAGCCAATTATACATATGCTTTTCAAGTTTTTGATTTTTTATCACATATGCTACACCTTATTGGCCAAAACATGCCACATGACAGAACCAGAAGGCAGAGTGGAAGTCAGTGCTAAATGCAATGTAGGCAGAAGAGAAGAATCAGGCCATTAATGTAAGCATTATACCAAAGGCAGTTTTTATTTTTTCCTCATTAGTTTTGTGTGTGTGTGTGTGTGTGTGTATTGTCTCTACCCACTTGCAATATACCCTTTTCTAATACAATGTTGGATAGCCCCTTAGACTATCTCAACTTTTCCCTTCAAGCTACTGTGGTTTGTATAATTAGAATGCAGAAGTAGCCCTGGCCAATGAGGCTCAGTTGATTGGAGCATTGTCCTATACACCAAAAGGTGGTGAGTTCAATTCTCGGTCAGGGCACATACCCAGGTTGGGGGTTTGACCCCCAGTTATGGTGTGTGTGGAAGGCAACTGATGGGTGTTTCTCTCTCACATGGATGTTTCTCTCCTCCTTCCTCTCTCTCTAAAACCAATAAAAACATATTAAAATAAAAAATGCAGAAGTAGTTAAGACAAAACTAACATTCGTGTAGGTATAGGAATTAAAAGAATGCTCAGAGGGGGCAATAAATAAAATTTACTTTGTTTGGGGAGAGGGGAAAAGGCTGTGAATTTTTCATATGTTAATGTTTTATATCTTGTCACCAAAAACAATGTTGGAAAATAATATATCCTAAGAGCATATTCTTCCACTGCAGAAGCTACCCCCAGGGAAGGGAATAGACTTTGCTCTGAATTATTAGGGATTCATTACTCCTTGGCCAGCCCATCTGAATGCAATATTATTCAAAATCAGATATCCCACTGGAGCAATACTATAGCCCAGATGGTCAATTATAACATCTCCTCTTCCATTTTTTCCAGGCTGAAATAATGTTTCCCATACTTAATGGTGAATAACTGTGGGGAGAAAACTAGTATATGATCTGGTGCTTGAATAGATCCAAA
Organism: Myotis lucifugus; assembly: GCF_000147115.1. Taxonomy (NCBI): domain Eukaryota; kingdom Metazoa; phylum Chordata; class Mammalia; order Chiroptera; family Vespertilionidae; genus Myotis; species Myotis lucifugus. The sequence continues at coordinate 2,026,174 of NW_005871119.1, read as the reverse complement.
GTTTTCCTCATGGTACTTCAGTGTCCATGACCTTGTAAAATTGACATGTGGGGAATAAGACAAGTCAAATTCTCAATTTTTACAAAAATTATTCCCCCCACGACCATCTGATCTTCAAAGTATGAATCACAAGCTATGGGCTATAGAATCAGATAGGAATGACTTTGTTTTCTGTCCCTACCTCAGATTACTTTCAATCATGTTCTTTGGGATTTTAATTAATAGCATGTACATCAATTTCTTCCTCAATATAGTGCAGTGATGGCGAACCTATGACATGCGTGTCAGAGGTGACACGTGAACTCATTTTTTTGCTTGATTTTTCTTTGTTAAATGGCATTTAAATATATAAAATAAACATCAAAAATATAAATCTTTGTTTTACTATGGTTGCAAATATCAAAAAATTTCTATATGTGACACGGCACCAGAGTTAAGTTAGGGTTTTTCAAAATGCTGACACGCCAAGCTCAAAAGGTTCACCATCACTGATATAGTGGATACAGTGAGATATATTTTTTTCAGGAATAATGTGCTAAAATGGAAATACCTAATGCTCCTTATAACAGGAGTATCAATACTCTTGATTCCTTGGTTCCTCTCAAAAGTCCAGCCAACATATACTCTGGAAAAAATTACTACAAGGAATGATATCCATCCTTTCCATTATGGCAGCACTTCTCAACCTTGGCTGCATATTACAATCATGTGGGCAGTTCCTTTTGTTTTTGTTTTAATCCTCACCCTAGGATATGTTTTTATTGATTTTTAGAGAGAGAGTATGGGGAGAGAGACATAAGAGAGAAGCATAGATCAATTGCACCCTGACCAGGGATAGAACCTGTAACCTTTTGTACAGGATTATGCTGCAACCAACTGAGCCACCCGGCCAGGGCACATAGGGAGTTGTTGAAAAACTGTATGTCTGGTGTCTATTACAGAGCAAGTAAGTAATTTTCTCTAAAGCGATGGAGCCTAGGTATTATTTCCTTCCTTCCTTCCTTCCTTCCTTCCTTCCTTCCTTCCTTCCTTCCTTCCTTCCTTCCTTCCTTCCTTCCTTCCTTCTTTCTCTTTCTTTCTTTCTTTCTTTCTTTCTTTCTTTCTTTCTTTCTTTCTTTCTTTCTTTCTTTCTTTCTTTCTCTTTTTCCTCTCTCTCTCTCTTCTCAAGGTGATTGTGATGCACAGTGAAGGTTGAAAACTATTGCTCTAGTCTCGTGGTTCTCAGTGTGGCTCCCAGACCAGCAGCAGCAACGGCACCTGGAAAATGTCAGAAATAGAAATGCTCAAGCATTCCCCACATCTGCTAAATCAGAGATGTTAGGGGTGAAGAACAATAGAGTGTGTTTTAAAAGGTCCTCTATGTGATTCTGATGCACAATAAACTTTGACACAATACAGTAATGTAATCAATGATAAGCAAATGTAGTAGATAAAAGAATCACTTGAAGTGTTTGCTTAATATGTGGATTTGTGTGTCAATATTCACAAAATTTTACACTAAAAATGTTAATTGTGTTGTTGTATTATTTTTTTAACTTAAAAAAATAACCCCAAAATATCAATTTGAAGATCTTACCATCAGAAATTCTGAAGCAATTTTTCTGGTTTGGAGCTCAGCAACTACATTTTGAAAGCATCCAAAAGATCTTCTAGATGTGGCTAAAGTGGTCTGTAGTCCTCTAGCTATAGATCAAAGAATGCATATCTCAGTACACTGAACCAGCAACCTGTGTCCTCTTTCTCCACATCCTCACAAAGATGCCTGATGGGAAAAAGCTTTCATGCTACATTTGATATAATATTCTTTTTTAAAAAAAGGGACTCCATGGATGTGATTAAGTCAAGGATCTTTTTAATTTTTATTGATTTCAGAGAGGAAAGGGGAGGGAAAGATAGGTAGAAACATGAATGATGAGAGAGAATCACTGATTGACTGTCTCCAGCACCCCCCCCAACCCCCACTGCGGATCAAGCCCGCAATCTGGGCATGTGCCCTTGACTGGAATGGAATCCGGGACCCTTCAGTCTGCAGGCAGATGCTCTATCCATTGAGCCAAACTGGCCAGGGCTGATATAATATTCTTAGGGGCCAAATTAAGAAATGGTTTCATGAGAAAATAATTTTGCATGTCCTCCATAAATGTTTTTATTGTTTAGTAATCCTCTTTATAAAACCATTATAATTATCCTATATAATAAAAGGCTAATATGCAAATCAACCAAAGGATGGAACGACCAGTTGCCATGACGCGCACTGACCACCAGGAGGCAGACGCTCAATGCAGGAGCTGACCCTTGGTGGTCAGTGCACTCCCACAGGGGGAGTGCCGCTCAGCCAGAAGCCCTGATCCGGGCTCACAGTTGGCGAGTTCAGTGGCGGTGGCAAGAGCCTCTCTGCCTCTGCAGCAGCTCTAAGGATGTCCAACTGCTAGACTGCGAGAGGGCTCAGGCCAGGCTGAGGGACCACTTTGGGTGCCAAATTTCATGCACCAGGACTCTAGTTTTCTTATAAAAGTCACTTCTGAATAAATTGTCTTCTATACTGATTACAGAAACAAATTTCCTTATCCAAAAATTAAAACAAAATATATTTCATTTTTTGCTGTAACCATACCAGATAATATAGTCACATTTAATGTCAGTTGTAATGCTATATTGATGTAGGTTTGTATATATTTCTTTTCCACATAATATTTTTCCTATACTGACAATTTTCTTGAATGTATTCTTTATTATATCACCTTAAAACCTTTATGAACATAAAAGGATGACAACTCATAATAAATTACAGGCCCGGTGCATAAAATTTGTGCATGGAGGAGGGGTCCCTCAGCCCAGCATGCACCCTTTTGCAATCTGGGACCCCTCGGGGGATGTCTGATTGCTGGTTTAGGCCCAATCCCGCAGTCGGACATCCCTCTCACAATCTGGGACTGCTGGCTCCTAACCACTCACCTGCCTGCTGCCTGATCACCCCAACCACTTGCCTGCCTGCCTGATCACCCTTAACCACCTTTGCCTGCCTGCCTGATGATCCCTAACTGCCTCCGCCTTGCCCCTGCCACTGCGGCTTCATCTGGAAGGACATCCAGAATGACATCTGGAAGATCTTTCGACTGTCCTGTCTAATTAGCATATTATGCTTTTATTATTATAGACTAGAGGCCCGGTGCAAGAAAATTTGTGCACTCGGGGGGGAGAGGGGGTCCCTCAGCCCGGCCTGTGCCCTCTCACAGTCTGGGACCCCTCGGGAGATAACGACTGCTGGCTTAGGCCTGCTTCCGGGTGGCAGAGGGCAGGCCCAATCCCTAGGTGCAGCCCCTGGTCGGGCTCAGAGCAGGGCCAATTAGGGAGTTGGGACGCCGCCCCCTGTCATGCACAGAGCAGGGTGGATCGGGAGGTTGCGATGCCACCCCCAGTCACGCTCAGGGTAGGGCTGATTGGGGGGTTGGGGCACCGCTCCCTGTCACACTCAAGGCAGGGTCAATAGGGAGGTTGCGGCGCCACCCCCTGTCATGCACAGAGCAGGGCCGATCAGGGGGTCGGGGTGCTGCCCCCTGTCATGCACAGAGCAGGGCCCATCAGGGGGGTTGGGGCTCCATACCCTGTCACACACAGAGCAGGGCCGATCAGGGGGTTGGGGAGCTCCCTCCTATCAGGTACAGAGCAGGGCTGATCAGGGGGTTGGGGCGCCTTCCCCTGTCAGGAACAGAGCAGGGCGGATAGGGAGGCTGTGGCCCCGCCCCCTGTCACACACAGAGCAGGGCGCATCAGGGGGTTGGGAAGCCGCCACTGTCACACTCAGGGCAGGGCAGATGGGGAGGTTATGGATCTACCCCGTCACACACATAGCAGGGCCTGTGAGGGAGGGGGGGGCTGTTGGGGCGCCGCACCCTGTCACACACAGAGCAGGCCCATGGGGGGGTTGGGGCGCCGCACCCTGTCACACACAGAGCAGGGCCAATCAGGGGGTTGGGGCACCGCACCCTGTCACACACAGAGCCGCAGGGCGATCAGGGGGTTGGGGAGCTCCCCCCTATCAGGCACAGAGCAGGACTGATCAGGGGGTTGGGGCGCATTCCCCTGTCATGAACAGAACAGGGCGGATAGGGAGGTTGTGGCCCCGCCCCCTGTCACACACAGAGCTGCAGGGCGATCAGGGGGTTTGGGCGCTGCCCCCTGTCACGCTGATCCCGGTGCCGGGAGGCATATTACCCTTTTACTATATAGGATACAGGCCTGGTGCACGGGTGGGGGCCTCCTGGTTTGCCCTGAAGGGTGTCCTGGATCAGGGTGGGGGTCCCCACTGGGGTGCCTGGCCAGCCTGGGTGAGGGGATGATGGCTGTTTGCATCTGGTAACACCCCCTTCAGAGTGTGGGTCCCCACTGGGGTGCCTGACCAGTCTGGCTGAGGGGCTGAGGGCCGTTTTCAGGTTGGCGGGTGACTGAAGCTCCCAACTACTCCTTTTTTTCTTTCTTTTTTATTCTGGGCCAGCTTTAGCTCTGAGGCCTCAGCTGCTGAAAGCAGGTTTCTGGCCTTTGTTTACCTTCTGTATTTGATACAATGTTGCAGTCCAGCTGGCTGAAGCCTGGCTGAATAAAGCAGGTTTCTGGGGTTTTGTTTAGCTTCTATATTTGCAACATAGTTGCTTAGAGCTGCAGCTGAGAGGCCGGCAAGGCAGGCGGGGAACCTGGCTTCCTCCATCACTGAAGCAAGCAAGCCTCCTGTTCGCTTCAGTGCATGGCTGCCAGCGGCCATCTTGGTTGGCAGTTAATTTGCATATCTCACTGATTAGCCAATAGGAAGGGTAGCGGATGTACAGCTAATTACCACGTTTCTCTTTTATTAGATAGGAAAGTAACCTCCAAGGTAATTCAAGTGCCTTTGAAGACATTCAGTTATCCTGTGATAATGAATGTAGGTTACTGATTTAAGAAATTCTAAGAAAAGAAAAACCAGGTACTGGGTGGTTTTGAAAAAGGAACCTGGAAATCATTTTTAATACAAAAATATGACGTGTTTTTTGTGTTTAGATAAAGTTTGCAGTCAGTACTTCATCAACTGAATACATTAGGCCATACAGATAACAAGATTGTTATGAGAACTCGATTTCTGGTTTCTTGCGAGGGGAAAAATGTATTTTCTAGATTATATAAATCTGTATAAAAAATGCATGACCCATTGACATGAATGTTCTGAAAACTAAACCTATGACTCTAATAAACTCTGCTGCATGAATCACACTTATACACTTTGCAAGTCTCTAGTCTTTTTCTCTGCCTTTGAGTGGAATTGTTCTCAATCCATCCCTGTGGGCTGGGTCAACATTTAAAATCTCCGTACAAAGAGGCTTAAGGACTTGCAACACAGATGTCAGAATGACCGCAGGTTCTTTTCAATGGGCCTCATGATAAGTGAGTAGGCGCACAGCCACAGTGCATCCAAAATAAAACAATAATAAAAAAAAGGTTAACTTGGGAATACGTCAAACTATAGACCTATAGAAGGATTTCATTTTGTTTTTAAAGGCATTCAAGTTTATAAATGCTTCCTTAGAAAATTTGGGAGAGATAGAAAATCAACATATTTTACATACTTTCCACACTTCACTAAGCTTTTATTAAATGAGGGATTCCAATAGTTTACGTAAAAATTCATATTTTTAAATTCATAGAAGTCCCTGGACTACTCCCTTCATGTATTATGGTGAAAAAAAATACCACTGAAAAGCCAGATGTTTATGATTATCCTTTTTCTGGAGAACACGTGGCTCTCTGAGTATGCCACGTGCAGGGGAGAGTCGCAGAATACAAAGTGGCCTGTTTTATATATTTATACAAGGAATTTAATTTGAAAATCTTAAAAATATTTTTTACATTAAAAATTACAAATTTTGTTTGAAAAAGAGTTAACTATATCTTATCAGGCAGACGCTTTTATGGAATACTAGCCACTATGAAAAGTTGCTGAATTTTCAGCTGAACTAACCCATTTTTAAGCAGTTACGTATACATTTTATATTTCTAAACCTTCAAATGTAACACATAACTTCAAGTGCAGAACAGATAAACATTTAGCTTAATGAATTAGCTACACTGCCATTTTTTGAATAAAGTGTATGAAGTGAATAAATCATTATTAGGCTGCTAAATGGCCTGAGGGTTCACTCTATGCATGAATTTCAATCTCCTCAGGAAGACCGGTCTAGCGGTGTCTGGGCTTGGCACTGATGAAGAGAAGTCTCTGATTTGCTGGTTTGTAATAAAGAGTCTGACTTCCTTTCTGATGTTTGACTGCTGACAGCTTTAAAAATAAAACTACTATGAGATTCCCAAAGGCTCTTAGTTTCATGTGCCCATCACTGAAAATATCCCTCCTGAACTCATTCTTAGAAATCTCACGGGAAAAAAAGGTTCAACTTTAGTTTTGTATTATCTAACTGAATAAAATATTTTTTATTTCAAAAAATTGATATGTGTGCTGTTGAACAGAGAATTTGCTTTACTACTCCTAATAATATGAAATGTAGCTCTTCCATCACTCATATATTATCTTTCAAAAAATTTCAACTTTTGTGCTATATGAATTAACTTATCCAACTTGTATTTATTAAGTTCTTCTTATGTGCCATAAATTATACAGGCTCGTGGGGTGTCTACACAATAGAGTTTCTGTGGTCTAAGCACATGTGGTCTAACAGAGAAGACCAACCCCTAAAGGATTATGTGCACGATGTGGGTATGCAGGGAAGGTACAGAAGTATCTATGGACAGGAGATTTTTTATTATTAATTCATTAGATCAGAATTGTTTTCTCTTTTAACAGATAAGGAGACGGAGTGTCAAAGAGGTCATTTCACTTGTCAAAGGTCACAGTGATTCTAGAAATATTTAGGTAGTTCAACTGTTGCCAATGTACTTTCCTTTTTATTTAGTTTCTTAGAAGGAATATCTATTTTTAAAAAACAAGCCAACAATAAATTCTTTTCCTATCAATTTTTATTTTTATTAGTGATTTTTTAAAAATTTGCCCTTCTAGAGGGAGGAAGTTACTCTGTAAGTGAAAATATATGTCTTTCAAAATAGATCTAAAGCCCTGTGAGCTTGAAATTTCTGAGAATCTTTCACTATAACTTAGCTCATTCTTATCGCAACATAGTTAAACTTACTTACTTGTAAAACTGAGAAGTTATCCTCTATTTTTTTTTAATTGATTCCAGAGAGGAAGGGAGAGGGAGAGAGAGATAGAAACATCAATGATGAGAGAGAATCATTGATCAGCTGTCTCCTACATGCCCCACACTTGGGAGCAAGCCAGCAATCCTCCTTGCATGTATCCTGACAGGGAAGTGAACCAATACCTCCTGGTTCATAGATCAACACTCAACCACTGAGCCATACTGTCCAGGCTACCCTCTGTTTCTTGATTTTATACACACAATTCTACTTTCATCACTTGATAGTAACCTACTCTAGAACAATGGTTATATATTTATTTGATTTAGTCTTCCCATTTGGGAAATGAGTCAAATGTTAATATGTTATGTTAATATACTACATATGTTATTTGAAATAAGTAGCATTTAATGGTATTTAATGACCATTTTAATTAAATGGTTAGGGTTCTAAAATATATTTTCCCTAAATACTCTATTGTATTCCTAGGTGTTGGGAAGAAAGTAGTAACTAGTTTATTTTTCCTTTTCAAATCCATGCCTACCATGAACCTTCCTATTGTATATATAAAGTAAGAAAACTGAATTAGAAAATTATCAATATTGCTCCTAAGAGTTCTAAACTTGCCATCAATAATGACAAGTTTTATAAAAGGGTGACTCTAATTTTTAATATAACTTTTCAAATGCAAATTTGGAATCTTGTCATTTATTAAAGCAGGCTGTTATGACTGTATTATTTTGGAATGATGCACTAAGCCACAACTATTTCATATTAAAACATAAACCACCTAACCAATTATTTATGTATAATTATGGAGAATTAATTTGTTTCCCTTGGAATTTACAGGTCATGAAATATTTTCATATGTGTGAGAATGTGGGTTTACAACACAGTCTCAGAAACGTCATCAAGACAGGTGTGCCTTGTCAACATTTGTATTAGAAAACAAGTGAACTGAATAGTTGAATATTGAGCTATTCTTGAACTGCAATAGTGACTGTTGTCAGGGAAATTCTAAGCAGTCATTTTACAGCATGTTACAGTGTGGGAGGGTGGGATTTGAAAATAGGAAGGGGTATGTTGACCTGGCCATCTAATGGCCAATGTCCTTCTTTAGGTTCTACGTGGTCAGAACTAAAATAGAAGTTCCTATTTGAGACATTATGGACCAGCAAGAAGCATCAAACCAGGCAAGTCAAGTAAGAGCCTTTGGGGAAAATCTGAAGGTTAAGAGGACATTTGATGTGATGGCTGAGAACTGGGGATGAGGACAGAAGAGATTGGAAACAAATGTGGAAGCTTTTGAGCACTGATTATACATGACACTGTTGCACTTTGGGCTAGTGGCTGCACGCTGTTAATTGGTTTGTAATGGCTTGAAATATAAATGATACACATTGTAATAGTGTCGCTTTTGAATAGGGCTACCTAAACCCATCTGTGTCTTCTGCTACCAGGGATACTTGAGCCCATTATCTGTTGCCAGGAGACCACCTGAACCTCCACTTCCTTCTTTCATCACCCCTCTATTGAAACGCAAAGCTCCAGACAAGGGCTAAGAGAAACCTGTGCACAGTGTTTAGCTGTTGCTGTACCTAAGGACGATAAACACTGCTTTCATCCTTTAAGCATATATATTCTCTAATTCATTCATAATGTGTGTTTGTATTAGTTGATTAACAACCTCTTTTCTCTCACATAATGCTGTCATTCAAGAATTCATATGGAAAGCTGACAGTAATTGGATATGCTGCTTAAATGGCTAATTTTTGCCCCTCTTTGTGCATTTTTTTTTATTTCTCTTTCATGCTAGAGACCTCACATTAACCTCCAGAATATTATAAAAGTTTAGTGATATCATCTCCACATTTAAATCATAATATGGTTATGAAATTCGTCCATAATACTTCAACATAGAAATGAATTAAGATAGAATCTTTTCTGTTTTGTTCAAATCAGTTGTCTGATAAAGGAATCACATAAACTTTTAAGTAGCTTATCCTAATCAAGTAAAATAAAATTTGAATAATTAAATATATTCTTACAAAATTTTCTGTCAAAGTCAAATTTTCATGATTCAAAAATGGCTGAAAAAATATTGATGTTTTTGTTACTTTGAAGTTTTCCCTACAATATATGAAATATTATTATTAAACTAGAGGTCCGGTGCATGAAAATTCATGCACTGGAGGGGGGGTCCCTCAGCCCAGCCTTTCCCTTCTCACAGTCTGGGAGCCCTCAGGGGTGGGAGTTGACCTGGTGATCAGGGGAAGGTGATGGCCCATTACACCTCTGCTGCTGCCACTGCCGGCAGCGCAAGTCTTGGCTGGCCCTGGTTACCTGTGCCTCAGGCCTGCCCTGGGCAGCTGGGGGGCTGAGAGGACTGGGGGACTCCAGAGGCAGGCGCGTGGCAAGGCCAGGCCCGCCTTGGGGGAGGCCCGGCCATGCCGAGCGCCTGCTGCCACAGCGGGGCTGAGGGGACTGGGCACCACCATCTTGTGGCTGTGGGCACCTCCATCTTTGAGGGCGTGGCAGTCAATTAGCATATTTCTTCCTGATTGGCTGTGGGCACTGCCATCTTTGAGGGGCAGTCCATTAGCATATTCCCTCCTTATTGGCTGTGGGTGCCACCATCTTTGCAACAGCATGAGGGTCAGTTAGCATATTCTCTCTTTATTAGATAGGATAATTAAAAACACTTACTTTATATAGAAGAAAAATCCTAAATCACTGTGACATAGATGTAAAGCTAGAGAAACTATCATTGAGTATCATAGAAGCCCTGAAAATATTCAAGGATTCCTTTGGCTATATTTGTCAGGAAGTGCCAGAATGCTCCCATGGCCTGGTGGGAACATCAGAGGAATGCTACTCAGAAGAAGAAACCCAGGAAACACCATGCATAGTCTCAAGGCAGCTTGTGGTCCAAGATGGCTACTTATAGGTCTATACAGTCAAGAGCAGGGGCCTGACAGCAAAAGGAGAAAAACAGAAAAAAGATGTGCAGGACACTTACTAGAAATTACATATAACAAATATACATACTATTGGCTGGAATCAAATCTCATGGTCACACAAAACTGAAGCATAGCTAGGTAATCATTTTAGAAAGAAATATGCTGTCAATTATAAATGAAGGAATTAGTCTGAATCTGGTATCCCATACATGAAATCCCAATTTAATTATAAGGTGGCTAAATTATATTATTCCTCATGTATAAGTTAGATTTCATTCACAGTATTGACTGCATATTTGCTACTGTCCTTGTATTTGACCATGATCTGCCCTTTTTCTTTAGACCACCACACCTACTTTCCATACTTCTGCATTCTAAACAGTTGGATGCAGAACAAACCTTTATTTTGTCTTAGGAAAAAATTACAAATGGGAAAGTACTGTGCTCAGGAATAAATTATTTAACTTACTAAACCATATGCTCATTGCACAGAATTAAACTTCAGATGAAGGAACCTGCTCTTGTTTGTTCCTCCAAGTATGTAAGATTCTGACCTAAATTAAAGTTTTCAGGTTGTCAAGCACAAAGCTTTTTGGAAACTGATCTCAAAGGAACTGTGTTGTACTCACGAAGATAAGCCCCAGCTGAGTTGTTATGTGACAAATGGAACCTATCCACTCCAGACTTAGACTCTGGCAGAAGTGCCTTTCCACTCCCCGCTTGTAGTTTATTACCAAGGCTTCCAGCCTACACTGGTTGACATTGAATCTGGATCTGCTAATATAATACACCTTAATTTCTGTTTTGAGACAGACCTTCTTCTAAAATTTAGGAATGAAAAGAAGAGCAATGAAATCACAAGCTATCCACTATTCAGTCAATCGATTTGTTTGCAGGATTTATACCCAGACTACTTCCAAAAAGCTTTGAGGTAGTTGAGTCTTCAGAGCACTATTCTATCACTGCCAAGGGTGGTTTCTGGCTGGATCTCAGGGACAGTTTCACATCTCAGAAAGAGTTCATTGTGAACACCCTGAAAGTATTACCTGAGCAATGTGACCTCCCTCTATGTCAAAATAAAAACGTCCCACTATTCCCATGACAACATGAGACTCTTCCACCACACTAACCTGCCAGGGAAGGTAATTATAGCCCACCAGCAAAGGACCCTCTGATAGCGAAGGACATGTAAGTATATTATGCACAAATGCTCCATGCATGGGACAAATAGCTAGCTATTCACTATAAATGCTCCATGCATGGGACAGTAAATGAATCTCAGTGGAGTATTTTTATAGTGAATAGCTACCTATTTGGGATATCTATCTTATTCATTTTGATGTCTTCCAAATTTCTCTCTCTCACAAATCAGCACATACATTCTATGTCACATTCCATGAAATATTCTAGCCATCTATACCAAACAGTCCATCTCTGCCTTACCTAAAACCTGGCTTCCTTGAGGATTCCAGTGCTGCTTGACATCCTGTTTATTCTGTCACACCCATCTTACCTCAGAATTCAGTCTCAAGATGAGCAATGCCATTTACAGACTAATATGCCCCCATCTTCCTTGAACAACCCTTGTGCCTTCATCTATAATATACTGAAGCTTTCATTTTTGCTATTAATTTCTTACTTCTCACCAACTAATTCTATGTTTTAGCAATTGTATCATGTCATTTTTCTACCTAAAGCCCTGCTACCATCCTGGGTGACCCCAATATCCATCACTGCTAGCCTTCCTCTGGCCTCTCAGCCCATGACCTTCTTATCCTCAATATCTTTCATTCCTATTCCATTTTAGCTGCCCACTACTAATAATCCAGAAATGCTCCATGTAATAGTTAATTAAATTAATTCAAATATGCCGTTGATATAACTTCCAATCTTTATTAATTGTTTTCACACTATATGTTCAATAGACTTTCAAGATATGCATGGTAACCTCTCCACCTTCTCCCTGTTAGCATGTTCCCTTCTATTCTTTTCCACCCAGCTTATTTTTCCCACCTATTCTCTCTCCAACTCTCATTTTGCAGTTCTGAGCCATATTTTATTGGTTCATTTTCCTCACCTTTCCCATCCAAACATATAGCAGGTCTATTGGCTCATCAACAAGAACAAGCTACATCTTGCCTCTATTCAGTACTCTTCATTTCTACGCATAGTCCATGTCACCAGTATCTCCCTCCTAGATTACTACACCTACCTTCTGATCTTTTTTCTTTCATTCCTTTCTCCTTTTTGCATCCTACAGTCCATTCTTCATTCAGCAGCCAGAATTATTTTTCACTTTTAAATTATATGTTTTATTTTAAGATAATTGTAGATTTACATAAAATTGTAAAAAATAAAACAGATTTTGTGTACCTTTTACACAATTTCTTCTAATGACGACATCACAAAAATCTATAACACAATATCACAACCAGAATATTGACATGGATACAGTAAAGGCACAATATTTTGATCACCATAAGGATTCTTCCTGTTGTTCGTTTAGCCACATATATTTCCCCCAGGTAACTGCTAATCTGGTAACCATTTCTGTAATTTTATCATTTAAAGAATTATATGTAAATTTAATAATATAGTATATGATTTGGGGGGATTAATTTTTTATACAACATTATTCTCTGGGGATTCATTCAGGTTTTGTGTTTATCAATAATTCATTCCTTTTTTATTGCTGAAAACTCCATGATATGTATGTACCACATTTTGTTTAATCATTCATTCTGCAAAAAAAATTTTTCCAGGCTTTGGCTATTATGAATAAAGATGCTATAAACATTCATGTACAAGTTTTTATATGCACACAAGTCTTAATTCCTCTGGGGTAAATACCCAGTAGTGTAATTGCTGGGTTATAAGGTCATGTATGTTCAGTTTTTAAAGAAATAGCCAAGTAGTTTTCCAGAGTAGCTGTACCAAGTTACATCCCCATCAGCAATGTATGAGTGATCCAGTTTCTCAGCAATCTTTCCAGCATATAGCATTGTCACTACTTCCATTTTAGCCATTTTTATGGGTAGGTACCTAGTGACATCTCATTGTGGTTTACCTTACATTTCTCTAAATAATTATGACATTGAGTATATTTTTTAAAAATATGTTTTTATTGATTTTAGAAAAAGGGAGAGGGAGAAAGAGATAGAAACATAGATGTAAGAGGAATATTGATCATCTGCCTTCTGCATGCCCCCTACCGGGGATTGAGCCCACAACCCCGGCGTGTGCCCTGACCTGCCTGGAATCCATCCAGTACCTCTTGGTGCATGGGCTGATGCTCAACTCACCGAGCCACACCGGCCAGGATATGCTGAGTATCTCTTAATGTGTTTCTTTGCCACTGTATGTCTTTGGTGAAATGTCTGGTCATATCTTTGCCAATTTTCTACTTAGATATTTTATTTGTTTTACTATTGCATCTTGAGAGTTCTTATACATTTATTCTAAATACTAGTCTTTGAACATTTTCCCTATGGTGAGTCTTCTGATTCATGTACATGGTAGACCTCTCCATTTATTTAGATATTTGATTTCTTTCATCAGCATGCTGTTGTGTTTATCATACAAGTCTTTTATGTTTTATTACACTTACATTTGGGTATTTCTTTTTATATTTTGAATAATTATAAATGGTACTTAAGTTTTAACTTTGGTATTAATGTGTTCATTGTCAGTCTGTATAAATACAATTGGTTTTTGTATGTTTATGTTGTGTCCTGTAACTTTTATGTACTCATGTATCAGTTCTAGAGTTTTTTTCTGTAGATTCCTTGGGATTATCTACATACAATCATGGCATCATATATAGATACAGTTTTATTTCTTTCTTTCATTATATATTCTTTCCATTTTCTTGTATTGCCTGATTGCACCAACTACAACTTCCATCACTGTGTTGAATAATTGAGGTGAGAGCAGATATCCTTGTCTTATTCCTTTTTCAGAAAATATTCACTCTTTCATTATTAAATATAATGTTTAATTGTATGTTTTTGTAGTGCTCTTTATCAAATTGAGGAAGTCTCTCTATTTTTTCTGAAAGTTTTTATCATAAATGTATATTGGAAACTCCCAGTTTCAGCTCCGACATGTAAAAACCTGAGAAGTCAACACTTCCATGTTACAATAAGAAAACAAATGTGTGAGGGAGAGAAAGTCGATTACTTTTCTTGGACCACTAAGAGAATTGAGGTCTCAGGGCAAAACACCAATCCAAGTCTGAAGAGAAAGCCAAATGTCGAAATTATAGGTGAGATTAGCTTATCAGGAGCAGAAGCTTCTGGAGCCATAAATTAATACACAGACTTCAGTGATGATTTGGGCAATTTTTTGGAAGCAGAGTATATGTTAGTATGAGAGTGAGAAATTTTTATGAGCTGGTCCCAACACTTTTATGAGTTATGCCCTCCGGAAACATCACCAAGTTCTCACAGTAGAAAACAAGAAAAATATCTATGTGCTTCTTGCAGAAAGGAGAAAAAAACTAACCATTTTGAAATATGCCCAGAGCATTTGCTGTAGGAAAGCCAATACTCTCAGAGAAATAACTTTACTATAGCCTTATCTAACAAGGGGGAAAAGAAATTGTCTTTCTCTAGCTCCCTTCTGCCTTCTTGTCTTACCTGAGAAACAATTGTGATGATCACAGGACAGGGACATAGGCCCACTAAAGACTGAAACTTAATCATAGGTATATAGAATGTTTCACCTCCAATCACACACATTCCCATTACATCAATAAGGCTTAAGTATAATAATGGTGGGTTGTAGCTGAAAGAATTGCAAGGACCTGTCTCTATTTAAGAAATAATTTGTAGGGGAACCCCATTACAGGAAGAAAGACACAATCAAGAATACTAGAGGGACTTGAAGCCCCTGGTACCTACAGCTACAGCAAACATTAAATACAGATGAACTCCTAGTAAGATTAACATTAGAGCTTCACACTAAACGCCTATTTAACTCTAGTCCTATTATTTAATACATCATGTATGGCTTTCAACAAAAAATACAAGCCATGATCAAAATCAAGAAAACACAAAGGCTGGTAAGACAAAGTGAGTATCAGAATCTGATTTAAATATGGCAAAAATGTTGGATTATCAAATCAGGAATCTAAAATAGCTATGTTTAATATGTTAACAGCTCCAATGGAAAAAGGTAGAAATTTTAAGAAAGAATCAAAGGAAATGTTAGAAATCAAAAACAAAGCAGAAATTTTAAAATGCTTTTGATGGGATCATCAACAGACTGAAATATAGCTAAGGAAGAATCAGTGAGCTATCAATATAAACTTCCAAAAATGAAATGCAAAGTGAAAAAAAATGAAAACTCTCTCTCTCTCTCTAAGATTTTGGGGTAAACCTAGGGAATTTTCTCTTATTAAACTTCAATGAATTTTCATTTTACTTGGAAATGAGTAATTACTTTTGGCTAAATAAATACTATTTTTTATTGGTATATAATAAGAAGTTGTAAACAACCCATGACAAATGAGCCTTGTTTCATATATATCTAGATATATAAAAGCCTAAGCGACCTTTCAACCATTCGACTGTTCAACCAGTAGCTATGACATGCACTGACCACCAGGGGGCAGACACTCAATGCACAGGCATGGAAACATGGAACAGACTGATGAATTTCAGAGGGAAGGGAGGAGGGAGGAGGGTGGGAAGAGATTAACCAAAGATCTTATATGTATACTAGAGGCCCAGTGCATGGATTCGTGCACCAGTGGGGTCCCTCTGCCTGGGCTGCGCCTGGGTTGCAGGGACCGGGCGGAAACTGGCAGCCCGACATCCTGTGAGGGGTCCTGGATTGTGAGAGGGTGCAGGCCAGGCTGAGGGACCCCACCAGTGCACGAATTCGTGCACTGGGCCTCTAGTATAATAATAATATTCCTCAAAGAGTTAATATTTTCAAAGAGTTAATCCTTTAAAAACTAAGCTTTTAATATTAGCCAGTTCTTTTGTTTTATTTTTATTTTTTTAAGTAGTTTTGAGGGAGAATGATTTTACTAGTATATCAATGTAAAAAGATATATGTTTACCATCTGGCATTTAATTCATGGTGTTTTATTCTTTTTGTTTGTTTGTTAATTCTCACCAGAGGATATTTTTCCATTGATTTTTAGAGTGTGGAAGGGAAGGGGAGAGACAGAGAGAAAGAAACATCTATGTGAGAAAGACACATCAATTGCTTGCCTCCCACATACGCCCTGGCCAGGGCTGGGGAATTGACCCTGCAACTGAGGTATGTGTCCTTGACTAGAATTGAACCTGGCACCCTTCAGTTGATGGGCTGATGGTCTATCCACTGAGCCAAACCGGCTAGGACAGCGTGTTTTATTCTTTTTTAAAAAAATTATCTTTATTGTTGAAAGTATTACAGTTGTCTGCTTCCCCCCCCCACACACACACACACTGACCCTCCTCCTCTCCCTACCCGCCCCTCCCAAGCCTTTGCCACACTATTGTCTGTGTCCATGGAAGGGTGTTTTATTCTAAATATTTTATTACATGTAAAAAATTAAGAGTAAAGTATAAATAATTATACAGTAAATGCCCACATACCCATTACCTGAATATAACATTATATTTTATTATTCTTATTTCATTATATATATGCCTATTAATCCATCTGTGAAAAGATTTTGAATTGGAGAAAATTGAACAAATTCTGGTGTTTGGTGTGTGAGGTGATCTGCTATCAGTAGCAGACATCATAAAAATTACCAGTGGCTAGTAATGACAATTAAATGTGTGATATTTTTCAGAGATTTAATTAAGATTCCTTGAATTTTGTTCCTGCTCTAACCAAAATAATGAATATTTTAAAGTATTTATGATATAGGTATATCTATCTATTATCACAGAAATTTTTTGGTATTCAAATTCCAGTTATGTGTAATTATTCTAACTTTATATATGACAAAATAGAATATGAGAGACATAAGTAGATTTCCTTACCTCACATACCCAGGAATTGGCAAAGACTTGATTCTGGCCCCCATCATTCTGACCCTGTATCCTCCTAGTCCCTTCATTACCCCAAATGCACCTCTCAAAAAACTGACAATTGCCTAATGCTATCAAAATGTAAAGAGCTAAGCATAGTTTACAAAATAACAAAAGCCAATGGGAAAACATTTTCGTTTTCAAGAAATAAACATTTGTGACTTTAAAAATAGAGACAGTGATTCCCAAAAAAGTTGTTTGTCAAGTTATTTTCTCTTCGTGATACCTGGTTGGCTTTCAGAGGCTTGGGAGACCTCAGAAGCTCAGCTTCATGGATATGTGTTGGTTGGTTGGAGCAGGCTGAGGCCAGATGGTAGGGTCTACAGGCAGAAACAAGAGAGGGATTTGCATATTTCAGTTAAGAAGTTTCTTTCCCATTTGGAGGAATTATAGGGAGATTTTTGAGGACAGAGATTAAAGATGACAAGATGTTACCAATGGAGAATACCAAGAAGGTTCCAAAAATAGGGAGACTTGTTCTCAACTAAAACATGAAAGAAGTAGTATTTCTGGGAATTCAGCAGATTTTCAAGTGGTTTCAGTCATCTGACATGAATTTAAAAGTGATAAACTTGGCCACTTAAATGCTTTTAATTATTCTCCATTGGTTTAAGGATTTATTCAGAGCCTATAAACAAATAAGTAGCTTTCAGCATTTCTGAAATATGAATCTCAAATAAATATGGTTCACATATGCAAGAAACTATTTGTTTAACTTTTTACAAAAGTATTATTCTATTTTTCCAAAAAGCATTAAAGTTCAGAACAGTAGAGATTGTATTTGAATCAACATGTGATTTAAATCAGGATTAAATTATTAAAAATATTTTCCTGGAAAGCATGAGTTCTCTTCTACTAAGAGAATAGGTTAAATTAAAAGCTATGAAGAAGTACAACACAAGGAAGCATTATTTATCAGAAATTTTCCAAAATAGACATGAGATAAAAATCTAATAGATCAGATAAAATTAAGTGACAATACACATAAGACAATATCAAAATAAAGAGCAGAATATTACAGCTTTCATATATCATTAGTATTTCATATAAAATTATTATTTGGAAAGTCAATACAAGCAAGATGCCAAGGGCATTTCTGAGAGATTTAGAATGATTTAGAAATAGAGTGTTTGTTCTGCTCCTTTCTTAACTTTAGTTTTTTATTGGCTTTTGAAATTTATTTCTGTGACTAATTCATACCATCAATTTGATTAGGAAACATCATTATACTGTAAAATTAAAAGCATTTATTTGGAAAGTTAAATGATAACACAATCAGGGAAACTACAACAGTTTGGCATGAAGGACTTTTCTGGCGTTATGGAAATGTTCTATAGCTTAATTGAAGTGTGGGATTCATATGTGAAAACCCATTTAATTGGACCCTTAATATCCATAAGCCTATTATTAACCTGATCTACAAAAATTTAATTTAATCATTTTCATTGGACTATGCTTGGTGTTCCAAAGGGGATTAAGTTTAGGAAAGAAAGAAGAAATCTTCTATATTATGTATAAAATGCATCTGAAGAAAAATGAGGTTATCTTTCTTATCAAATAACTTGGCTGGATAGGTTCAAGCAGAAGTGTGATGTTAAATAACATAAAAGTAAAGCATAAAAACGGGACTTGGAAAAAGATAAATAAGAAACTACAGTAACGGAGAAAAATATGATTTCAGCAAAGGATGGTATGAGTGAGTAGGAGGAACAGCAAAAGAAGACCTTTGTTTAATTCCTAGTACAATTACTTATAAACTGTGACCTCAGCAAGATATTTCCTTCTTTTATGTTTGCTTTCCTCATCTTTCAGACCTTCATAGCTTTTTCACAGAATATGTATGGTAAACTATTCTAACAATGAATGCAAAATTTCATAAAAGCTTTTTAGTTAGGACTAAATTTAGATAGGACTCAGATCACCAATATTAAGATTAAATGATTTGTGCATGACATAAAGATGATTGTAGAATTTTGCTGAAGATTTTAAATTTGGAAGGAAAGCAAAGCATAGAATATGGTTAAGAAAATAGAATCAAGAGAAGTATTTTAAGGTTTGTTTATTTTTGGTTGGTTTTTAAAATTGTTGTTCTATATAAGCAATATCACCTCTAAAGATTTGTGACTGGTAGTTTTATGAAAGAAGGAAGGCTTAGAAGAGTGATTTGGGGAGAATATTTTCCTGAATAGATAAGTGTAATCCTTGCCAATTAGCAATAAAATTCATTTCACTATTGATTTTAATAAAAGTATGCATGCATAGGTGATAGTTTTTTGTGTGTGTATATCACAGACTATGTGAGAATCTGATAAAAATACCAAATGTCAGTACTGAATATTACATATAAGTATATATACATGCATATTGTATATACAAAATTATAGTTTCAGGTGTTCACAAACCCACCAAAACTCATCTAATGAAGGGGCACAAGTATCTGTAGTTGAGTCCTTAGTGTAGCTTCTAGTGATTGTTGTATTTTCCCATGAACACAAAAGTAACTGTTACATTATTCTAGTGGCATCAGAATGTTTGAATTAAAGTTATATGACACACACATATTTCTCTGCAAAAAAAAAGAAAAGAAAAGAAAAGAAAAAGTCATGTCAAATATTTTTAAAGACTGCCCTATTTTGGCTGCACTGGATTAGAGAGAAAGACTTCAGTAGTTTTGATACTAAATGATTACAGAGTAGAGCAAGACAGACCTAGAAAGCTAAATGTAGAGTTTTAGAACAATGATGTGGTTGATTGCATGGACCAGTGAAAAATGAAGGAATGCCTAAGTGAATGTGTTAGTGAACGAGTGAGTGAATGAAATGAAAAGCCTCGCCCAGGAAAATGGTAATGACACTGAGGTGGCCAGGAGTTGCTGGATATTTATGTCCAGGCAGCTGAGAATCCAAAGACAACAGCCGTGAATGAGGTGTAGCCCATCTTTTAGCTCCTGATATAAACTGAAATGATCTGTGCCTTTATGCCTTTTTGCAGCTGATGACTTTCTATTATTATTTTTTATAAAACATACCTTCTCCTCATCAAACAACTCCCACACTTCATTCCACCTCCCCGCCAATGCTACCTTCCTAATCAGACTCAACCAATGAAGGATTTAAAACTTGGCTGCATGTGAGGGGAAAAAGTCTCTCTTCTATGAAACTGTGTCTGTAAAGACTGGCTTTGGCCCAAGCCACAGGAACTTTAAACAGTCTGCTAGCTCAGTCCGAACAGACAGGTTCAAGCAGAGTGGGATGAAAGCTGCTACCAGACTTTTAATCTCTCAGGTGGCAGGAATCCTTGATGTTTTATGTCTTATTCTCTTGAAGATGGCTCATAAATGTATGACAGCAAAGTGAAATATTGTTAAAATTTATTTGACTGGCATATCAAAGAGGAGAAAGTGGAAGAAAACCAGATGATTCTGAACACAGGTGTTTATTCAGATTCAGATGACTATTTAGATGATCAGACGGGTTAAGAGTCACAATCATGATTTCAAATTTAATTCAACTTCAACACGTTTCAAAACAGCGCTTATTTTCATTTTGACAGCATCAAACGGCATGAGACCAGCTCTGTCCCTGGCTCTGCCACATGGTACCTATGTGACTTGTGAGTCCTTTAGTGTCTTTGAGCATCAGTATCTTTATATATGAAATAGAAAAATTGTTATACTATATTTGGACACACAAGAAGCTGTTTAAACATCAGTCATTTTATTAGTATTATAAATAACACTAATATTTATAATATTAATAGCACTGTGTCACTTTATTTATTTTGTGAAATATGTTTTTATTGATTTTAGAGAGAGAGGAAGGGACAGGGATAGAGAGATAGAAACATCGATCGGCTGCCTCCTGTACACCTTCTACTTGGGATCGAGCATGCAACCTGGGCATGTGCCCTGACTGGGATTCGATCTGGTGATCTCTTGGTTCATGGGTCAGTGCTCAACCACTGAGCCACATCTGCAGTGCTACAAGCACTGTGTCATTTTAATTGGCTTTTTTACACATATTGACAATTGAATCCTTTACCTCATAAAATGTTCAATTTATTATGTAAAATATAATATAGTTTACATCAGAACTTATACACAGTACACAATTTTCAACAGTATTAATCATTTATCACACTGGTGAGGTTTCTAGCTCAAACATTAAATTCACTAACTACACCTAAAATGCTCTGATCATTTCTAGGTTTAGTATTTGTAGAGATCGGGTATCAGGTGTCTAAGTGTTGCATTTTAAGATGGACTAAAGATTTTCCCTTCTTTTGAATCTTAAAACAAAACACTAAAAACCCCCACAATGTGACATTTGGGACTCTGATTCATTCTGATAAGTAAAGTATATGAATTTTAATAAAGGCTTCATTACACATTCTTTCAAAAACTTCTTTTCCAAGATAAGAGTATTTTCTTGCATGTAACTATCTCCCAATTGTCTTTCTCTCAACTCATCTCATCCCATTGTTGAGACAAATACAGTAATCAAACCACTTCCAAATGTACTAATGTCCATTGTGCTCTCTTAGGCCTGGCCGCAAGCAGGTTGACCCATCACATCAGGCTATGTAAAGGACTCACCCCACTTTTATTTTTAAATTCTAAAAAATCGGAATAAAACAAATCCCAGAAGTTTTATGTAAGCATAGATGCAATTTTACAGAATAAATGCTGTTTTGGAATGATAGTACAATAAATCATCTCCTAGGTAGTTTTTTAAAAGGATAATTAGGTAGCATCATTCATATGTAATATTTGATCATGAATAGACTGAATTGCTTCAAATATATGATTGGGACAAACTTGTCAGGAAAAAGTATATAAAAATATAGTTATATAAAATAGAGGTCAGAAGGTAATTGGTAAATTGTCTAGCGATAACAAAGAGGCCTTTAAAATAATCTGGAGACAGCCCTAACAATATAGTTACTTTATAATCTTTGTGTTCCTTCTTTTCCGTTTATGTTTCAGTTTCTGCACTTTTCCTTTCAGTTCCTTTTCTATCTCAGATTCTTTAAAGTTGTATTGACATTTCTTTTTTGTGCTAGGTCTGAGTTTATTGGTTATAGAGTAAAATGACATTTGTTTCCTACGTTGCTCCAAGCAGTGGTGGCTGTAGTCAAAAGATGTACTGAAAGATGTTGGTGAGTTTGAACTGAGCTTGTGCATATTTTATGCAGTGAAAAATCTTTGCACATTCAGAAGTTTGTGAATTTGTACTGTTTACTTTGAACTCCCCAAATTGAATCACATTAAAAGTATTTGTTGGAGGTTGGAAAAAATATATTTAAAACAATAGCGCAACTAGTAGAAATTTACTTTAATGGCAAAGAGTTTTGCCGTCTTCTCATTGATTTCAATTTAATTCAATAGGTTCATGGAACAGTTGACCAGATGTGAAGGAAACTAGCCAAAGTCTATCTCTTAAAAACCTCAAGTTTGCATCATTTTATGCTTTGCCTCATTGTTTTGCTCTACAACATCCTCCTAATCGTAACTAAACAACTTCGAAAAAAATCATCTTCTTATCCACTTCTCCCATAAATCTCCCTCTCACACAGCTGTCCCTGCTTTGCAGGATGAACTTGCTCTGTGATTGTGGTCTAGCCCTGGCAGGCTGCAGTGGTTTGCAATGAAAGTGACTGAAGGCTCCGGAAGAGGAGTTGAAGACTTGGGAACCACACTGTTTACCAAAAGAAAAAGAAAGAAAAATTGGCCACTGTTCACACTTATTCAGTTGGTTTTATGATGTCTTTAGGACAAGGAAAATGATGCTCACAACTACATTCCAGCGTGTGTGGGGTGGATGGGAAGACAGGAGAGGAAAGAAGGAAGGGAGGGTGCTCCAGTGACCTGGATACAGTGACTGGATTACTGCACTTTCATTTTTTCTAAATCACACACAAGAAAAAAAATGATCTAAAAGGAGGATGAGGGGATGGGAAAGCTTCAGAGTTTGGGATTCCATGATTGTGAAATTTAAGTTCATAAGGAAAGGGGGTTATTATTAGCTTTAAAATGATCCCTATCATTCTTACTTTTTAAATTTTGTTTGTAATTTAAAAGTACAAATGGACTTTAAAACATTCATTTGAATATTTCTCTGACAATTCTTGCTGCAAACACTCTATTGATTTGTGCACAATTACTGTCATGAAATTTAAACTATGAAGAAGCATTCAGCACGTGAGATGATTTGCTTTCTACACACAAAGCAAATGCCGACATTCAGCACAAAGGTATTAAGTAGCACACATTAATAATCCAAGATTATTACTCAGGGGGCAGAAAAAAATCTAAAATAGTATTTTTGTTTTTCAAATGTGTTGTGCTTTTTTTCCCCTCTGAGTATCCTGTCTCATCATTCAATGGGGGGGGGGGGTAAGGAGGAGCAGGGGAGGGGGGGTGTCAGTGTCTACAGAAAACACCGCAGGAGTAATTAAGGAATTTAAAAAACAGTTTATGTAAACACTTTCATGTTTTTATAAGGGAAATGGTATTGAGTTGTCTTGCATCCTATGGCCAATCCCATGTCCTGTGAAAAGAACTCGGTTATGATGTTAAGGGAATTGGAAAATCCAAACATTTTCATGGAAAACGAAGTTTCTTTCTGAGGTAAATGTTGGCTTTGTTTTAAAATATGCTTCCTTTGAACTGAGTTGAGTAGATGAGCTAATGTAATGATAATAAGGCAAGGAAGTTTAAAAAGGAGTTACAAGTTTGAATTCAGAAAGTGTGACTCACCTTTTAGGTTACTCATTACTTTACAATATGCTTGATGTGCTGTCCTCCAGAGGAAGGAATAGTTAGACATATGATAAACCCTGGATTAGAGGTTGAATGTAAATATATTCAATTAGCTGAATTACAATTCCTATAAATTACTCAATATTCAAATGTGTCCCTATCAACTAAAAAAATTACCTTAACTCCTTGTTTCCTAAGATCTCCAAGTAGTGACACATAATTTATCTTATGTATTATAGTAAAAATATTACAGTAAAGTAAAATAGTACTTTTGATATTAGTTTTACTTTTAAAAATCAAAAGATCACAAATTAATGGTTAAGTTCCCTGAATTAAAGCTGATGCATGAAAGTAGTGAATTGAGGTACAATCTTCCATTGGGGTAGAGGGATATAGAGCAGAGGGTCTAATTTTTTTCCAAAATGAACTTGACACTGATTTAACTTTTGCCTTCCTTTATTATTTATTTGTCTTCTTTCTTTGGAGTTAGAGTTGAAAGAACAGTAATTAATTTGTTCCTTTCATTTAATAGTGCACTAGTAATAAAACAACCTGAAAAATACTCTGCTCACACTGCTGTGTGACTCGGTTATAACAGCACCGATTCTTCGATGTTTTTATAGCCAGTCCCTAAGACCTTCCAAACCAAGTGAATAAATCCTCAATAAATTGTTTGACATTTTCCAGTGCTAAAATAGTTCAAATAGTTTCCTATATCCTGTGTCCCTCCTCATTTTATTTCACATCTGTGTTTGCCACTAATTAATGCCATCACTTTTATTATTATTATTCAAATCTAGAGGCTTTAAAAATATTTTCTTCTAAGAAATATCTGTTATACATTTTTTATAGCTATGCAGATTGATTTGCCAGTCTTGTTATTATATTTTTTCCTAGAGTAAGAAAATTTTGAGGTCTTTCGGAAATGAGTATGAAGTGAAGTTGTATTTATATTTACAGCAAGGTAACAGACATTTGTCTTATTTACTTATATAAATATAGATTTTAATGAACATAGTCTCCTTTGTGAATTTTGTACACATTTGACCCAAAAATGCTAAATCAAAAATCAAGGAATAAAGTTTAACTTAAAAGTTGTTTTAAAGAATTATATGTGAATATTTATGATGCCATTTTTTCTTCTTGTCCTCCTTATCATTCAATTTATTTTCACATGCATACTAAAGCTTGCTTTTAACAGGAGCCCTATAACAATTCCCTCATTACTCTTATATAATACATTCTACATATAATGTTACACTCACGGACAATATCCATCCTAAAAAATTCCTGATTCACTGGTAACTATAGAGTCCTAAAGAGAGGTAGTGGATGCCCTACACCAAAGATAAAAAGAGATCAACACTGAAAGATCCAAGATTATGAATCAAAGCTTCAGAACTATATAAGAAAACAAAAATGAAAAGGACTAGTAAATTTCAATAGTCTTCCTTTATATTTACATAGTGTCAACTTTTGAAATGTGCACAGTACAAAATAGGGCACAAAAGCAATATCTCTTCCTTCTGTTTTCCTTCTACCCTCAAACATTTTGGAAGTCCGAGTCAGCCAACAATTGGACATGAAAGTCATACAAGAACTGTAATAGTAATAGGAAAAAGAGCATATATTTTTGCAAAACATTACTTTTCATTCCAGCAGGAGAAAATATGCATGGCTATTTATCTTGGTTTTGCTGCTCCCTTGCACTGTTCAATATGGGCTGGCTGTCTGGACGGCTTTCCACAGTCGCTTACAAGAGCTTCACTATTCGTTAGGGCAATAAGGAGATGCTTTTGAGTGTGTTGAGTTAAAAGCTCCATTTAGTCTTTCACTCAATCTGCTTATGTAACTTAAATATTTTTAGTGCCCAGGAGTTCAAAGCAGCTAATATGTTGTGTTTCAGAATGACAAATAGAACACACTAAAAACAGCATTAGAATGTTTTCCTAAGCAAGTTTCAGGGAAATGTGTGGTGCTCTGAATGGAACTCCACATAGCATTTTGGCCATCGAGCATTTCCTTCCTTGTACTCAGGCCTGAATGAGTCATTGTGCCCGGCCTTCCCTGCTCCCCAATAGGTCTGGGCCTGACCATGAACAAGCAGCAGGCAGAAGCTGAATTCATATGTGGCAGACAGGAAATATTCCTCCTGGTAATTTATTGATGAGCTAAGTCCAGATGTGGATGCCCATTTCACTGAATAGAGCATCTTGGTAGCTTGGTGCTCATCCTGAATGGCAGCCAAGGAATTCCTACCAGTAGTCACCAAGAGAACACACTCTTTCTTATTGAGGTCTGAGATGTGAATAGCCTTGTAGAATTAATCCATTCTAGGGAATATATTAAGATGCATTTCTACTATATACTGACTGTTACCAGGAAACTATTTGAGATATTGTAATATCTTGATAGCATTCTAGCTTTATTTCATTTCCAGGGGCATTTGATTTATGAAAATCTTATTAGTGGAAAATATCACAGTCTTGACTCACTTGCTAATGTGATCAGTTGTGACATAAGAAAGAAATTTTTTATTAGTTCAGCAGATGCTGCCTTAAAAATCAGAACTTTTTTTAATATTGAATTTTATTCAAAATATGTAAATATCTTAATTAGAATAAAAGAGTTCCAAAACACAATCACAAAGCTGTTTTTATCACCCAAAATGCAAAGAAGGCCTGTCATTCAGTTGATCTTCACATCAAATTTGGAGTACATGGAAGGTTATTGAGTACAACTGTCATTTAGAGAACACTAAAAGACCCCAGTGGTCATGTTTTATAACATTTTTCTCACAACAGTATCCTAAAATACAGATCCTTTTCAAATCTTGAATAAATCTCGATAAACTTGAATTCAAAAAGTTCCAGGCTAGCCTGGCCAGCGTGGCTCAGTGGTTGAGTGTTGACCCATAGACTAGAAGATCTCTGTTCAATTCCTGGTCAAGGCACATGCTGGGTTGCAGGCTTGATTCTCAGTACGGGGCGTTCAGGAGGCAGCTGATCAGTGATTCTCTCTCACAATGCTTCAGTCTATAAACCATTAATTAAGTTTGATTTAGTCGAACAATTAATGTATGTTGGGAAAATGTAACTTTATTCCATAAGAATATATGAATATCTGTGACTATGAAATTTGATAAAGCTAATCAATTTTAGGACCAGTTTTTTTTATTTTTTTAAATCTTTGTTGAAAGTATTACATATATTTCCTTTCTCACCCACAGACCTCCTCCCCAACCTGCCCCCACCCCCCACCCCAGGCCTTCACCACCCTATGTCTGTGTCCAGGGGTTATGCATATATGTATACAAGGTCTTTGGTTGATTACCTCCCACCCACCACCACTCCCTGCCACCTTCCCTCTTAGATTCTGCACTCTGTTCCATGCTTCCATGTCTCTGGATCCACTCCATTCATCAGTTTATTTTGTTCATTAGACTCCACATATGAGTGAGATTATGTGATGCTTGTCTTTCTCTGACTGACTTATTTCACTTAGCATGATACTCTCCAGGTAGGACCAGTTTTGAAAGCATATTCCTGTTCTCAAGAAATGTATGCTTTCTGTATTTTAATTATTTAATACATTCAATTTTATTTCTTTTATTCCTGTTCTTTACACAGTCTTCCTCTTCCTCCTGCTTTTATAACTTCCTATATAAGACCATTCTGCACTCCAACACAAAGAGGTAACATTTTTCTCTTTCCATATTTTCCTCCAAATTTAGACATACAAATTAGCTTGTATAAGAAGGTTTTGGTCATTAATTACAAAATGGGATTATTTAAAATATCTTTCTTCATCTTATCTTCTCATAGATGCATTCTAAAAGCCTTTCACATTAGCTTATATAGCTCATTTATTTTTTAATAAATGCAAAATATTTCATGAGTTAGCTGTGCCTTAATTTATTATCCATTTCTATACTGATTTGCATTCACTTGTTTTTCAATTTCTCTTTATCCATTACGAGGTAAGTATACTTATGTAAAGAAATTTTTACTTATGGGTGCTTTTATTTCCATGTAATTAATTCCTGGGAATGGAATTTCTTGGTCAAAGATCTAATGTATTTTTAATATTAAGAGATATTTCAGACTGCTTTCAAAAACAGGCTGTAACATTTATAGTTCTATTAGCCATATGTGAAAACTACTCTTTTCTTATAATCCATGAGAAGAACATAAGAAGGCAATAGAGCAATATACTTGAAATACTGAGAAATATAATTAACACAATAAATCTGTATTCATCAGACTATCACTTCAAGATCAAGGGTGAAGTAAAGATACGTTAAATATATAAGTATTTAGAAGGCTTGCCCATGCATAATTTGTCTAAAATATTACCAGAAAATATACTGTAGCAGGAAGAAAAATAAATCCAAGATATATAATGGGATACAACAAGCAATGAAAAGGTATTAACATTTTTAAAAAATTAAGGCAGAAGGATTTATGAAAGAAGGTTATAATTTTAATTGTAATATATATTCATTACAGAATCATTCATTTATATATGTACATATATAAATATATCTATAAATTACCCAAGAGTGAAAGTTCACTCTTAAAAATTTTAAATGTCATTTTTACTTTAAATTTAGCAAGAAGATGAAATGTTTTCATTAGAAAACTCGTAATGAAGACTATCAATAAATTAAAGATAATTGCTAATGGAAACACGTCCAATTGATAGAATGAAGAATTCTACGTAATCTCCTCTAAATGAGATTTGGTGTTAAGATATTCATTTAAAATGAATGTTAAGACAATTATACAGAAGCTTTTCACATATGTGAAAATAAGTCAGATGTTTAATGTCTGGTGTATGGGAGTCACACGGAAATTATTTTAAAGTTTGTGTAGTATCAGGGAGGAAATATAAATAAATGAATCAAAGAATCAGGTTAAACAAAAAATGACAATGTCAATGATGTCTCAAAGCAATATCAAGATCAATGCCACATGCATAACAGTTAGTGCTACTTGTCTCTAAGAAAGATAACTATCTATAAATGTAAGATCCTTGGCACATATCTTATGCAATAAAAGCAGTTAAGCTATTCACCATATATTATTAAGCACAACATCTAAAAAAAGGCAAATGATGCCTGGGCAGAGCCACGAAGTCCTGATTCATTGTTAAATCTCCATGCGTGCATAGCTATGCCCATTTGTTTCCTTGGTGCTTCCTTCATTGTATCTTTAGTAGTTACTGTTCCATCGTTTACACCGAGTTTTCCAAATCCATCCTTCCTATTTACTTCCTACATAACTTCTATTTGCTTTAAATACATTATTCCTGGACTTTTCTTAATGAATCACACCCTGAGCATGTCAAAAAGCAAACAAACACAAACAAACAAAAAACCTTAACAGCTATTTGTTCTTTATAACTTTAGGCCAAATTTCTCAGTGAATATTTCAATACCGTAAAAGTCTTTGTCCTTCAATTACCTTCTCCACTACTAATTTAATGTATAGTATGTTTCTTATAAATTGAAACACAGGTGTACTTCTTAGATATATTTTACTTTCAACACTTTAAGTAATGGTATTTCCTTTCCTAGAAATATCTTTTCCTTTGCTTTTACAACTCCACCTTTACTTCTCCAAGCTTCAGAATAAGTGATACCTTCTCCACGAACCATGCCTTGATTCACCAGATGGAAGTTTTCTCTCTCTCCTCTGGAATATTATTTTATTTATGGAGAGCAAAAGAACAGCCATTCATGTTTGTTGAATCCCTAATATGTGTTAGAACTGTATTGGGGCTTCATCTACAGTATCCCATTAAAAAAACAACAACAAATAAAGGCTATAATAATTTTCTCATTTTAGAGCTGAAGAAACTGAGTCTGATAGAGGTTAAGAACCCCATCCAACTTTCTCTATCTCATAAATTGTGAAAGTGACCAAGCTTGACAAAGGGTAGGATCTTGCATTATCTATTAAACTCAAGAGATGTATATGATTTATTAAGCATAAAAAAGGGTTAGGAATAGATATCCTAGGTTTAGAGAAAACATTAATGTGGTTTAATAACATAAAAAGAAATGTGCAAAATATAAAGACTTATTCTATGCTGAGTAATAAAGAAGGTCAACAAGAAGTGAGAATAGGAAGTGTGTGGGCAGAGGAGAAGCCATGGAGGCCCATGCTGCCCTCTCCATTCTCTTCTCTCTTTGAAAGAACGTGGTTTTCCCCGAGGTGGGGATGATTTTAACGAGGCAGGCTTGGCTCCATGGCACTCCTTTGAAGTCCTAAATCTGACACCCAAGCCAATGTCTGCCAAAACTGTTTTCATTACATTACTGCGAACTTTCTCTCATTACAGGGAAAAATGTCCAACAACCAATTTATAGGTACCTTTAAAACAGTATCCTTACCTGCCATGAATCCTTTTTCTCAAAGTAAGAACATCCAAAATGCTTGAAGCACTCTGGTGTTCTCAGGAATTTCTATCCAGGATTGGAAACAGTGATAATAAACTCCAAGTGATTGTGGCCCAAATGTGATGGTAACATAATGTTCTATAGAAGAACAGGCAGATGCTGGCTGTTTATCATTCCATCGACGTCAGTCAAGGAGCAAGGCTGGCAGGAAGCCAATCTTTCATTTGTGCTCAGAATAACATTTAGCTTAGTGGTCATTTAAGGGTACACAATCTAAAGAAATCCTATTAAAATATTTTGAATGGATTTCACATAAAGGCTTTAAAAGCTGAATTATCTGACTTTTCTATAATACCTTTCTAATTACAAAAATAAAAATGTGTTTTTTCATTTTGTATATCTATTTATCTTATAATATTAAAATATGTATATAAAATATTTTATAAGTAATTTGTTCTCAGTAGATAAAGCATAGCATACAGATATTCCTATAAAATATGTCAGTAATATCTGAAATTATAGTGGAGTACACTGTCTTCTCAAGGTCACCCTGTGAAATTACAGTCATGAACCAAAATCAGAGTCCTGTGCATTTGATTTGTAAGAACTTATGCTTAGAAATACTATCAGGATATAGAAATGAAACTATTATTGCCTCATTTCAATAGATATCATAATTGAAAGGGAAGCCATTGTGCGAGACTTGGAAAAGAGATGGAAGACAACTAGTTATGTGATACTTTGCTGACCACCACCTTCAGGTTTGGAGAAAATGAGAACAGAAGTGGAGATTAGGAGAAGTTTTGGAGGGAGTTGGTAGTTTTTTTGGTCCCACCGCTCACCCCCTCTAAGAGATAACCTAGGATATACTTCTCCTTGGCCTAGAAAGGGGGCTTCAGTGCAACCAACTGGAGAACATCACGCATGGCCTCACAATTTTGTGGACATGGTGAACACAGTCTGACTCACTGGCAAATGGAAAGGGCCAGAGACTGAATCTTCTAATGGCAAACACAAAAAGGGTGCTGCTTTGAGGGGCTTCCAGAATTTGGTGGAGCAAATTGAGAATTTCTCAGTGTCTATACATGGGCTACATACAACAGCATGCTGGCATAGGTTATTTTTAGATTCTATCCGGAGGATCCCCACAGGGAAACACAGACACTGATGTTGGAAAGAGAGCTCTGGATTCCCAGAGGCTAAGAACAAAACTATAAATAACCAACTAAGAAAGATCCATTTGTCCACACCAAAGGACGAACCCACAGATAAAAGATGCCCAATAAGAAGCAATACTGTCAAGAGTCCATGGAGATACTCATGATAAGCTGCCAAGTGCTAGGTGGGTTAGCCAATGACATCATGGATGATGCTGGTCAATTAAGGTCTTTCCTGATAACATTCCTCCTCTATCCCTCCCCCCACAATTAAGATGGAAACCAGATAGAAATCCAAGAAAGGAAAACAAGCAAGTGCCAAACATGTTTCTTTTCACTTCAGGTATCTATAAAATGGAGAGAAAAAGAATATATGTAAGTGAATTTTTCAACTTTTGATTATTAATGAAACTGAGCACCTGAATTTTTTGAACCAAAGCTATCTTGTAATTAAGGACATTTTATGATCTAAAAGAAAGTAAAGACTTCATGGAATTCATCCAGATTTTCATTCAGGGGATAAACTAATTCCATAGATTATATTAAAATTAAAGTTGACTTATATTATAATAATGAGCCCCTTTAGTACATTATTACAATTTCAAAAACACATTAGAAGAAAAATGTTAAATGCTTTCCACAGTTTGTCCACACTAACAAAGGATTTTCAACCAATTTTTGAGTATTATTTTACAATAGTAATTCCTCTTTTTCATTGTAATCATTGGGAGACTCACCACTTGTATGCATTTGAAATCCTCTCAAAATATAATAAAATGTTTTATGAGGTCTATAATTATTTTCAGTTGATATAAACATCCTTTCTAATGAATACTAACAAGGTAAACCCTAATGTGCTAGGAACAATAGAACATATCTTCAATTCTAAAACTCATTTGAAATTCATTTTGTTCCAAATTAGCACTAAATGTTAACATTGATATTGAGATTATACAAGCTAACAAATAGAATGCTTTTTGGTTATTTTAGAATCATCATTATCATCAAAATACAAATGAACTTAAAAAGAAATAACTTGATTCTCCTGTTGTAATTTTGTCAACAAAATTCAACTACTACTTTCAAGATTGTTGTTACTATTTTTGTAGTTTAGTAAAGGCAAATGTGCTATTAAATGGTGCTGAAATGCCTAAATCACACTTTGCATATTTCTGTAGTACTTAACATGCTTTGGTCACACACTGGAACCTTATTATAGCACCATGTATCATGAATCAGGATTTGGCATAAGGAGGTATCTCCTTGGTAGCACCTAAAGAATTTTAGTTACTAGAGGACAAAAGGACCTTGTTAATAAGGCCTGTAGAGTAGGCCCACAACCCTAGACCCTGGCCACAGGGAGATTGGAAGTATTTATTATGAGTGCACAATCGCTTCTGAGTTTCTTCTTTTCTTCTGAATCACTGGCCTTCAGTAAATCAATTTAAACTTAACTTCTATTCCTGCACTTAATTTGCCTGTTCCCCAAAATATTTGTTCTTATATATTTTTTTTCTATTTTAGTTGGAAAATTCTGTTGAAGATAGTAATATTCTATGTTATACATTTGAAAGCAACTCGTGGTCATTTGAACATAAAATAAGAAAATATGACTAGAGAAGAAATATCATTTTTCTATAAAATCCATTCAACAACTTCAGTTTATCTTGTGCATGAGCACACCACTTCCATCACACCGAGTCAATAATAAGTGAGATAGATTCATCATTAAGCTTCATTAGGAGGTTAAAAATATTGGGAGCTTTTTAAAAGGGGAATGGCATACTAAAAGAAAGGAGAGATAGAATTATAACAAGAAAATTGTGCTCTTAATATAATATAACAAGGATTCTAAACAATAGAACTTAGTAGGAAGATAATGAACAGGAACACGAGGGGGGAAAACAGCAAGGTTTGCTTGCCTGATGACTTTGAAAGATGAAAAAAGATAATTTTGAGGAACCCAAAATTCTGAAGTTCAGAGTTAAAGATAATTGTATGTACCATTAAGAAAGAATAATAAATTTGAAAATATATGTGAATGGAAGGTGTTGATGAGATATTCATATACTGACATTGCAGAACATCATCTAAGATCATGTGTATGCAGATGCCAACTGAAACCTGGAGTTGTAATCATGCTCCATGGAAAATGATGAATGTACTCATGCTCAAGAGGAAATGAGTAACTTCCTCATGTTCATTTACTTTTCACTGGAAATGGAAGATGGGCATTCACTCTTTAATGAGAGTCCATGCACTGGCAGCCAATTAAATAATCTCTATCGCTTCATGATAAAATATGTGCCATTCCTCTAAAATTATTCTTTATTTTCCTTTTCATTTCTTTATGCCTCCACTTTCCTTCAGTGGCCCTGACATTTGAACCACTCACACAGGGAAAAAGTTGTTTACATCTCATATCTCTCATTCTTAATTTTGTACCATGGCAAATTATTTTCTGAATATTTTGACCTCTCTTTGTTAGTATAACCATTTGTGATACAATAGTTTTAAATAGCCTTTTAAATTTTAAGCTAATTTAATTTTGAGTAGGCAATATTAGTGCATAATTAATAACCACAAAATATAAAGTGAAATACAACCCTCTATTCCAGTACCCTCACCAGCCAACCCTGTCTTCAATACTGTCCAAAGTAACACGTTATTAATACCTCCCACCCTGTTTTTTTATTCCAGAGTGCCTTTGTGAATATACATGTAAATACAGATTATTTCCCATCTTTTTAAAAAAGGGCAGTCTATTATACACATTGTTTTGTATCTTTCTTTTCATTACTTAATAAAATAACAGAAGTTGTCCTAATTCTTTTGTATGGCTGTCTTCCCTTCCCCCGGCCCCATAATTTTAACTAATCCTCAAATGATGGAAATTTGAGTTATTTCCAAATGTTGCCATTACGAACAATGCTGCAATGAGCAAATTTATGTAGGATCATTTCATATTTCTTCAGATAAATCTGAAGATTAAACTCTAAGACTAGAGATGGTTCTTATTTTTTATTTCTACATAATGAAACAGGGTCAATCTAAAATGCTTTACATTTATAAAGCTTTTATATAAGTTATATTAATATATTACTCAGATAATATAATTTTCAAAAATCCTCCAGACTGCCTGCAACCAAGAATAGCTGTGTGACCTTGGAAAAATTACTTCAAATCTTTGTGATTCAGTTTAATCATCAACTAAAAGGTGGATAATAATTATAACTACTCTATAGAGTTGTTTTAAAGACCAAATGAAATAATATGTGTTATGTATTCAAATATCCCCTTGAACATACTGTGTTCAAAATGTTATTATCATTACTATTCTAAAATTTAATGAAGCTATTAATATTTAGTGATATTTTATAAAGTACTTGGATTAATCACTGACTTACTAAACATTATTGCAAAACAATTGGAAGTGAAGTCTTTATTTTTTAATTTTAAATATCTTGCTAATCAGGATGGTTTATACCTCAAATAGTTAATATAAATTCTTAGATCAAGGTTTAAAATTAATGATAATGAATATAAATTCATATTTCAAGAAATCTTCTTCATAATTTCTAAAACTGACTTCTTCACAGCTTTCATCATATAATGGAGCTGAAAAATAGCTGTAGGATTTTTAGGGTTGAAAGTACCCCCTCTGTTATTTTCTGATTGTTTCTTCTTGCTTACCTTATAATAATAAATATAATCTATAGATTTTTTGCAGTAATATTTTTCAGACACTTTCTATGTTTGAAGTGTAATTAATAGTTATGTATAATTAAAATGATCAAATGAGAAATCGTGATCGAGTAGATCCTTCCAGATTGTCAAACTCCCACTGTTCATCAGGGTATCTATAAACATATATATATATATATATATATATATATATATATATATATATATGGTAAAAGCCCAGCGACCGAATGGCAGAATGATGTGCACTGACCACCAGGGGGCAGACACTCAACGCAGGAGCTGCCTGGGATGAGGGTGCTCCCACAGTGGGCCGATCCCCGCAGTCCACGACCCCCCACCAGTGCACAAATGTGTGCACTGGGCCTCTAGTGTTTACATATACATATACACAAGTCATATGTGGACCAAATTACTATTGTCCAAACTGTACCAATTTTGTCTTCTTCCTTGTTAGTATAGTGGTGAGTATTCCCGCTTGTCAAACTGTACCAATTTTGAAAGTGAAATAGAATTGATTGCTCAAATTACTCTGATCAAACTGAGAGGAATTCTTATCCAACATATGTGACTGTGATGTTGAAAACTGTTGTTCGAAAACTTTAATTTTTTATTATGATAAAAGTAAATGTAAGTCGAAGTTCTGGGCTTTTTTCACCTGGTTGGGAGATAACTGGCACAGATGACTTTAAGAAGTTTTGCTGTAGATTGAAGGAAATGGCTTTGTAGATAAGAAAGGAGATTTTTAAAATTTGTATGAAAAGCACAGACGGATAGAAGTATTTGTTTTAGTGTGGCAATGGAGTAATGCAAAGACAGATGAGCTTGAACATATAGGTTCCATTCCCAGATCAGCCAATAACTAACTCACTGGATGATCTGCATGACTTTAATTAACCCCACTGGTCTGTTTGATCATCTATAAAATAAGAAAGTTGAACTGATGATCTTTAAATTTACTTTATTGATTTTTGCACACAGCAATTACTTTTAACATTGCAACATTTTGAAAGTTCCAACAAATTAGAAATTTGCTTTGTACAATTCTTACTTGCTATTTGGGAAAAGTCACTATTTCCCAAAACCTATCACTGTTGACATTGACCTTGATCACCTGGCTAAGGTAGTGTTTTCCCACAATAAAATTATTTCTTTATTTTCCTTTCCATACTATACTTTTTAGAAGTAAGGTATTATGTGTAGGCAAATTTCTGGAGTGTAGTTGCTAGGTCTCCTTATTGCTACTGAAATATCATTTCTTAACTGACAGAGCAAAGAAATATATGGATATATATTGATCTGTGTAATAAAATATATGTAAATATTTCTTTATGCCACCATCATATCTATTTTAAGTTAAGCATGGCTTCATACTTATATCTTCAACTCTATCACTGAATGAATCAATGTAGCCTTCTCACCTTGCTAATCTAAACCCTCACAACATCAGTGAGAAAACCTAGCTCCTTTATTCATTTACTTAAATGTTTAGTTCCAGTATACATATACAGTGGTTTCATACATTGTTAACATGTTCTCCCATGGGAAACACATTTATAAACTACAGTAAAAATGTTTATACATAAATGTCCTTCTGTCTTCAGTCTTATACTCTAGACTCGTTGTCAAAGTTACTTAGGTCAAAGCTTTTTCTCTCATCTCCTTCAGTGAGGTTATTTCATATATTTATATTAAAATTAGATTATTTTGTCAGAGTCTACATTCCATGCTGGAATTCCCTGACCTTCTAGATGATTATTTTTTTTTTAATTTTACATATGTTAAGGTTCACTTCATGCTATAAAGCTCTATGGGTTTTGACAAATGCCTAGTGTTATGTGCTACTACAACCACACAGAGTATTTTATAGTTCTTATAAAAAGGTCCCTTGTACTTTACTTATTCAACACTACTCTTAACACTGAACTCCTTAGCAATCACTGATCTGTTACTATCTACAGAGTTTACCTTTCCCAATATATCATGTAAAGTGAATCATATAGCCGACTGGCTTCTTTTACTTTGCAATATGAATTTAAGGTATATCAGGCCCTGGCTGGGTGGTTCAGTTGGTTGGAGCATCGTCTTATGCAGCAAAAGGTTGTAGGTTCATACCTAGGGCACATACCTAGGTTGTGGGTTCCATCCCAATCAGGGAAAATATGGGAGGTAATGATCAATGTTTCTCTCACATTGATTTCTCTCTCTCTCCCTTCCTTTATTTCTAAAATCAATGAAAACAAAAATAAGATTTATCTATATTGGTACATGGCTCGATAGCTCATTCTTTATTATCATTGCATAGTATTCTATTGTGTGAATGTATGCCAGGTTATTTATATAGTCACCTATTGAAGGTATGATTATTTATTCTATTACCAGTATCTTTCACAGAGCAGAAATTTCCAATTTTACAAAGCCCCAGCATATCTTTTTTCTTTCACGGATTGTACTTTGGGTGTTGTACTTAACTCATCACCAAAACCAAAGTAATATGGGCTTTTGCTTGTTTTTTTCCCCCTAAATTTTCTTAGTTTTGCATTTAGATCTATGATCAATTTTGTGTTAATTTTTGTGTAAGGTGTAAGCTCTATGTTTAGATTCAATTTTGCACATATGAATTTCCAACATTCTAGTACCATTTATTGAAAAATTATTCTCCATTTAATTATTTTTGTGCCTTTTGGGAAAATAAAAAACAGTTGACTATATTTGTATGGGTCTATTTCTGAACTTTCAGTTCTTTTCTATATATCTATGTGTTTATTCTTTTATCAATACCACATGATCTTGCTTACTGTAGCTACTCCAGGTGTCTATCTTTGTGTCTTTCAAGGTAGAGAGTTGTTGATAGTATTCCTTTATTATCATTTTAATGTTCATGGAATCAGAAGTAATGACCCTTCTTTCATTTCTGATATGGGTAATTTGTGCCCTTTCTTTTTTTCCTCAGTTAGCTTGGCTAGAGATTTATTAATGTTATTGGTCTTTTGAAAGAACTAACTTTTAGTTTTATCTGTTGTTTTCCTGGGTTTTATTTGCTTGTTTTCCACCTAACTTTTATTTTTTCCTTCTTTATCTTAATTTTCTCTTCATTTTTTAACTTCTTAAAATGTAAACTTAGGTTATCAATTTTTAGACCTTTTTATATTTTCTAATACATAGACTCAATATTATACATTTTCTTCTAAAAACTGATTTAACTTCATCCCACACATTTTGATAGGCTGTGTTTTCATTTAATTTAAAATATTTTTCAAATTTCTTTTGTAATTTCTTCTTTGACTTGTGAGTTATATAAAAATGTATTGCTTATTTGCTAAACATATGGAGATCTTCCAGCTATCCTGACAGACATGAGCAGAGCAAGGACGATGGGCCAGGTACAGAAACTCACCAGAGCCGAAAGCCCCGGATGCCTCGCAAGAGGCAACACTGTGAAAACAAGAACTTCGCCCCCAGGGTAACCTATCCTCCTCTAGCATACCACTGGTCATGCGGTTTGGACCCCTGACCTTTCATATCGCTGGTAAGGCAGTTTAGATCCCCTGACCTTTTCCTCCCTTAAGATAACATCTAGGCCTCCGTTGTATTTCAACTCCAGGCCCAGAAAAGCAGCAAAACCAGACAAGTGATGCTGTGACTGCCTCAGGACCAGTTACATTGACTAATGCCCCCCTGCCCTGGCACCAAACAATCAGTGGAGAGCAGGAAACTGAAAGAGCAAACCTGGAAAGCTGTTGAATATTCTATTGAGACACTCCCCTGAGATCTCCCTTAAGGTTTCCACCTTAAAGAGGGAGATGAGTACTCTCAGAAGGAAGGACCCAGTGCACGCTCTCCCCCAGAGGAACACACCAGCCCCATTTCCTTCCCCCTTCTTTTCTCTAAGGGACCCCACAAGACTTGCAACTGGGGGAGAAATGGGCAGTGGTAGGTTGTCCCAGGCTAACCCCCTGAACCTGTCTCCAAGGCCCCCCTTTCCTCTAACTTCTCAGTGAGCCAAAGCAGCCCAGCCTAGACTTTCCTGTTGCTGCTTCTATGCCCTTCCTTGTTCTACTATTCTAAGTATACTAGAGGCCTGGTGCACAAAAATTTGTGCACTTGGGGGGGGGGCGGGGTCCCTCAGCCCGGCCTGTGCCCTCTCACAGTCTGGGACCCCTCAGGGGATGACCACCTGCTGGTTTAGGCCCGCTCCCTGGGGGATCAGGCCTAAGCTGGCAATCAGACATCCCTCTGGCAGCCCGGGAGCCCTCGGGGTTGTCCACTTGCCAAAAGGGAGCAGGCCTAAGCTGCAGCCGGACATCCTTAGCGCTGCTGAGGAGGCGGGAGAGGCTCCCACCACCACCGCTGTACTGACAGCCAGCAGCCTGGCTTGTGGCTGAGCAGAGCTCCCCCTGTGGGAGTGCACTTACAACCAGGGGACAGCTCCTGCATTGAGGATCTGCCCCCTGGTGGTCAGTGTGTGTCATAGTGACCAGTCATTCCCAGTCTTTCTGTTGTTAGGGTCAATTTGCATATTACCCTTTTATTATATAGGAGTGCCTGGCCAGCCTGGGTGAGGGGCTGATGGGTGTTTGCAGGCTGGCCACAGCCCCTTCAGGATGGGGGTCCCCACTTGGGTGCCTGGCCAGCCTGGGTGAGGGGCTGAGGGCCATTTCCAGATTGGCCACACCCCCTTCAGGGTTGGGGGGGTTCCTGCTGGGGTGCCTGGCCAGTCTGGGTGAGTGGCTGATGGCAGTTTGCAGGCTGGCCAAGCCCCCCAGCGGGAACCCTCACCCCATGAGGGTGTGGCCAGCCTGGGTGAGGGGCTGATGGCTGTTTGCAGGCTGGCCACAACCCCCAGCCACCCAAGCTCCCAGTGGAGGCTGGCTGGAAGCAGGTATCTGGGATTTATTTGTCTTCTATAATTGAAACTTTGTTGCCATGAGCAGAGGCCTCAGCCAGCTCAGGGCTGGCGGGCAGCTTGGCTTCTTCCATCGCCTGGGCAACCAAGCCTCCTGCTTGCTCCAGCTCCGTGGCTGCCGGCCGCCATCTTGGTTGGGTTAATTTGCATATAGTCGTTCTGATTGGCTGGTGGGCATGGCTTAGGGTGTAGCAAAGGTACGGTCAATTAGCATCTTTGTCTTTTATTAATGCAGATTTTTGCTGCCATAGTGAACCCACTACCCTTTGACTCATTGCTGTGTAGTCCTTCCCTTTGGATAGCTCTATCCCCCATCCCCTTTTCCTTAAATAAATTCCTTAATAACTGTCTGAGGTGGCTATTTAGCCTGCCTGTGCACACCACTGACTTCCACCTTTCACCTTCTATAACATATTTCTAGTTTAATTCTCTTGAGATCTTATATCGTACTTTGATTTTTATTCTTTAAAAATTTTAAGGTATGTTTTATGTTTCATAATGTGATCTTTCCTAGTGAATATTCCATGACAACATGATAAGGATTCCTATTCTGTGCTGTTGCTGGGTTGAATATTCTATAAAGGTCAATTAGATCAAGTTAATTGATGGTGCAGGCCATTGGTGTCCTTAACTGATTTCATTTCACTATATCTATCAATTACTAACAGGGAGGTTTTGAAGGTTCCAAATAATATAGTGGATTTGTGAACTCCTTGCAATGCCATCAGTTTTTTGCTTCACATAGGTTAATTATGTAAAATATTTTAAATTATAAAAATATTAAAACACATCAAAATATTTTTTAAAAGTCTTAATCTGGTATCATCTCATAAGTAGGGTGTAAGTGCTCTACTACTATAGCTGCAAATAACAAATTTAATTCATATTTTTGTTACGTTAAAGACCACAATATGAAAATATAATTTCTTAAAGTTATCTTATAGATTGAAAAAAAGTACGAAATGCAGTTTATAGGTTCTCTCTATTATAAAGTCTTCACATTTTTAAACACATAAAAATTCAGAATGTTTTGTTAAAAATGGTATATTACATATCAAAAAGAAAACATGATTGACCAGCTGGTGTGGCTCAGTAGTAGAGCATCATCCCATGAACCAGGAGGTCACAGTTGAATTCTCCATCAGGGCACATGTCCCAGTTATGGGCTCGATCCTCAGTAGGGTGTGTGCAGAAGGCAGCCAATGGATGTTTTTCTCTCTCTCTCCCTCTCTCTGAAATCAGTCAAAACATATTTTTTTTAAAGAAAAGAAAACATGATAGTATGTCCTTTAAGCAATAAATCTGAGATGCAACACAGCTATTTACAAACAAATTCCTTTCAGAAGATAAATAAATGCACATAAAATAGATATTGTGGAAGAACAGATTTATACCTTTTGTGTTGAGATATAATGATTGGAAATGTAAAATGCCAGCTTATGAGAAGTGAAGGATAATTAAAATATTCAAACGAAAGATGTAAATGTCAATCTGACATTTTCTTTTCCATTTCTATATCTTTTTTAGATTTGTGAAGATGTTTTTATTAATCTGCTGTCTTTTTATCACCTGCATAGGTGGTAGTTCACCAGTTCAAATGCAAATGTATTCCATGATCTGCTCCATGTCCTGCAAATGTGACCTTCAAATATCACTAATCTTCTCATGAAGGAGATAACAGGAAAATAGAATATCACCAGAAAGGATATTTTGAGAAAAACATCATTTGCAAGTTAGTATTTTAAAATGAAATGTCATCAATGTTAAAATGAGCTCTAACTTTCAAGGATGATTGATTTACAATTAAAAGAAAGAACAAACCTCTAATAACACTTCCAGTAAATTGGTTGGTTGCACATTTTCAAAACAAAAAGTAGCCCAGACAGTGTGGCTCAGTGGTTGAGCATCAACCTATGAACCAGGAGGTCATGGTTCAATTTCTAGTCACAGCATATCAGCACATCAATTCCAAGTTGTGGGCTCAATCCCCAATGTGGGGCATGCGGGAGGCAGCCAATCAATAATTTGCTTCAAAACAAAATGTGAATCTAAGCAGTCTGAGAGATTTATAAAAATCACGCTTTTTCTCTCCTAATTGATATGAATAGTTCTCTAACTAGAATGTGATTCCTTGTACTAGTCTTTTATCAATGTTGGTCCTGTTTTGCATCTTAATTCTTTAACCTAAGGAAATAGGGTTACATTTCTTTTATGAAGCAGAATTAGTACAAAGCTTTCTTGAAGATACCATAAGTATAATTTATTAATGTTATTCACATTAAAAGTGGTTAATATCCAAAATATATAAAGAGGTCATACAATCAATAGCAAAACCAAAACCCAAAAAAATCCAATTAATAAAAAAGAGCAGAAGATCTTAATAGACATTTTTCCAAAGAAGACATACAAATGGCCAGTCCTATATAATAAAGAGCTAATATGCTAATTAGACCGGATGTCGGAACAACCTTCCAGAACGACCTTCCAGAATGACGGGGGGGGGGGGGGCGTGAGTGAGGCAGCCAGGGCTGCAAGGGCCTTGCCCCTTGCACAAATTTCGTGCATCGGGCCTCTAGTAGTATATAAAAAGATGCTCAACATTGCACATGTACAATATTTTATTTACACAATTTATATATCTTATATTTAAATTTACTTGGCAATAAAGAAGAAAATCTTGCTATTTGCAACAACATGGATGAACCTTGAGGTCATTATGCGAAGTGAAATAGGTCAGACAGAGAAATATTATATGACCTCATTTTTATATGGAACCTAAAGTGAAGCCAAACTCATAGAAGCAGATGGTAGAATGGTAGCTGCCAGGGGTTGGGGTGTGTGGGGAAAAAGAGGAGATTTTGTTTAATGGGTATAAACTACAGTTATAAAGTGAATGACTTCTGAGGATCTAATATTCAATATGGTGACTATAGTTAACAATACTGTATTGTATACTTGAAAATTGCTAAGAGAGTTTTGTCTTAAATGTTCTCACCATCTACACAGAAAAAATGTAAGTATGTGAAGTAATAAATGTATTATCTAACCTTATTTGGTAATCATTTTGCAATGTTTATGTGTATAAAACCCTTACATTGTATGTGTTAAATTTACACGATGTTATATGTCAATT
Organism: Myotis lucifugus; assembly: GCF_000147115.1. Taxonomy (NCBI): domain Eukaryota; kingdom Metazoa; phylum Chordata; class Mammalia; order Chiroptera; family Vespertilionidae; genus Myotis; species Myotis lucifugus. The sequence continues at coordinate 1,982,943 of NW_005871119.1, read as the reverse complement.
ATATCTCAATAAAGCTGGGAAAAATCTATTTCACCCCGAGGTATAGAATTGGAACTGTATAATTCCAATTTTTATAATTTTTAACTGTTTATCCCTAGACTTGCTTACCTTAATAACCCTTTGTAAGGTGGTATAAAGAATAACTCTCCAGGTCATTACACCCTCTTTTAACATAATTAAATATTTAATTTTTTTTTACATTTTATTTCAATTAGTATAGTAAATTCTATAGGAAACTGTTCATTTATTTCCTCTCCATAGTTAGTTGGTAGCTGAGTGAAAAAATCTACTCAAAAACAAAAAAAACATTAACATATCAAATAATTGCTGCTTATAATGTCATCTTTTTTTGAAAACTACAGTGACCATAAATAAGACTAAATATTTTTCAAAAATCATGGCTAGAACCTTATATACCTTCTTCAGTAGAAATCCGAAGCAAAACTCCAGGGTAACCCACAGTTCCTTTGAGACATATAAGCCACAAACTGAATTGCATTTAGATAAATTGACCAGGTCAAAATACAAAACATTATAGCAAACTCACGTAGTATTCCACCCAGAACTTAGTTGTATGTGCCAAGCAAGATAGCTCACCAGAGGTCAAAGGGAGAGGGAAGATTTATTAAAGATTGGGTTAGGCTTATGTTATTGCACAATTGTGTGTCATCTCTCTTAGTTTTATTTTTTTTAAATAAGCATATTTAAATATAAAATGTGCCTATTAGAGTTTAATTCTTCAAGTTTTGAAAAATGCATAGAGTCTTGAAACCAATATAAAAACTATAGAAAAGTATTATCATCCCCCCAAATTGTCCCATTGTCCTTGATAACCAACCCTTCTGGGAAATGCCAGCCTAAGACAAGCACTAATCTGTCTTCTGTAACCTATGCATTTTGCCTTTATAGAATGTCATATAAGAGGAATGAAATAGTATGTAGGCTACATGAATCTATCAGATATGTATTTTGAAAACATTTGTCCCACTCTGTAGCTTGTCTTTTTATCCTCTTACAGTGTCTTTTAAAGAGAAGAATTCATCTTAATGAATTCCATTGTGTCATTTTCTTTTTCTCTATCAAACATTCCTTGGTTTTGTATCTAAGAAATTCTTGCATGGTTATAGTGTTTTCTTATTGAAGTTTTGTAGTTTGAGGTTTTATATTTAGATCTATAACCAGTTTTGATTTAATTTTTATACATGGTGCAAATTATGGTCAAAATTTGAGTTTTGCAAATGAATGACCAGCTGATCCGGTGCCATTTGTTAAAAAGACTATCCTTTCTCCATTGACTTGTCTTTGACAAAAATCAAATGACCATACATATGTTGGTGTATTTCTAGAATCTAAAATATGTTCCTTTCATTTTTGTCTCTCTTTCACCAATACTATACAATCTTGATTACTGTGGTTTTATGGCTTAAAATCAGATAAAATGAGTTCTCCAAGTTTGTTCTGTTTTACAGAATTGTGTTGATAATTCTCATTCTTTTTCCTTCTGCATTAGAATCACTGTCAGTTTCTACTTTTAAAAAGTAAGATTTTGGTTGAAATTTGCATTGTATCTATAATGCAATTTGGGGATAATTGGCATCTTGAAGATATTGAGTCTTCCAATAATTAAACATGATATATCTCTTTTGAATTAGTTCTTTGATCTTTCATCAATATTTTGCAATTTTCAGCATTACAGATCTCACACAGTTTTTTACATCTAAGTATTTTACATTCTTTGGCAATTTATAAATTACACTGTTTTAATTTTCAATAGCTCATTGACATATAAATAAATATAATTGATTGCTTTATATTAACCTTGTATCCTTTGACCCTAATAAAAAGTTGTGTGATTCTGAGACCTCAGAAAAAGGTGTTTCACTAGAGAATTTTGAAAATCTTCAACTGACAGATTCCCAGGATCTTCTTGACCAAGAGAAGCAGCTTTTACTTCTTTCTAGAGAAGAGTAGCTTTCCCTTGCCTGAATGTCCTGCAAAGGACTTTCCTAAGGAATAATGCTTGCCCTCCTCAAAATATCTCTGCCATCCCTCATCGGCTCCAGATCAAAAACAAGAGTCATATCTCAATGCAATCCAAGTATAGAAATAGAGTTCTTTTTTCAGGAAGAAATAGATTAATATTAAAGGGTTTTCATAATTAATTTCATACTGACTGAGTCCAGTCTACCCTATATTTATTTCCCTCATCCCTAAGTGCATATATTTCCCAACGGACAGAAAACACATGCTTGTTCTTTTTTCTGTATTATAAGAGCCTCCCAACCCTTAGTTAAAATAAAATAAAATTGCAGAAGGAGTTACCAAAATCTTAATAAATGCACAGAAGATGATCTCCACAATTTCTCAGTTAAAGTCACCCACACATCTTCTGCAAAAACTAGATTGATTATAGTGAACGATGGTAGACTACCATAAAATGCTAGCCAATGGCAATCGCCATACTAGATAGCACTCCTGGAATGATCCACACAGCTTCTGACACTTCGTATGCAGCAAATGATTTGGGAAACGAGTTCTCAAAATATATCAACAAGGAAATATATCACTTTTACATGGGAATGTCAAAAAGATACACTCATTGTCTTAACACAGAGTAAAGTCAGACATTTAAATGAAACCTAAAAATAATTTACCTTCAGCCCAGTTGGAGTCTAGACATTTCTTAAATCTTTAGAAATCCTTTAGGGTTTCTTTAAGTTGGAAATCAAGTACATAAATAGTTGTACAGGAGAATCTTTCTGAAAAAGTAATGGCTTCATGAGTAAAGAATACATTTAATGTTTAAACACTCATAATTTTATTTTTTGCTTGTTTTCATTGGCAAGTGACTACATATGCTAACAAATAACATGAAATATTCTTCCTGCCAAAATCTCAAAATTTTTTCTGTTAAAATCCAGTATATTCAACAACTTGTTTGAAAAATATTTGGGAGAACAACCTGACATATTAGTCTATATTTTTGCATGAATAAAAGTTGATCCCTGATTACAATGACCCTTCCATTTGTGAAGTTTGAATTGCATGTAATCATAAGGTTTGCGTCACAAATATGACCTTTCTGTCATCTGGCAGAAAAAAAAAAACCTGACTATTTTTAGCAGTTTCAAATATCAAGAGCTTCATGGTTTTCTTTTCAAACCCGAACAACAATAACATACCCTTAAAAGAAAACGAAAACAATAAATGAACAATAACAACATACGATGTCTGACTGTGTCTTTTATTGCATTAAGCTTTTTTTAAAATATATATATATATATATATATATATGTTAACCAAAGACAGGCAAGTTACTTGGAATTTCTATTTGACACTCTGCCAGGTAAAACAAATAGTTTACTTTGAGTTCCCTTCCTTCAATATCATGCCATCTCAGTGAAAATTCTTTCTCTCAAATCACAGAAAGATCAAAAAGCAAAGGGCTTTTAAGGACATACATAAGGTAATGAGCTTTGTTGGCGGCTCCTTACCCTTTGTCTACTTTCTCCATTAGAGCACTCAGAGTTGGGACATCTTTCTTGGCAGCCCTAAGGGACATGTCTACTTCATTGACCACAGGTTTATTTCTATTAGTTTTCCACTTGGATAGATTTCTACTGGTGGTTAACCCTACAGTGTCACTTGGATCCACCCTTCATCTCCACACTATTAGTTCAATCCAGTTTTTAAATCAAGAGGAATTATTGACTGAATAATACATGTTAGAAATTCCCTCGTGGAGAACATAGTTTAATAGTTCATTATTTTCTGGTGGTTCCTTTATTTTATTGCTTTTATACGTTTTCCCCTGTAAGTTTCTGGGAGAACATATCCAGCAGCGGTGTGGCTGTGAATCCTGCTCTCCTATTCACTCCTGTTCACTCAGTTATTCGTTTTATGCCTCAGTTCACTTATTTATCAAGTAAGGGCATCAATAATACTTATTTTACAATGATGTCGTATGAATAAACCAAAAAATTTCAGTAGCTAAGCCTAGCATATTGACCAGTTTACTAGTTTCTCAAAAAGTACCAATTTCTATTATCATAATTATTGTAATTACTAACTTCGGCTTTCCAGTTATTACGGTTCCCAGACCTCCTTTGGTAGAACACTGAGCATTAAACTCTGGGAAGAACCCATTGATCCAAGCAGAATCATGGAGGTATTTGTCCCTTTCTGGAATCCCTGATGTTGGACATTGGGTGGCAATGGTGGGAAACTAAGGTCAAGGTATTACAGATCTGAGCCTATCCACCAAGTTCCTCATAGTCAATAGCTGAATGAGGATTTACTATGCATTTTATAGACTATTCATTAAAAAAAATGGATTCCAAAGATGCATATGTTGAACTTCATCTAACCTACAATACCATTGATTTGAAAATGAACCATTATTATGCACTAGCCAGTTTGGCTCAGTGGATAGAAAGTCAACCTGCAGACTGAAGGGTCCTGGGTTTGATTCTGGTTAAGGGCACATGCCTGGGTTGTGGGCTCCATCCTCAGTAGGGGGTGTGCAGGAGGCAGCCAATCAATGATTCTCTCTAACCATTGATGTTTCTACCTCTCTCTCCCTCTTCCTTCCTCTCTGAAATCAATAAAAATATATTTTAAAAAGAATCATTATTTTATGTGACACCAAGGAGAGATGAAGTACAGCCAAATAAACTATGACACAGTGCTAAGACATCAGTTGTTATTTGGACTATTTTGATTTTAGGAATGTTAATTGTGAAAAAAAATATGTCTCTTAATAGATGATTTGCCAATGTTAATAAAAATTACAAAGATTAGGCCAGGTAATATATGCATTGAAGAATAATAATGTTTCAATTTTTCTTTAGGTTTTTGAGATGCGTGAGGATATGAATTAAGTCTCATAATGTTAACAACATCTAAAAACAATGCTTGGCATGCATAAGCACCCCCAATTTGTTGACTCAATTAATTCATTGATAAACAAATAGAGAATATATTAGACAGACACTATTTGACACTGTTAATCTCTGGACCAACTGCCTTTTTCAGACAACATTATATCATTGCTACTTTAAGAATCAGGCCAGTTTACATCAAAAATCTTGTTTGTTTGTTTTTGCCAATAACTTTTCATTGCACCCCTTTGTCTTGGTAACTAAAGCCTTAGTTGACCTCTTGATCACCCCTGGTTTTATTACATCTTTGCTCAAAGGCTGTCAATACTCAAAACCTAATGTAAAGAATGTCACTAGAACACTTTTTGCCCCAGTCCTAGAATCAGCCTTTTTTACAATAAGCCTTGGCTCACGTATTGGAGAATGGTATTAGAAACCAAGATCTGGGTGCTATGTGTACTTGTTGCTAAGAGTGTGTGATTGCTTCTAGGTCCTCTCTGCTAACATAGCAAAGAATTATATGTGTGTACACTAATCAGTGTATATTCACATATTTATACATGTTTGTATTTGTAACCATCTGTGTCTACATATTAAGCCAACCATAGCTTCATGCTAATGTGTCCCATCCATTACCACACAGATCAGCTAGCTTCCTTTCTTTACTTCTTGCATATCTATTTAATGTGTGGTTTGATAGAAGTAAGCTTCATTCTCAGACCCTTCTATATTCAGTTCACTGAAATTATCACATACCATGAAGTCTCTTAAAAACTCTATACTTGTGAGGGAATGATCAGAAAGATAAACACCATGTTAACATTATAATGAACAGTGTTTGAACCCTATAAAGTTTTTGTGGACCATCAGGGTTTTCCAGACCACACTTTGAAATGTGCTGCCTTATACTGTCCAAACTTTTGTCACTAGATTTAAAGTTAGGCTGAATCTTGCATACTTTCTCATTTTACAAGGAATAATGCAAAGGTGCCCTATAAAAGGGTAGAATGATATTAGAGACTTGCTGTGAATGAATGCAATTTATTTGTTACATATTTGGATCACCATGATTTCAGTTACTTTCCAAAAGTCTAATCCAGCTTGTCCATTGCCAAAATATAGAGAAATCAGGAATAAATTGTTGGAGGTGATCATCTATACTAATAATAGAGGAATATGCAAATTGGCCGGGATGCCATCATGTAACGACCAATCAGGACGGGGGTAGGCCCACAGCGGAGAGCTCTCAGCAGGCCTGTGCCAGGGGTCCGAAGGGCATGGAGAGGAAGGGAGAGCAGATAAGCAGTTAGGGTGATCAGGCCAGGAGGGGAGCGCAGATAGGCAATTAGGGCGATCAGGCAAGGAGGGGAGCACAGATAGGCAGTTGGGGGATCAGGCCAAGAGGGGAGAGCAGTTAGGGGGATCAGGCTGGCAGACAAGAGCAGTTAGGGCCATCAGGCTTGCAGGCAGGTGAGCGGTTAGGAGCCAGTGATTCCAGATTGGGAGAGGGATCCCAGATTGGAGAGGGTGCAGGCCAAGCTGAAGGACCCCCCACCCCCCAGCCGTGCATGGATTTCGTGCACCAAGCCTCTAGTTTTATATAAAAAATTTGAGTTTTTCTGAAGCTTTATTCACTTGACTATAGCATTTGACTCTCTTCATAGATTTTCATAGCAAAATTTACTTGAAAAATAAAAAAAAAACTTGCATTTTTTTGTTTTGTTTTTTTTGTGTGTGTATGTGTGTGTGTTTTCAGGAATGTTCATTAGGCAGATTATTACTATGTAGGATCTTGTTTGTTCCATCGATAGAAAGGAGGTCTGTACAGGGTTTTTAATCTGATCATATTTTAGTGGGTGCCAGATATTTTATCTATCTTTATTTTTCCCCAAATTATGTGGAAGGATATTTTTCCATTATAGCATTTAAGCTTTATGGTGTGTATTCAGAAGGTCAATTGATTGATGGTAACTCATTATTGTCCATTTTCCTCATTTCTAAAGTCAGATTATAACAGTGACATTTACAAAGAGAAACTGCCTCATTAACCTCCTAAGTGCATCATAATTATGTGTGCATTTTGCAGAATTTAGACAAACTATACTTTAAGACTGAAATATATTTTACCACAAATTTGACATGTTTTACCAAAACCTAGAGTCTATACTAGAGATGAAATACATTTAATAATTATAAGGTATAAAATATATAGCCACAGACAGTGAATTTGGGCTCTTAAGCTTATATTGGAAGAGCTCATAAGGACTTGTACTACAATACATGTAGACATTTCAGAAAGCTTTAGTTATTAAAATAGTTTGGAAAGAATGTATTAAAAGTTTGATTTAAAAAACAAAAAATACAGAAACATTCTTGCAATAAATTCTTGCTATAAATATTTGTGTGACTAGAATTATCCACATACCAAAACTAGAAAAAATATTACAAGGAAGTAGTACTACATCATGAAAAAATATCCTAACAGAGTGTGTGTGTATATTGAAATGAATATATTTTGCATGAGAAGAATGAATTTGGTGGGCCAAGACTAGAATGATATAGACTGAATGTTTGTGTTGAACCTAATCCTCATGTTATTATTGTGAGGTGGGGACTTTGGCAAATAATTAAATTATGAGGACAGAGCCATCACTAATGGGATTAATCCACACCCTCTTTTTTTTTTATCTTCACGCTGGGATATAATTTTATTGATTTTTAGAGGGAGAGGAAGGGGGAGAGAAACATCGATGTGAGAGAGAAACATTGATTGTACATAGCCTACCCAGGGATCAAACCCAAAACCTAGCTATGTGACCTGACCAGGAATCAAACCTGCATCCTTTCAGTGTACGGGATGACAATCCAAACCAACTGAGCCAGGGTGGGATTAATACTCTTTTAAAAGAGATGATAGAGTGACCTCTTTCCCTTTGTGAGGACTCAGTAAGAAGATGGCCATCTATAAAATAGGAAACAGGCCCTTACCAGATACCCTGCTGGCACCCTGACCTTGGACTTCTCACCCTCCAGAACTATGAGAAACAAATATTTGTTACACATGAGATACTTAGTCTATGGCATTCTACTATAATAGCCAGGGTAGAATAAGATAGCCACTGTTCTCACTATGTTTTTAGAAAATATAGCTATGTCTCATAAATGATAAATACATTAACATGTAATGAGCTTTTACTGTTACTGTTAGTGAATAAATAAATTAATTATAATAAACTTTATTGTAATATATTACATTTGTTTGCCCTCCTAAATCAGCAGATTGAGATGCATGCCAAATACATTTGCTGGAAATATCTGTCCATCTCTAGCACCTGAAACAATGCCTAGCATTTAGTAAAACCTCAAGATATATTTTCTAATAGAGTCATTGAAAGCAGAGAAACCCTGATAATATAAAGCCAGTATTGTGCTTGGATAACAAAACTTACTTCTAAGAAACAATAAAGTTTTAGGCAGCAATTATATGGTTGGGGAAAAGAAAAGTTCAGTCGAATCCAAACCACAGGTATTTAACAAAGAAAGAGTTGATACTTTGGCCTAAAGAAGAATAGCCTGATTTGAAAATATTAAACTTGAATATAATTCTAGTCTAAATGAAAATTGATAAATTATGGAAATAAACCTGAAAAAAAATAAGACAAACTTAATAAGAACAAATAAAAGTGACAAGAGAAGAAGAATGAAAAAACTATGGTCTTAGCTTTGAGATCAAGAGATTAAGGGAAATTGAGAGGCCTTTGAAGAGACTGTTAATGGAATGGAATTTTTGAACTGGAACCCAGATTCTTTGTCCGCTGGATTCGAAGAATGAATCCACAGACAGAGGTAGTATAGCAAAGGTGGAGATTTATTGAAGAACAAGTATAGACTCCCACGTGGGGAGAGGGAAAGAGTCCCACAGAATGGCCTCCCTCGTGGAGAAGGGGAAAGGGTCCCACCGACTTCCTGTTTCCTTGGTTTATAAAGGCTGCAGTGCCTGTGCCCTGATATCCCTCTGATTGGTCAATATTCCCTTTTGAATTGGTTACTATAGTAACTCCTGAGGCCCTCCTCTCTCATTGTCCTCCTATTCCCTCTGGGCTTTCTTCCTCCTTCTTTATTTTGTAAATATAGACCTTTTTTGGCTATTTTCAGTTGTCTTACGGAAATGTATCTGTTGCTGCTCCCTTGTTTTATGGAAATGTAACTGTGCCTGGCTTCCTTGTGTTATGGAGATGTACCTTCTCCCAGTCTGTAACCCTGTGTTTTTACATGGACCCCAATTCTAAAAATTCCCTAAGCCTGCCTATATTCCCCTAAAATTCCTGTTTCATTAAGAAAGCCTAAAAGTCTTTAAGGAGAGTTTTAATGAAGAGACTTGAGGAGGCTGATGGTGAGATATTAAAGGAAAGCAAGGGAAATGTTATTAGTACCAGCAGGAAAGGGCACCTTGTAATGTGGAGGTGGAAAGTTTGGCAACACTATTTCTGCAATAAGGTGAAAAAGGGAAATCAACTCAGTGATCTAGCCAAGGAGAATCCCCAGCTGAACATTAAAAGTGACATCTGGCTTCCTGTTACTATCTCTGATTAAAGTACAAGAGAGATGAACTAAGTAATGAACTGTTAAATATAGAGACCGGGAGCTTCTGAGTTCAAAAATAAAACTGTTTCTCATTCTCAGCTACTCAATATGACAATCAATCTTCAAATTAAGAAATGGTTTCAGAGCAAAGATCAAATCCAGAATTGGACTATAAAATTCTCTAATACATCAGAAATCTCTAAGGCGATACCTCATAGAAATTCCAGTCATATAAAAGCCCTTCTAAGAAGCTTCAATATGTCTCACAGATTTTCTCTATTTAATAATGAGATTTTAAGAATACTGCCCTGAGCGGTTTGGCTCAGTGGATAGAGCGCCGGCCTGCGGACTGAGGAGTCCCAGGTTCGATTCCGGTCATGGGCATGTACCTTGGTTGTGGGCACATCCCCAGTAGGGTGTGTACAGGAGGCAGCTGATCAATGTTTCTCTCTCACGGATATTTCTAACTCTCTATCCCTCTCCCTTCCTCTCTGTAAAAAATCAATAAAATATATTTAAAGAAAAGAATACTAATACTCTTATTTATTATATAGCAATTTCACAGAGAGTCTAAGATATAGAAGAGATTTGTAAATGTGACTTTCTCATTGTTGTTGAAATCCTTGTGAAACGGGATTTTTAGGGGGGTATAGGCAGGTTTAGGGAATTTTTAGAATTGGGGTCCATGGAAAAAATCATAGGGCTACAGATTGGGAGAAGGTACATCTCTATGACACAAGGAAGCTAGGTGCAGGGAGCAGCAACCATTGCATTTACATAAGACAAGGAGCTGGAAGTAGCTAAAAAGGTTTATATTTACAAAATAAAGAAGAGGGAAGAAAGCCCAGAAAGAAAAGGACAATGAGGGAGGAGGGCATGCCATGTCCCATGTGGTGTTTGACCTTTGAGTTCAGGAGTTGCTGTAGTGGCCAATCAGAGGAGATATCTGGACACAGGGACTTGCAGCCTTTGTAAACTGTGCAAGAAGGGATGGGGTGGGACTCTTTCCTCCTCCCCACATGGGAATCTGTACTTGTTCTTCAATAAATCTCCACCTTTGCTATACTACCCTCTGTCCATGGATTCCTTCTTCGACTACGGTAGATAAAGAATCCGGGTTCCGGTCCAAAAATTTCATTTCACTTGAGAGAAGAATAACTATATTTTGCATATATATTGTGTGGCTAAAGAGCAGAGCATGTATTTTCCAAAGGTGAACACAACAATAGTTTCCATCCCATTTATTTTTGCCATTTATCTACTCCCATTAGATAATGGGATCCATGCTGTCACTCCTTGAACTTGTGTGGGAAATAATTATTACTCAACAGAATATGGTTCACATAACATCTGATGCTGGGTTATAAAGATGCCATCCTCTTCTCACTTGGTCTCTTGAGATATTTATTCTTGGAACTCAGATGCTATTCTATGCAGAAGCTCAAGCAAAGCCTGTGGGGAGAGGGACCAAGGCCCCAAGTCCACAATTTTCACTGGCTTCCTATTCCAGTTACATGAGTAAGTCATCCTGGTAGTAGATATTCCAGTCCCTAGTCAACCCACATAGTCCCCAGCTGATGCCACATGGAGCAAAAACAAGCCATCTTCTGCTATGCAAACTTGCAGACTAATGAACAAAAGAAATATGTTTGTTGTCCTAAGCCACTATGTTTTGGCAAGATGTATTAGGCAGCAATGGATAATTTAAACAGAAATGAACATTACAAATCTTTTGTGAAACCAGATGAGATATAAATGTATTAAAAATTCAATAAAAGCATTACCTTTGATTAGCAGTACCCCCCTAGAATCAGCAACTTCTCTGTTCACTTAGCATGTTTTAAAATGAGTACCCAGTAGATATTTTTGTATGCTTTTTATTTTAGGATATCTATAGAAAAAGTATCTCCAGCAATTGCTGTGGGCAGAGAGGAATTATGGATGGAGACCTCCATTTTTGTGGTGATAATTGTTATGTCCAGAGTTCGGGGTCCCCAATAATCAACCACCAGGTAGCCTTTTCCGATGCAAAAGCAAAGAGTCTTTATTCAAACCCGGGTTTGGCTCCCAGACTCTTTCTGACGCAGCGGCGAGATGAGAGAGAGAGTCCCAGGAGAACAAAGGTTATATAGGGCTAGTCATTTGTGGGCTTAGGTAAGTGACGTGAGTTACAGAGATTAGTCACTCTGGTCAGGGTCTTACAGCACAAAGGTCAGGAAGTGACCAGCACATTCTGAGGCTTGAGCGGTCCCCCACTATAGCCTTATTAGGACCTTAGCTGCATTCCTGGAGCTTCATTGGTCCACTCAGGTGGTGGTTGGGGGAGTTAGGACAGCACTGGCATTCTTGTGGTCACTCTCAGAAAAGGGAGGGGGCTTAGGCTGAGGGCCCAGCCCTACAAGACAAGATGGAGGAAAGTTCTTTGTCCTTTCAATAATGAGTTCTTAAGGTATAATTGGAAAAACAATCAGCATTGATTTTTTTGTTCAAGTTACACTGGAGTAATTGATCTATGTGACTTTAGGAGAAATAGAATTTACATGCACTTGAGTCCCTATAAGAAAGATTTTTGTCAAGGCTTTGAGGTCCTACACCTGGGAAGGAACAGTAGGTTGGGACAAGAATTATGGTGATGGATATAGCTAGAATCATTGGAATCTATTCCACCTGTCTAAATCAAATAAATATATATAACACTTCCAGAACCTTTTCCATCTTAGGAGAGGTTTAAAGATAAATGATATAGCTTTGGTAATAAACCAGGCATCATTTGTATCTCTAAGCAAAAAGAAAAAAAATATGACTTTTTGAGTCTGGTCAGTCAGAAACCCTTATTTGGATTCATTCTAACAATGCACAATCATGTTTTTAAAGTAAAATACAACATGTTATTAGACATTGTATTAAATTTTCTTGAAAGTAAATAGAAAGACCTGGAGGAAATAAAATGTCTTCCTCATTAAAGAACTGTAGTGCTGAAAGTTATCATTTTTACATTCCAGATACATCTGTATCGGTCAACCATATTAAGTCAGTATCTCAATTGTTTTAAAATGTTTATAATTTTGTGCATTAAATGTTATGCCCTTACAATGCATAAAATGACAAAATTTAGCAGAGCTTTAAAGAAAATGTCATTTTTAATCATTCAACAAACACCTTCAAATGTTTTCAATCAGTGAACCAACAAAAAATATAAGAGACTCTCTGCTAAGTTAATAAAATGAACACAGTCCCTATCTTCATTAGATCTTACATTATAATAGTCGCATATTGATAAAATATTCACAGAAAGCAAAATGATCACAAAAAAGCAAAATTATTAAGTATAACAGTTTGAGGAAACATACACAGCATCTCTTAAGGAGTCAGTGTTACCAAATTGAAGGGGTCTGTTTGCCTGCATGCTCACTAAGAGAGTTAAGGTTGTGGTCAGGGTCCTGGTCTCTAATGACTGGTCAGCGCTAGGGTAGGGGGTGATATTCATTGCAGCTGGTCCTGACATCAGCTATGGCTTCACTTTGTCTGGTTTTGTCACTTTCTGGGTCTGGAGTTGAAATGCAACTGACGCCTAGATGTTATCTCTAGTTTAATGGAAACTCTGATTCTGGGGTCAACAGACTTGGGGCTATGTTCCTAAGATTATTTGATGCTGACCAGAACTTCATTGTCCTGCGGGCTTAATGATTAAGGGAGTAGTCCTGCAAGAGATAAGGAGGCAGGTGAGTCAGGGTGCTGGATGAGGCCAGTCTGAATCCAAAAAAAGAAAGGAGAAAAGTTCATATTAAAGAAATGAAGTTTCTACGCGATTACATCAAGGAAAAGATGGAAAAGAAACAACCCGCGATATGAAAGATGAGCAGGCATTTGAGGCAAGCAAGGTATAGCAGATAGAATCAGCAGAGATTGGTAAACACATCTAGAGAGCCCTGCCTGACCAAGTCCCGAGGCAAGAGGGAGCATTGCGTGTCCTAGGATCTGAAAGAAGCCCATTGTGGCTGAAGTGCAAAGAGCAGGCAGAATATGATGTGAGCAGGAAAGGGGTCAGTCCAAAGGGCTCATGGTACTGAAAGATTATCATTTTCCAAATCCAAATGGCAAAGGGAAGTGATGGAAAGGTGTAGGTGTAATAGAGTGAAAGCTCATTCTGCTTGCCATAGGACAGCCAATAAATTGAGTGATAAGGAGTTGGAGCAAGGAAAGCTACTTTATCTGGAAAGCCAGTAAGTTGAGAAGATGGCTGACTAGCAGCCTAAAAACCATCTTGAGAAATTACATCATGGGAAGGGGGAGGGAGGGCTTTGAGGTCAGGAAGTGATTCAAGACCATAGACATCTGGATGTCAGCAAGGATTCAAGGGAGAACGGGAAAGAACATTTTATTGGGAATGAATTTAATAGTTTATTCACTCAATCAAATATGTTCATGAAATAATAAATTGTTTCACAGCCTTATATCTCCATTATTGCAAGCACTCTAATAATTTATACCCAGCTAATGAGTGCTCACTGTACTATTCTACATATTTAGTTACTGTGCACATGTCTCTTTCTCCAATTAAACTGAAAACATCTGTTCTGGTTTCCTAAGTAAAGAATACATACCAAACATGTATTTTTATAAATCTCAGCAACTAGTATAATATCTTATGATAGTATACTGCACATATACTGTGTTCTCCTTTTTCTCTGTTTCATCATTAAGGCCTCTCTATTTATTTGGTTCAGCCTAGAGTCTCTTTTTCTGTTGCTCTTTATTCCCTTGTTACATTTTATTTTCTTCAACAGACTTTTAACTACCTCAAATTGTATTTATTTATTGCATTGCATTTATATAGTGTCATCCTTATAGGCTTATAAACTCATCACCCCATAGACTGTAATCTCCATGAAAGCAGGACTTTTTTTTTTACCAGCATATCCTCAATATTTATTAAATATTTATTGAATAAATAAATGAATACAGTACTTCTCAATAGTTAATCCATGAATAAATGATAATGCATATTTATATTCATGTGTGCTTGGGTGCATTAAACCTGAAAAAAATCACTAAGTGAAAATATTTCTAGTATATCTCAAAATATATTCTCACTTTTACCATTTGATATGGAATTTTTGGACTGGAACCCTGATTCTTTATCTGCCAGAATCAAAGAATGAATCCATGGACAGAAGGTGGTATAGCAAAGGTGGACATTTATTGAAGAACAAGTACAGACTCCCACGTGGGGAGAGGGAAAGAGTCGCACAGAATGGATTCCCACATGGGGTGGGGGTAAGGGTCCCCCTGAGTTCCTTTTCCCTATGGCTTAAAAGGCTGTAGATCCTGGTGCCTTGATATCCCCTCTGATTGATCACTATTCCCCTAGACCAGTGGTCAGCAAACTCATTAGTCAACAGAGCCAAATATCAACAGTACAATGACTGAAATTTCTTTTGAGAGCCAAATTTTTTAAACTTAAACTATATAGGTAGGTACATTGTTATTAACTTACTTAGGGTACTCCTAAGCTGGCCTTTGCTAAAAACGTCCTCATTCTGATTGAGGTACATTCGCTGAGGTCGACCCCTTCCAACTCTCCCATGCACACTCATCTTGTGTACTTGTTTCGTCTATCTCCTTTCCGAAAACCGACTTCTGCGCATGGGCCACGAAGTTTCAATTGCACTGTACGTGCACGCCCGCACGTGGTATTTTGTGGAAGAGCCACACTCAAGGGGCCAAAGAGCTATATGTGGCTCGAGAGCCACAGTTTGACGACAACTGCCCTAGACTGGTTACTATAGTAACTCCTAGGCTCAAAGGTTGAACCTCACAAGAGACATGTGAAGTTCCCCCCCCCCCCCTTATTCTTCCTTATTGCTTTCCTATTCCCTTTGGGCTTTCTCCTTCTCCTTCTGGATGAAGGGCTTCCTTCTCTTTATTTTGTAAATATAAACCTTTTGCTGTTCCCAGCTCCTTCATTCTATGGAAATGTACTTGTTGCAGCTTTTCAGCTTCCCTATTCTATGCTGCTCTGCAGCCCTGTGCTTCCTGCATGGTCCCCTTAATTTCTAAAATTTTCTAAAACCTGTCTTTTTCACCCCAAAAAATTCCTGTTTCACACTCACCACCAAATGACCATGCTTCAGGAATGAAATTTAAAGAAAGAGAAAGATGAGTAAACTGTCAAAGATATCCTGGGTAACAAAAGTATGCTCATAATTTCTTCAAGAATAACTAAAAAAAAAAAAAAAGATTTATAACAGTAAACATTTCCACAGACAACAAATTATAAAATCCTTCATCTATAAAAGTCTTTCTCAATCCTTGAGATAAAAGTATGTTTCATTCTCTTCTGATTTGCAATTGTCCATATCTCTTCATGTATCCTTTTTGGCAAAAGTTTCTACTTTTTAAAATTATATCTATTGATTATGTTTTACTGTCCCTAAATTATTATATACTCCTTACGTAAGGAATTTGAGATATTTGAGTATACCTGCTGTCCCCCAACATAGTAATTTACTATTAATAAGACACTCAAAAATACTTGTGCAATTATAAATGAGTAGATGTTGAGTTGATGTTCCAGAAAATGAAGTATTGACTTATTTGTTCATGACTAATATATATATATATATATATATATATATATATATATATATATATATATATGTTTTGTGTGTGTGTGTGTGTGTGTGTGTAGAAAGGAACTTTGCAAAGCATGATTCATCATATTGAATTTTGTTTTAAAATCTGTTCTTTCTCCAATGATTTTATTCTTTCTTGCATGTTTATTTTCAAGTTTGTTTGTTTTCATAGATAATAACTACCAGAAGCCTAAAAATGTGAAAATAGTTTATTTTTTTCTAAAATTCTTTGGTGTTCACACTAACATGCACTATTATACTTCGTGCTAATATCACTCAATAAACAGCAAATCAACCGATTTTGCCCTTAAGAAAACATCTGTCCTTAAGCAACTCTGCTACCTTAGCTATATTTTTTGCACATAAAAATAAGAAAATCATTGAGAATTATTTTTACAGTTTGAACAGATGCAATTTTGATGTGTTAACACTCATACAGACTGTTGACAGTTTTGTCTGCCCAGTACTCTTGCTTCTCATAGCAACAGCATCTCCTTCTGTTTGGAAATTATTTTTCCCTGTCTGTTCCAGTCCTAGTTTTCTGACCTAATGTTTGGATAGTTATGAGCCAATTTGAGCTTAACAATTGGAATATTTCTAAATGAAGCTGGGGATTGATCTTTTTCTACCCATGGATCAAATTTCAGCCAGCCTAGAGATGCCAGGCTGAGTGACAAAGCTGAAACACAAAGGAAAATAGAAATGAGAGACCAAGAAAGAATCCTGAAGGCACATATATTCCTGGTTTCTACTTCCTCAAGACCAGCCACTCTTTGTTCTTGTAATGGTTTGGTAAAGTGACTCATAAATTACTTTATTAATTAAGTGAGTTACCTTCAATTGTATTTCTATTGTTGCAATCAAAGTAGTATTAAATCAGATCTTGGATATTTGCCTTGTATATTTTGGCATTAGCTTTGGCAAATATAATCAAAGCTATGAACTGATCATTTGATTAATTTGCCTATTGAGAGTGCATTTCTCAAACCAAGTATAAATAGCCATTATACATGACTACACAGTGAGAATTTGAGGTATTTTCATGTTTATGTCCACTTGGCATAAAAGTCATAAAAAACAAAAAAAAGGGACATTTTCATGTAGGACATTAAAGGTAGTAACAGTATAATTAAAAATAAAAAATTATAGTATTTTTCTGGAAATATTATATAGGCACGTTTTAATAGTGGTGCAAATTCAGAAAAGCATTAGTTTGTACTCATGAACTATATACATACATTTCTCATTTGGTTTAAATGTCATGGAGTTTAGTTGACTTCCTCCTGTGGTATTTTGAGTGCAAAAGATAACAAAGGTCATGGCTATCTATGGTCAATAGACAGCTCTGTTCCATTCTCCCTTAGAGCAAGATGATTCAGGCTGGTTATTAATTCAGGTGGCCTGGCTAAGCTCCATCTTCAGTAATTACATTTTTGTCTACAAAATATTGATAACGTAGTTTCAGCAAGAGAACTTATTCATTGTTGTCATCAGTTTATAAAAAGAACAGAGATGCAAAATCAACATTCTGTTATGCTCTAAGAAGAACAAAGATTTCATTTTGATCCAATGTGAATGCTCTTGAAGACTAAAATAACTAAGTAGATAATCAGCTAGTGAACTTTAAGTAACAAGAAATTTCTCTGACTTTTAAACTTCCTGTTACTTATATCAAAGTATCTGAGAATGCCCAATCATGTCTACTCTTTTATACTTACTTTTCTGCTTCCAGTCTATGCTTAACTTTCACTTTCTCTCTGAAGCCTTTAGTGATCCACCTCCCACCTGTTAAGCTAAATTAGGCACCTTTTCCACTGCCTTAGAACACCTCCATTTATAGTACTTCTAGTGGCCCAGTGCACAAAATTTGTGCATGGGCAGGGGGTTTTCCCTCAGCCCAGCCTGCATCCTCTCCAATCGGGGAGCCCTTTGGGGATGTCAGACATCCTCTCACAATCTTGGACCACTGGCTCCTAACCACTCACCTGCCTGCCTGCCTGCCTGATTGCCCTAACTGCCTTTGCCTGCCTGACTGCTTGCCCCCAACTGCCCTCCCCTGCCAGCCAATTTGGTTCTGATTGGTCAGTTTCTATGCCAGTCAGCATCAAAAGCTCCACCTCCTAGGCAGCCATTGGCTCCTCACAATTCACCCACCTTTGGTTCTGATAGGTTGGTTTCTATGCCAGTCAGCGTCTCTGGGCCTATCTCTGGGCCTGATCAGAGAGGCGGAGCTGATCAGCAGCCCCCACAGAGGCCCAGACAGAAACAGAGGCATGGCTGCTGGCGAAGCCCGGAGAGAAAGAGAGAGGCAACGGCTGATCAACAGCTGCCATGGAGGCTGCAGATCAGACCTTGCCTCTCTCCCTGGGCCTCTCTCCGGGCCTGATCCACAGCACCCTCGGTGGTCAGTGCTGGGTTGCTATGCCTACTCTGGCAGCAGGCAGTGCTGGGTCACCACGGCAACCCAGCAGTGACTGCAGGCCTAACTTCTGGTGTTCGGTGGAGCCTTTGGTCGGTCGTTGTGGACCCTGGGTTTTTATATATTAGGATAGTGTCCTCCCTGCTCCCTGTTGGACTGCTAGTTCATTGAGATAGGAGCCTCTATATTATTATTTTTTGTATTCCCTAATTTAGCACCATACCTTATATATGGTATATACAAATATGCAATAAATGTTTATTGAACAAGTAAATATAGAATCAACATTTTCTGCACATGTAAATGGAAGGTAAAATAATCCTCTCAAAGAAAAAAATCTAGCACCATATGATATATGTAAAGGAATTAAGATTTTGCATCCAGGGGAAAAATTAAAATGGAGATTTATGATGCTCAGTGTCTTAAAAATACACCATAGTCCTCTTTGTCAAGTGATGAGCCTTAGATAGAGGTTACAGCTGGAAGACTGTTTCAGGTTGGTGTGCATGCTTTCCATGGAGGTGTCTTTAACTTAGGAGAGGATCATCTTCTGAGGAAGAGAAATAGACAGAATATCAAAGTCTGTTCTAGTGAATGGGGTTATAGTAGCAGGAAATCAGGAGGCAAATGAGGAAAAAAACAGAATGAGGTAAGATGAGTATGGAGCCTTAGTATCTCAACCAACACCATGAACAGGGATTCTTTAAGAGTCACAAAGTATTAGGTATACCTCCCATAATATGCTTACACAGTAATTCACCCACCAGATTCCTATTGACAGATACTTAGACTACTTCCACTATTTTTCTATTATTGCAATGAGAAATTTATGTACACTTCATTTCAAATGTGTATGTGGATATGTTTCCTATAAATTCCTAGAGGAGAATTGCTGGGTGAAAGTATCAATGAATTTGTAATTTTGATAGTTATTTTCACATTATTTTCCATATGGCTTGTGCCTATTTATATCCACATCAGCAATATACAAATGCCCTTTTCACACATCATTATCCCTTTTTTATACTTGCCAATATAAGTGAGAAAAAAATTGTGTACTTTTTTATTTGAATTGCTTTTATTGAGAGTGATGTTTGTATCTTTCATATATTTAAGAGTTAATTATATTTTCTATGTATTATCTACTTATATTCATTACCTATTTTCTGTTGTACATTTGATCTTTCTCTTATTGACTTATAAATACTTTCTACAAGGTAGAGAAATATACCCTTCATTGTGAGGGTAAATAGTTGTTCATAATTTACTGTTAGCTTGTTTTTTAATTCTACTGACTTTGTTGTTCTTCATACAAACTTTTTAATTTGATGTAAACAAATGTACAGTCTTCTCTTTTCTAGCATTAAGTTTCTGTGTATCATTTGGTAAAAACTTTTCCAATCTAAAATGATAAAAGTTTGCTTGTCTTCAAAGCCTAGCTTCTCCTCTTACTAGCTGTGTTACCTGGAAAAATTATTTAATTGCTCTAGGCCTATTCCTTTCTCTGTAAAATGAAGTAGCAATACTACCTAATTCACTGGGCTGTTGTGAGAACTAAATAAGATAATAGATATTATATATTTAGCATGATGTTTGTCTTATATTAACAAGAAAATAATAAGACTAAAAATAATGAATAGATTTGTTTTTGTTGAATAATGAGTGCTCAACAAATTACCTTTTGTTGTATAAAACCCATTTTCTTTCCCTACTTTTTACATTGGTAAATGAAAACACTATTGAGACAGTCTTTCTACTTGGCAAATTAAGCTCATTGCTACTCTTTTTAAAATCCTTATTAAACATGAACAAAGTCAAATCTAAAGTGATAGCTTTAGGAGTTGACATAGGAACTAAATGTTACCCAACAACTTAATCTGTTATTGTAAACAAGCATGCCTAGAACCAAACTACTGATGTACGCTAAAACTCTCCAGATTTTGTTGAACATTATCTGTTTGTCTGTGCAGCTGCTGTGTTGATTTCAGAGCAGTTAGATTTATTTATGATTGCCATAGAAACGACATGAAGATGCATTTTCCATCAAACACACATAGCAACTCTGTGGATGTCTGTATGTTCAATTTATCCATGGTTACCCTGGGGATTGCTCACAATATGAATGTCCCTACTATTTCTTCAAGATCACAATTGTAAACTAGCATCTTGGTGTTTCTGTTTCCTTGCCAACAAGAGAAGGTGCTTCCCATGGTTACATCCTTCTACTCCTGGAATAGACTACAAATCAAATGTCTACCTAAAATAAATGCAATAATTCAGAATTTCCATATTGTTCTCTGTGAGAAAAGAGTTTGTTCCAAATTAAGTTCTACTATTTACTAAAGATTTCAACATTTCACATGTGTTGCATATAAAAACTTCAGTACTTGCTTTTTCTGCTTTTAAATGTGGTAGTTAAATAGTTCACCAACATCACAAAATCACACAAGTTTATTACAATCATTAAGTCAGTATAAATCCTCATCACCATCATCATCATCTTTCAACACAACTTACTCCATCTCACAAAGATTAATTTTAGTAAAGAAAGTAGGTTAATCTTTGGTTAAATTATAATAGTTTAATTTCACTGCAACACTTGTTTGATGAACAATTCCTCCACTGGTGCTGTACAGAGAGAATCTTAAACTGGAATGCAGGGAAGGCCTTATTGTAGACAATTAAAATAATGGAATTCTAGACTTTGGAACTTTAAAGGACTTTGAAAATGAATTGATCTTCCTTTCATTTAAAAGGTAGCTTTACTAGGATCACACAACCAGGTGGAAATACAAGTAGGTCTAAATTCAAAGACACTTAGCTGATATTCACTCAACAAACATTCATTTAACGCATCATAGGTCTGACAAGCTGTGGGTCCTGAGGTTATAAAGACATAGCATTTGTCTTCAAGAAATTCATAATAATGTAAAGAAAATCTGAGTTTGTAGGGTCTCAGCTTTCTTTCCTTTTCTTCATGTTTCTCTGGGTACTTTATTTTCTAATTATTTAAATCAAGGGTTGAACTTGGATATAGGAAAATTAGCAAAATCATAAAAAACTCATTGGAATAAAAGTTTGAATTAATTAATGGATATACTTGAGAAAGAAAGAGCCCAGAAAAGAGGACAGTAGATACATTTGCTTGCACAGATTTTGACATGAGAAAATATATATTTTTTCTTTGTGGTCACAGGGAAGAAAAGGAGATGAGGCATCTGGCAGAATTTAAGATAGAAAAGAAGAAACAGGTGGCCCTAACCTGAAGTGAGGCTAATATTCCTAGAAAATAAAAAAAGGAGGAAAAGTGTAAATTATTTCACTCAGAGTTAAATAACCTTCAATAAGCATTCATTCAATAAGCATTTATTGAATACATAATATGTGCATTTAAACTAAAACTGTGGTATTATAGAAAGAATCAGACAGGTTAGATTCTATTTTACAAATGTATATCGAGTGAGCTTCTCTGTGCCAAACACTCTGCTAGGTGCTAGAAATATGCAGTTAAACAAGTTTTTCCCAGCTGCTGTCCCAGGAATGTTAAACAGGCAAGAAAACAGGCAGCAGGCACTTTTGGTGCAGTCCAGGTGGAGAACACTAATTCAGTATCTGTAACCACTGCATCCTGGTTCATTAATATCCAAAGCACCTGGCATTGTGTCTCACATTATCTTTACCTAAAATACTATATATTTATTCATTTGTGCATTTATGTTCTATTCCTGCCCCATGGAATATATAATCTGAGCAAAAGCCCCTATCTCTGCTCATTTCTATACCCCCATTGCCTAGGCCAGTGAATGGCACATGGTAGATACTAAATAAATATTTGATGAATAAATGAATAAGAAAATAAACCTAGTAGATGTTAATATTTGAGAAATATATAAGCAAATAAATAAATATCCCTCTTGTCACTCAATTAACTCATACTACTTCCTCTGTAAGCCTCCTAAGATCCTACTATTTAAAATTAACCTCTTTCTCTACTATTGTTTTTTGTCACTATTTTTTCCTTCAAGGTGGTATTTTATAAGTAGTATTTATTTTAAAATATCTATCATGGTTTGTTTCACAATATAGTCAGCCTACCATCTTGAATTTAATTTCATATATGACTTACTGGTATTTTCTCAAATGAGTTTAGAAGTTAGAGTTAATGTATTTATAACACTTACAGATAAGTAGTAAAGATAAGAGTGGAAAAAATATTCTCATGTTACATCTGACTAGATTAAAATAAGTGTACTTGGGAAGTCTAATATTCTATATAAGACATTTTAAGAAAAAAACTGAAAAAAGAGTGGCTTTGCATTATTGTATAATGCAGTGGATTCAGGAGCAGGGTTGGTGATACTTCTTTAAGAGGTATGTTGCCTCATTTCAGAGAAAATGCAAAAGTCTCGAAAGCCTTGGGTGACAGAGCCCTAGAGTGACAGAAGCATGGAACTTGTGACAACAGAATGGCCACCCTGGCCGGGTGGCTCAGTTGGTGGGAGAATCATTCCCTACACCACAAAGTTTCAGGTTCCATTCCCAGTTGGGGAACATACCTAAATTGTGGGTTTGATCCCTGGTCAGGGTGCATATGAGAGGCAACCAATTGATGTTTCTCTCTCACATAAATGTTTCTTTCTCTCTCTTCCTTCCTCTTTCTCTCAATAAAAGCATGTCCTCGAGTGGGTTTGGAAATAAAACAAAAATAGCCCAGTCAGTGTTGCTCAGTGGTTGAGCATTGACCTATGAACCAAGAGGTCATGGTTTGATTCCCAGTCAGTGGGGGGCCTGTGGAAGGCAGCTAATCAATGATTCTCTCTCATCATTGATGTTTCTATCTCTCTCTCCCTTCCTCTCTAAAATCAATAAAAGTATATTTTAAAAAAAGAGAAAAATAAACAATAAACAGAATGACCATGAGAATGTCACTGAATCTTAATCCATCCCAGTCTCCTGAATGCTTTGTCTCATGGAATTTTGGAGAGAAGAATATGAATTAATATAGTATACATGTAAAAATGCTTATAACGGCTGGTTTTGAAGTGTGAGCGAAACTGAGATAAATAGCAAAGTTGTATTTTATACCTTCAATAATATGTTTATGATTTTTTCAGATGTAGCTTTACTTCAAGCATATTTATGGGCTGAAAAATATTAATATCTAAAAGTAATGTGTGTTACACATGGTGCTAAACAAGTAACACATATTATGTAATTTCATTCTCTAAATCCCTGTGATGTAGGTCATATCTATAATAACAAAAGTGTAATATGCTAATTAGACTGGATGTCCTTCCGGACTTCCTTCTGAACAACCTTCCAGACGAAGCCGGACTGCGAGGGAAGCCCAAATTCCGGGTGCCTGCTGGTGGCTGAAGGGAAGCCCAGGTCCTGGGTGCCAGAGGGAAGCCGGTGCCAGCAGCCGGGAGAAGGAAGGCCTACTCTTGGATGAATTTCATGCATCGGGCTTCTAGTATAGTTATAATCATGGATCACATGTTATAGAAAACAAAACCGAGGTTTAGAAAACTTTAATGACTTAGCCAAAGATACTCAACTGGGACTTGATTCTGGGTCTGCCCAGCAAGTCTATACCCCACAAACAAAACACAAAAGAGAGTTTAGAAGTCAAATTTTAAAGCAGAGCTCACTAGCATTTGATGGTATTGCTTCAATAAGAACACTTTCGCCTGGCTGGATGGCTCAGTGATTGAGCATCGACCTCTGAACCTGCAGGTCACAGTTTGAATCCTGGTCAGGGCACATGCCTGGGTTGTGGGTTCAATCCCCAGTATGGGGTATGCAGGAGGCAGCCGATCAATGGTTCTCTCTCATCACTGATGTTTCTGTCTCTCTCCCTCTCCTTTCCTCTCTGAAGTCAATAAAATATATTTAAAAAAAATAAGAACACTTTCAATTGATATGTTTTACAAAGATATTTTAAGGAACAATGATAAACTAGAAGTCATCACAAGTATCACCATTATAAAACTCTCTAAAAATACAAATTAAACTCAATGACCAAGAATAATTTGTTTATTCATTATGAGTCATCTTAGGTATTCTATTTTATTAGATAAATTTATACAAATTATGTTCTGTACTGTCCTGTACTCAGATTATTATGGCAAAACCCAACCAAATCAGACAGTTCTGACTCATTAATGGTCCCAGGGTTTGCTCTTAATCCTTTGTACAGGCTGTGCTCTTGCAGAGGACCTGGTGAGGTCAGGGGTCAACCTCCTGGTGGCATCTTCCTGGCATAGTGGCCTGTGATGACAATTTTGTTAAAAGCAGCTCAATTATTTATCCACTGTCAGGTCAAGCAATATTTAATGCTATTTTACATTTATGTATACAAAAGTAATCCTCATAAAGCTCAGTATTCCTTTTTTTTGGTAAATTACCTTTGATTGGGGTGAGTAACCACAAGGATAATATTGATGCCTGATTAAAGCCCTGTGATCCATAAAATCAGATTTTTCAGAGACTATGTAGATGCCTTCTATTTTATTACATGTTTTCTGTGATAAAATTTTTCTCATTTAAAGAAACAGTGATAACTATATGAAATAAATGAAAGAAAATGTAAAGCACAGATTAATTTATAGTAATAGTATAATAGATTTAACCTAATCTTGCAAATATCTTGAGACTTGTGCTGAGTTAGCAGAGTCTAAATCTTCTAAGAGAGAAACTTTCCCTAGATAACCAAGGCTCTAGGATCCCTGATCATTTTGTAAACTAAAGAACTGCTTTGCTCCTTCCTTATCACCCACATGGCTCTGCTTACGTTGGTGTCCAGTGATAAGAAATAACATATTCTCTATTCAGTATAAACATACAGGGGTGTACCTCACATCTCTCTAATGTGGGCATCATCGTTCTCTCCCGACTCCTGTACTCTAGTCCCTTTGAGAACTGCCAGTGCCCATCCTGAGACTGTGTGAAGAGAACCTGTTTGAAGCAAAGCCCTTCAGTGGAGAGCAGAATCCAGATATGGAGGAGATTAAATAACTTTAAAAGTTGTTTTTTTTTTGCAAATGTGAGCTGTGTTTCCATCATTGTTGAAGGGAAGAAGTCTAATGAATACATGTTTCTAACATGTTTCATCAGCTCTAAATTTCCGTTTGAATCCTTTGAATATCATTCTCTCTTAGAGTAAAACAGAAAAAGAAACAGTTGTTGAGTTGAATGATCATGGTCCCCTGTGGGTAAGTTCACTCAAGACTGTTTCTACTTCTAGGCTTTCCTGTCAGCTAGTCAGGTGTGTTGCACAGACTGATGAGCCAAAGATGTGTTAACAGAGGTACCGATATAATGGGTGCAACTGGTTGGACCCTGGAGCTCCTAGAGGTGCCCGGCCCTTTATCCAAGTGTGCTATATTAATATGATGACTTTGTATGCGAGGTATGACTTATTAAAAAAAAAAAGTTGTGCACATGGAGCTAGGCCTTAGGTCATTCCTAACTTACTTAGTGAAGGCTGAACAAATTTTACAAATTAAACACAGTTTCCTGGATATTTTGATTCAGAGGTTGGATAATCTGTATTTTAAAGGAGGTTCCCAGATGACTCTGATTATCTTTCAGGTTTAAGAAAATTAAACTGAATAACCCTTCCAAATTATAAAATTAAATTATTCTAAGCCTGTTCAATTCTGTTATGGTATTATACCACATGGGGACATTGTATTTTAGAAACAGTTCATGAGAACCATTAAGAAATGTTTGCAGTGATTCCTCCTTAGTTAACACCACCACAGAGGACCCTTAGTCACTGTGCTGACATATGCCTATTAGGAACGGCACTGTACCCGGGGGTGAGACATGGGTGCATTATAAGAAGCCTGTGGCAGTGAGTGGCTTTCTCATAAGTAGCCTCACTTAAGTCCCCTCCTTCAGTGAGGTATATTAGCAAGTAAGAGAACAGAAACAAGAAAGAAAATCAATTTACTGGCAATTTTTATTTAGAAACCTTAAGGAAAAGCATTCCAAGTATGGTAATTTTTTGGTCAAAGCATAAAGTCATAATTTATTGGCAAATGAGTCTTTTTTAGAGTTGCAGCCTTTATTAAAAGAGAAAAATAACACTGGAAAAAAATGCATTTCTTATCGTTTGTGGAAACCTTGATCAATTTCTGAGATCAAGAGAAATGTGCTAGCATTGAAGAGGATTCAGCCTGACACCTGGAATGTACAATGGCAAGCAGCCTGCAGGAGAGACAGCCATCTTGGCAAGAGATTAGTGCGATGCAAGATAAACACCAAAGCTCTCAAGGATGTCTTCTTTTTTTGGATTAACTTCCTTTTGGCAAAATGGCGCTGGGTTCTCCTAGTAAACACGGGCAAGCAGGGTTATCCAAAGTAACACACATGGTATTGGAATGAAGTTACAAGTAATATCAGGTGCTACTTTTCAGGTACCAAAACTTCAAGTCATCAGATTTAAGTGAATGTAATTCAGGTAGACTAAATACAGGTCAACATAACACTGGTGAGAGATAATTAATTACCCATGGTGAATACTTCAGAAGATGTCAAAGTGTTTGTGTTTGTATTCCATAAAAAGAAGTCAGTAATTCTTGGTGTTAATTCAATGCTGTGCTAATTGGTAATTGGAATCACACAGTTTAACAAAATGCTATTAATTAACCACTTGATGTTTAATGCAACATTAAAAGAACACAACTTATTGTGCACATTGTACACTTTCTGTTGTATTAAATTTATGAAAATATATTATCAATGGACTAAAAAGCCTAACATGTCATGACTACAGCCATGTTCAAAATATTCTCCATTTGTTAAGTTGTATGAGTTCCAAGAGGACTAAAGAGAAATGATAACAAGCAATTTTGATCCTTGACTGGATCCTGAATTAGGAAAGCAAATAAGTAGCTATAATAAGATAGATTCTGAGATATAAGTGGTTTTTGAAAGTAGACTGTATATTAGATAACAACATTGTATCAATTTAAATTTCTTGCATGTGATAATTATATCATGGTAATGGAGAATTTCAAAGGACAAGGAGGTTGAAATGCATAATGAAGTACTTAGGAGTGAATTTTCACATCAGTTGTACATTCACACAAACAAATGATGAACTGTGCTACTGTGAAGGGCATTGAGACAGGTGTTTTTTTGGGGGGCGGGATTTAAATTTTTCTTGTGGGAAAGATTTTTAACATAGAATAAATTATGTTTAATATATCACAATATAAATCACTGGTTGAGGATTCTTAATTGAATAATATGGTGATTTCTTTGCTATGTCCATTTCTTTCTGTTTATCAAATCCATTCTGGGGAAATTTGAAAAGACTGCTTATTTTAAGACAGTTTGAAATACTGTATTTACCATAAAGAAATGTGGTTATGAGATCTAAACAAAAGGGAGATACTGGTTTATTTAAAATATCAAAAAGATAATTTGAGTGCTGTTATTTCCATTAAGGAGACTCAATGCACATAGTCAAGTCCAAGCCTCTTTCCTGGGACTTGAAGCTCTGCCAGCCTAGTCTTATGTTTTATAGTGTATATAAAACATATACATTATATTCTTGCTCAAGATCATACACTTGATACTCTGAGTCTATTTTACTATTAACATTTCCTGAGAAAGTACTGTCATCTCTCATATTTGTGACTTTGGAGAATGCTCTTTCTTATCTTTAGCTTTACCTCATGTCAAGTGAGGTTATAATCTCCATGAAACTTTCCCCTAGGAGGCAGTATAGTGCAGTGCTTAAGAGGAAATTTTAAAGTCAGGAATTCTGAATGTGTGAGCTTTCTGGCTGTAGGAGTTTGTTACTTCATCCTACTGAGCCTCAGGTTCTTCATTTAAAGATTTCTTTGAAATAACAACAGTGCTTATAGTATAAAGTTATTAATAAGATTAAATGAGTTACTGTACATACAATATTTAGCACTGAGCCTGCTGTCTGTGAGAGGTGCCTGTCACACTACTACTACTTTTACGACTGTTTGTAATCCCATAACATTTTAGGTGTCCTCTATGGCACTTACCTCATTTTGCTTATCTTACAATAAGCTATGCATTCTGTCCCCATCATTAGACTGTAAATTTATTGAGTACAGGAACTATATATTGCCCATCTTTGTTTATCTATAAAACAAAAACAGTAAGTCATACAACACAGGTGCTTAATAAATATTCATTTAAGTGGCTTAAATCATTGAATTTTTTCAATAGGAACACGTTATCTTCTCTTTTGATAGTAATGGTGCATCTACTAAATCTTTCATATTAATGCTGAATATTCTAGGAAGAATATTCAAGTTATAGAAAATTGACATAAAAGCAACTTATTTTTTAGATTATTTTAAAATTTCTATATGCCCTTGATAGTGTGTGCCTTAGTTCAAGTTACAACAAATTACAGCTTTGTTGGCTCTGTGCCCCATAGTTGGAGTCATCTTAAGTCTGAAGAGCTATCTTTAAGTGACTTTTGAGACATCCATATTTTCATCTTTTCATCATACATTGCCAAAATATTTAAAAAAATACCTATTAGGAAATCCCTGCCTGCCCATCATTTGCTGATTTCTGTGAGTTATCTTAAGCGGTTCTGATGGATTGGATACATTTTGTGAAGCATCCTGTGTGAGCTGTACTGTGAAATACATTCCCAGTGTTCCAGAACTGACTCCGTTGAAAATGACAATCAACAGGGAAGCCCACACAAAGTCACCTCAGAGTTCAGATTAGTCATTCAAAGGTGTTTGCTCAGAGATGATAGAGTTTAAATTCATTTTCCAATAGAATCACTCCTACATCTTCCAGTTTTTAGAAATAGAAACTTTTAAAATAGTCAATATGATAGGAGTTACCTCTTTGTATTTATGAACTGCTTTTTATTTCCTGAAAAAATTTTTGTGAAATATATAGTCCAGCCTCATCTAATGTATCAATCATATTACTATTGCCCTCTCCTTCCCTCTGTGGCCCTCTACACTCAGCCAGGTTTACCCACTCATTTTGTTTTCCCTAAACACATCTTTCTTTTTCTACTCTCTGCTTTTGCTTAGGCTGAACTCCCCCAACTGAAAACTTGTTTCCTATTTATTTATTTATTTATTTTATATATTTTAATCTTTATTGTTGAAAGTATTACATATGTCCCCTTCTAGCCCTCCCCCACCCCCTGCCTTTACCACCCTATTGTCTGTGTCCATGGGTTATGCATAGCTCTATCTATCTATCTATCTATCTATCTATCTATCTATCTATCTAAAACCCTAATATGCAAATAGACCAAACAGCAGAATAACTGAACAACCATACAACGGAACAACCAGTTGCTATGACGTACGCTGACCACCAAGGGCCGCGTGTGGAACATGGTAGGCATGGGCCACGGCAGGATGGTGGAGCAGGTGAGCAGGGGTGTCAGACCAAGGCAGGGCTCTGGTTGCTGTCATCGGGGTGAGCCTCTGGGGGTTACTGGAAACTCTTTGCTCCTGTGCGCTGCAGTCCCACCGGGCACTCGCACCTGCTGCCGGCGCTGGCCCTTCTTGCACCCACTGCTGGCGCCTGGCACTGATCCTGATCACTCAGCGCCGTCAGTGGGTGTGAGCAGCAGCTGCCGGCCCTGATCACCCCTGAGGGCTTCTCCACCTCCCCCTGCTCCTGAGGGGCGATCAGGTCCGCCAGCTGCTGCTCACACCCGCTGCTGGCATCAGCCCCAATCACTCTGCACTGTCAGTGTGTAGGAGCGGTGGCTGCGGGAGCAGGACTGCTGGCAGACAAGGGACAGGGGCTGCAGTGGGAGGGGCCCAGTGCGAGTGCAGAGGATGGGCTGAGACCAGCTCCTGTGCCTGTCACAGCCTCACGGCCCACAGTTCCTTTCATGGTGCCTGAATTTGTGCACTGGGTCCCTAGTATGCATATGAGTTCTTTGGTTGATCTCTTCCTACCTACCCACCTAACCCTGCCTTCCCTCTGAGCTTCGAGACAGTTTGTTCCATGCTTCTTTATCTCTGGATCTATTTTGTTCAACAGTTTATTTTATTCATTAGATTCCACATATGAGTGAGATTATGTGATACTTGTCTTTCTCTGGCTGGCTTATTTAACTTAGCATAATAGTCTCCAGGTCCCTCCATGCTGTCTCCTTTTTTACAGCTGCATAACATTCCATGGTTTAAATGTACCAAGCTTCTTATCCCCCATCTGCTGATGGGCACTTGAGCTGTTTCCAGATCTTAGCTATTGTAAATTGTGCTGCTATGAACATAAGGGTGCATACATTCTTTCTGATTGGTATTTCAGGTTCCTTAGGATATATTCCCAGAAGTGGGATCACTGGGTCAAATGGCATTTCCATATTTAATTTTTTGAGGAAATACCATACTGTTTTCCACAGTGGCTGCACCAGTCTGCATTCCCACCAGCAGTGCACAAGGGTTCCCTTTATTCCAAGCTTTTCTTTTCACTATTCCGTGTTCTTTGAGACCTAAGTGTGGTCCAAGTATCACTCATTCTACCCAGGTTCTATGACATGTCTCTCCACCAACTTTTTGTACCTTATGTATCACTCAGTGTTAATGTTTACTTGTCCATATACATATGCTCAAATCAGTAATGTCTTTCTTCACATCCCCTAGCTGAGGACTCTGAGCAGGGTCTGTGTGAAATATATCTCCAGTGCAAGTGCGTGGAGAGATGGCAGAGTGTGTGACTACAGGGTTAGAAGAGTGCTCTGTGGATTCCAGTCTAGCTTAGAATAGAATTACAGATTCGGGTAAGAGTATTACGGAAATAGAACAATGTAGAAAACCTGAGATTGCATTGAGTTTACCCTCTGTGCCCGTTTTTGATGATTTTCCTTTTTCTTGAAGGTGGAAGTATGAGATGACAAGGCACAATATATAAAGTGACATCATAGTTTTTATGGAGGGCCTTGGCAGTATCCCCAGGATGGGGCATCGTTGACTCTTCTTGCCTGATTTCTGCAGTGGGCCACGCAGTACTGGCAACCAATGGATGGACCTAATGGCAAGTACACAGCTGGTAAGAAAGAAGTGCTGGAGTACATGGGCAGCCCTGCCAACTACCCAGTGTCCATTGCATTAGGCCAGGCCCACCTCACCTCCAATGAGAAGCTCATCTGGCCTCCATGTTCCACTCGCTGTTTGAAAAACAGCTCCCAGCTTTCTCCCAAACAGGGCAGCTAAGGCACTGAGATGCTGGAGACAGACACATTCAAACTGCACTGCTTCTCTAGACAGATAGGGATCAGGTTTGTGGTGCTGGCAGACCCTAGGCAAGCGCGATAGATTTTCTCCTCCAAAAGATTTATGAGATTTACTAAGACTTTGTCCTCAAGAACCCATTCTACTCCCTGGAAATGCCCATCAGGTGTGAGCTGTTTGACAAGAACCTGAAGTTAGTCCTGGGGTGTCAGAGAAGGTTGGAAGTTTTGGACCTGGGTCATAGGCTGGACCTGCAATGGAGCCCCCTCCCCAATTCTGAGAGATCTGCAGGAGGGGTCCTTGTTCCCACTCCAATGGAGATTCCAGCAGCCTTTAGTGCACTCGAAAATGAGAGGATGCTGAGCCTCAAACAGGTACTGAACCTAAAGCCTTAATAATATTCTCTCCTCCCTCCTGTGTCTATCACTCCTACTTCCCATCTCTATACAGATTTACTTATAGAGGAAACAGGCCCATAAATGCTGTAATAAACATTCCTTTGTTCTCAAAAAATAAAAGAATGTCTGAACTTACAAAACAGGAAAAATAAATATAAGGCTAAAGATAATGTTAAGTGGCAAATAGGTTGGACATTTATTAAATGAAATTTCCTTAAGAGATTTAATAATTTTAACAAAAACATTTTTATGCATGTCATGGCTAACAATCTGACTAAAAAGGAAACACATTCAAAGCTCCGTTGTACAACTGTTTTATTCTGTGTAACACTTTCTAAGTTATGTCTTTTGAATTTGTTAGAATTCTATTTTAGTGGCCACAATTTCTTTAATAATTAGTGTTGTACAAGTAAAATCCCCAAAGTCCTTAAAAAAGAGAATACAAAACCTTTTAATATCTTGCATTGTGATTTGTCTTTTTTTTATAATTAGATATGCCTTGTAACTAGGACTCATTTTGCTAGTCAAATAAAATGAAGTTTGAAATACTAATGAATGGACCAATAGATGTAACCATAAATTCATTTATTTTATTTGAATTTAATATATTTATGTTATATTTATTTATTTATCAAAATATTTTACATTAGTGTCGGGATTAAAATACTACCAGTAGTAGAAAAAACTTGAGTGGATTATGCTTTGGAAAGAAGAGAATTCTACTAGGTTGACTTCCCATTTCTAGAGCTTTTCTCCTGAACACACAGTCTACAGTCCATTTAGTGCAGTTTGGTCAAAACTTAAAAAGAGATCCATGATTTTTTGGTCCAAGCTGTCAGAGAATGGATTTTAAAACTTCTCAAAAACCTGAACTAGCAGTGGAATAGCCAGGAAAAGAGAGAGAGCCAAAGAGTGGGAAACCTCACATCTGCATATTAACTCCCATGAACACATTGGCTGAACCAAAAGTGTGTTTGAGGGGATAGGGGGAACTTTAAGGAACTAGTGAAAAGCAATAGTTAAAAGGCTGAAAAGGCAGAATAAAGAAAGGAATTTAGAGTTTGAATCCTGCCTTGTTAGAAGGCCTTGACAAATAACTGTGACTTTCTATTTAAGTCCCAGAATGACTACATTATAGGAATAACATATGTCAATACCAAGAGATTCCTCAAAAACTAAGAGGGAAAACCATAAGATATATCCTCTACAAGTTCAAAGTAACCAGTCGGTAATTTCTCTATTTGCTATAACAAAAATCAACACTCTTAAAACATATTCAAAATATCAAGTATATAATAAAAATAATTAAATTGGTAAGGATAAAGGAATAAGGGCTGACTTACCAGTGTCAAGAGTGAGAGAGTGGACACAGAAGTTAGCAGTTAAAAAGTAGATAGTCTTTGAAGACTTTCATTCATACATAACAGGAAAAAAATTTTCCAGGTAAGGAAGCCAAAGGAAAAAGATGAAAAACTCCAGGGTTGATGTTTCCTGAAAAAAAGGTGATGAATACTCTTCACAATGGGAACCATCCTGAAGACAAAAATGTACACAGATTTCCAAAACAGCCTTCCAAATCTTCAAAGGCTTGAAAGTTGAATTTTACAGGTTTTCTCCCTTCTGCATATGTATAAACTGAGAATAGAAACTATACCCTGTAAGGAGGCATCTATACATATATCAAAGGATTTTGATGACATTGTAAGAACCAATAGAATGAAGCTAGGGCAGTCTGTGATGATTCTGGAATCTCAAGACATTTTTTTTTTACTGTTGTAAAATATTAATGAAACAGCTGACAAGCCAATAAAATTCTAAATGCCCACAGGAAGGACATTTGTTGGCATTGATTTGACTCTGAAGTGGGTTTTATGAATTCACAGATATGAGTGTACCTACTATTACATGGGAATTAGACAATGACCTCACGGAAAAAGAAATAGGTAAGTTTTTTTAAATTTTCATTTAATTAATTAATTAATTAATTAATTAATGTATTTATTTATTTAATTGTTGACAGTATTATAGATGTCCCCCTTCCCCCCTCCCCTTTTGCCTTCCTCCACCCAGCCCTGATACTTGTAAAATTATAGCACAACTTGAAGGATATGAAGATTAAATGAATTGGGTTCTAGCTGTGCAGATAAAATAATCAGGATCCATCTAACATTCAACACATAATCTTTGTTGTTATCATTGTTGTTATGTTTTGTTGTGTTGTGTTTGATTTTTGTTGCCAACTATGTTCCAGGCAAACAGTTAGGCTTTTAAGATACAGCAGTGAACTTAGAGTTCACACTCTAGTTGTTATTACTTTTCCGTAAAAGATAAAAGAGTTGAACTCACAATCTTTGTCTAATAATTACTGGAATTGTAACTATTTAGCATTTAGTTGAATGAATATCTATTATGTGCTAGCCCTTCATATATATAGTACAGACCACGGGTGGGGTCCCTCGGCCTGGCCTGCAATTAGGGCCAATCAGGGCCTTCTTGCCCAGTCTCGATTTGGGCTGATTAGGGCAGGCCAGCCAGGGGGAGGGAATGTGGGAGGTTGGCTGTGGGAGCGCACTGACCACCAGGGGCAGATCCTGCATTGAGCACCTGCCCCCTGGTGGTCAGTGCACATCATAGTGACCAGTCGACCAGTCATAACGGTCACTTAGGCTTTTATATATATAGATATAGATATAGATTTTTTACTTACTTTTAACAATCTCCTGAGGGTTATTTATATTTTTTAGACAATGAGACTCAGGCTTATAAAAGTTCAAATTCAAAACATAAGAGTTAGGAGGACTCTGAGAAGAGAATCAATAAATCGGTAAAGAAAATGTCCCTGCAAGCACACCCTAGTGTGTTTCTAACCTTAACTGGGTAGATAAATGATGTCCCTGTACTTCAGCCAACTCTATGCACATTCTACACAGAAACTGAACTGAAGACTGGCTGGGGATTTTGCTGCACTTTATACATTAAAGGTGTGATGACATTTTAATTTAAAAAAAAACCATGGGAGAACCCTTTCTATTAATACTAGAGGCCTGGTGCACAAGATTCGTGCACTCGGGGGGGTCCCTCAGCCTGGCCTATGCCCTCTTACAGTCGGGGAGCCCTCGGGGGATGTCCAACTGCTGGCCTAGATCCTCTCCCCACAGGAAGTGGGCCTAAGCCGGCAGTCGGACATCCTTAGCACTGCCCGGGAGGCCATGAGCCTGGCTTCTGGCTGAGTGGCACTCTCCCTGTGGGAGTGCACTGACCACCAGGAGGCAGCTCCTGCATTGAGCGTCTGCCCCATCGTGGTCAGTGCACGTCATAGTCACCAGACGGACGGTCCATTGTTCAGTCGAGTTGCATATTGGCCTTTTATTACATAAGATATTCTTTTTAAATCAGGTCCCTTTGAATTGAGGAGGAGAGCCCAATCTGGGCCCTAGTATTCAAAATGATGGCTGAACCTACCTTATAAGCAAAGTAGTCATTTTAACAGGAGGACAGACACTTAGTTTTATTAAGAATCATGTTGACTTTATCGATGCATATTTGGGGGCAGAGGCTCTGTAGCGTATAAGTGAGAAAAACCAGCCAGGTGGGCCAGCCCAGTGTGGGAGAACTGGTTAAAGCAGAGGACTTTCACTGCCACTAATGACCACACCAGCAAGAGAGCCCTTCTGAGAAGTGACAGGACTTCAGGAGTCGTCTACATACTTTGCTGAGGGATGTACAATATTGAAGTGTCCCTTAACTCCCACATGAAATCACCAGTAACTTGTACATTGCTTGAAATTGATAGTGTGAGACTGGATTCTTAGAGGAGCATGAAAGGTGCTGAGTTCTGATGCAAGAGATTTTAGCATCAACACAGGAATAGCACTTACAGATGCAGGGATTATTGGGCTACTGGAACTCCTGATTAAAACCTAAAGGACTCTTATGCTGAGATTTATCCTGAGCAGAAATTTAAATATCAAGCAACAGTTCATAGAACTGGTGTACAGAATGTAAAATATTCTGTAACATTAGTCAGCTGATTTTCATGGTTTTCCAGAATAATATTTTCTCCATGAACATCCAAAACATACATTTCAGTAATATTTTCAAATTTTACATTTTGTTTTCAAATGTGGATCTTGTGAAGCACTTACATCTTAATTTCCTGTGATATTTTCTTTGACATTTTAAAATATAAGTATTTTAGACATTTTAATATATTTTTCTGAATATGAAATCAACCTTAAGAATAATTTAAACAATGTATGATTTGGATCACACTAAACTTTTATCATCCTCAAGTAGTTTTCTTTTTCATTGTTCTAGAATGTTACAGTTCTAAGTGAATTCATTAAATGCCTTTGCAGCATCTTGCATTGTGATTTATGGGTTTTATGTTTTAATTGTTTTACTTAAGTTATGCTGATAGATTTCTAATAATGAATGAACTACTGGAATGAACACTATTTAAAATATTATTTCACTATATTGCCATTTGATAGCATTTTATTTTAAAGATTGCCTTTTAATGGGCACAATGGGATTGATATGTAATTTTATTTTTGTTCATTTGCCAGATATAAAGTTTTGATATTAAAAATTATGCTGACTTCATAAATTAAATGCAGCGTATATAAGTCAGCATAGATGAACTTATTCTGCATAAACAAACAGGAACAATTAGTGGATCATAACCATAGATCTTCAAATCTACAAATGTTGACCCGAAATTTTACTACATTTTAGTATTATCTATGCTCTTGAAGTCTGTGTGTATGTGTGTGTGTGACTGTGTGTATGATTTGAGTATTTTAATTTGGTCTATGAACTTTCTGTTGCATGGCCCCTGGGATAGTTTGCCTCATTTTGTAGAGAAATATCTATTTTCTTTTCTACAAAACTGTAGGCCACCTCCTTGCATAGGAAACCTGGCTTACCCATCTGGGCAAAAATAAATTACTACATGAAGTTTTCTATCAAAAAATGTCAATTTTGCTCCTTATATAATTGATATTTTATGCCTACAAATCTTTTCTCATTTAATAAAGATAATGTGGCTACTTGATTGAGATTGAGCTCTTGATAACATCTAACAAGGATATCTGATGCCAGACTGGCTGGGTGCAATTCAGACATCACCAACTATTTGCTTTGTGTGTTTGAGAAAGTCTTAATGAGACTTGGATTTACTAGTAATTCTAGTATATGAAAATAGTAAAAATATCTCACTTTATGTTTTAGGTCTCACAAGCCAGGAACATATCTATTTCACAAAATCTTTAAGTCGGTAGCACATAGACATACATTTGTTGAAAAATGATTGCTTCTCTCTGTTTTCTAAGCCCTAACCTTATCAGAGAAATTCTTCAATATACTAAAGAAGTTACACCTTGGATTTACATAGAAGATAAACAGAAAAAAAAATTATTTAGCTATAGTCTGCTCATGAATTTATTGATTCAAAAAATACATATTTGGAGCCTATCCACTGTTTTAATCTAGTGCCCCTAGACACTTACCCATGTAATGCATTACTGCTTGTATTCAATGGCAAGAAAAATAAATGCCTCTTTAGATAGAAACCACAATACAATTGAGTTTCATTTGTATCCTTCTTGTAGAAAATTTGGAACCAAGCCAGTATTTCCAAGAATTAATCTATTCAGATTACAAAGTGACATGCACAATTTCACCTAATAAACTTATTTTTATTGTATTTTCAATTTTCTCATTTTATGTTTTTTATTAATTGTATATTTTATCACAATTATAGTATGAAGGATATTAGTAAGATAAATCATTAACATAATTGATCTAAAAGGTGTAGTGGTATCAAAATGAACATACAAAAGTAATGGACAACTGATAAAATTGCTGATAGAACCCCACCGGTGTTGCTCAGTGGATTGAGCATCCTCCTATGCACCAAGAGGTTTCCAATTTGATTCCTGGTAAGAGCACATTCCAAGGTTGTAGGCTCTATCTACAATAGTGGGCACGAAGGAGGCAGCCAATCAATGTTTTTCTCTCACATCCATGTTTCTCTCTTTCTCTCCCTCTCCCTTTCTCTCTCTGAAATCTATATATATATATATATATATATATATATATATATATATATCCCAGTGCACAAAATTCATAAAATTCATGCATGGAGGGGCGGGGGGGGGGGGGGCTGTCCCTCAGCCTGGCCTGCACCCTCTCCTATCTGGGATCCCTCTCACAATCTGGGACCACTGGCTCCTAACCACTCACCTGCCCGCCTGCCTGATTGTCCCTAACTGCCTCAGCTTGCCTGCCTGATCCCCTTAATTGCTCTCCCCTGCCGGCCTGATAGCCCCTAACTGCCTCTGCCTCAGCCCTGCCACCATGGCTTTGTCTGGAAAGACATCCGGAAGGTCGTCTGGAAGATGTCCAGTCTAATTAGCATATTACCCTTTTATTAGTATAGATTGCTGAGAGATATTCAATATTTTCTCTTTTCCTTACACATATGTTTTGGGTTGTTGGTTTTTTTTTTATACAGTTATGTTAAAGTTTTGTAAAGAGTGGTATGAGAATAAATATGTAACAACCAGTTTTTGGGATGTGAAGAGCCCTGCTTTGTACTATTTGCTGATTTCAAGCTATCAGGATGAAGTCACTGAACATGTGCTAGGAAGAGATGCTCAAATAACCCATTAGGTTATAGTATTTCTAGATGTAAATAATCTCAAGAGGCAATAGATGTAAATAACAGATGTAAATAATCTCAAGAGCATCGATAACACTACTTTACATGTAAAATAATTAGGAAATGATACATTTCTAGGTTTTATTTGCTTTGTCTTGATATAATTTATTTCTTAATTTATATGTGTTAATATTAATCATGAGTGTTTTTAACCAGCTCATGAAATTCCTGAAAATTTAAGAATCTGCACTCCTGGGCAGGTATTAATCAGCCCTAGCACACAGGCCTGTGTATAACACAGGTGTTTAAAACACCTCCTAAATAACTATGTTTACACTTTTGCAAATGTTGACCCAAATTTCCAAAACTGCCTTTCAGTTTTCTTTCAGAATAACTATCTCAGTTGTCAATTAGAGTGAAACTTAAGGACATATCACTATCAAAGTATAACCCTCTCCCCCATTTTTCTCTGCTCTTGAAGCAATTTAGAGATGGTAAATTAGCTATGGATAATGACCAGCTTGGCACCTTGGATCAATTCTAAACGAACTCAGTAATGGAGTCCCTGCTTTCCACACAAGCCTGTGAAAACAACAGCTAACAATAATAATATTTAAAAAATCCCCAATTGATGATGAATATAATTTTAAACTCCCATAGCATTCTTTCAGGGGACCTGACAATTGAAAGAAAGGGAGAGGGCAGGATGATTTTAAGTATGAAGGGCAAGGCTTCATTATTGATGTCTAAGCTCAGAGAAGGAGTAGGCCAAATTTGGCCACTTTTACAATTTTCCTTCAGGTTGGCTCCATACAATTGAAATGCTTAAAAAAAGGAAGAAGGCTGTTGGAGATGGGCACCTGGCAGGGCACCTGGTGGAATCATGTTAAGAAAAAAACAACTTCCTGTTCCTTTGAAGCTCAACTAGATTAATAGCTTTTTAAGGATGTGGTGAAAAGTGTTATCACGTGAAGCTTTCCAAACCAGGCTCAGTGTTAGAAAATATGCTGTAGGGACCTGTTCAAACTTAGCAGGGGAAATACTAAATGACCTAATAGGCCATTTCCTTCTCTGAATTCAATGGTGCTATAATTTATGTATTTTGGCTCAATTAGAGCAGAAGGTCACATAAGGTTTTTAAATTCTGTAATTTTTTTTTCTAGGTTCACATAATGTCTGCTCTTAAGCACTAAATATTTTTAATACTAAAGCTTTCAGCACTACAAAAACAAAACGACTATTTACTATAGGGTTTGAAGCATTCTTACAGTTTACTATTACTTTAATTGAGCCTTAAAATGAGGAGACTCCAGCTATAAGATTTATAGTTTGTAATGAAAGTACCCTAAAAAATTATTGCTAAGAAATTATATAAGAAAAATGTCCAGTTTTTGCTTGATTGTTTTATTTTTAAAACAATCTACTTTTTCCAAGAAAAGTTCTACATGAATGTCAGGTCAATAAGAGCAAAGTAAAATGTAGAAATGAGGCAATTATAAGATCATTCCAAAATGTACTTTTCTGCTGGGGCTGACTGGCAGACCCTGAACAACAGATGAATGGAGTACTCCAACACAATGTTTGCTGTGAAAGAGAGGGCTAAGGGACTGCCTGGCTAAATGAACCAGGCAGCCTCGATTGCCTACCTCATTAGGCTTTTATTGTAGCAGCAGTTTGAGATAAAGTTTATCTTTTAGATACAATCAGTAGGGTAAGTAATATTGGGAGGACACATATGTTTGTAGTGTCCTTTAAGCAAGGACACCCAAAGATTTAAGCATAAGGATTTCAGTAAACACCTGGGGATCTGCACATGCACAGACTTGTTTGGAAATGTCAAGGAATAATTAGGGGCGCTGCCTTCGGCACTCCCCTAAGTTGGAATTCCCATAAACCCCTGCAGGTGGCCTTCCACACACTTCCCTTTTCTCAGAATGTCCTCCTTACAAACTTTCCAACCAAGTCTCATGTGCTCCCCAACACTTTTCTCTTAATTATATGGCTTAAATATATGACTGTAAAAAGTATGGTGTTATAGTTCCACCTTAAATTATCTGGATAATAGTTTTAATCATGTACTTTATTTAGAATGGATATAATTAGGAGGATAGTTCTAATCTTGGGAGGCAAAAAGGAAAGAAGGAAGAGAGGGAGGGAATTCCTAAATAGTCATTGCATTTTTGATCCCCTCATATTAAACAGATGATGTCTGCTGGTATGGCTTTTAAAATTAATCACTAGGAAAATCAAAACTTCCAGGTCCACAGTTTCTTCATCTATAAAATGTGAAAAGTATATTGAATGATCTCAAGGGTCTTTTCCAAGTATAAACTATCATTACTCGGCTAACACAAGTAAATCAAATAACCTATCAAAAGATGCCATCACTTTGAATTACTACTTTCCTTGAAACAACAACAACAAACACCAAACCCATCTGAGCCCTATATCCCCTCTAGCTCCTACCCTATTTCTCTCCTTTCTTTTCAGCCACCCACCACTTTCTAATTCCAAATCCAATGGGTACTATGTGAATGCTCTTTGAATAAATAAAGTATTTAAAATAACTTTAAAACACCCCCTTCCCTCAATTTAGTTTTGGTCACATCATCAAAGATATGCTCTTCCTAAACATTGCTTCTGAATCCCATGATTATATCCATAAGGTAAAGGGTAAGGGGTACCTAAGTGACCTTTCTAGTTTTGCTTTTTATAACTCAGGATTTGGGTATTTTTTTCCTACCAGCTCGGCTTCACCTTGGCTTCCTCTCTCTCCAGACTGTCCCAGACCTGGCGGTGAATGTGGCTGCTCAGCTTTCATCATCTGTCCTGGCCAGCGGAATGTTCCCTCTGATGCTCCTCCCTTGGCTGGCTATGGCTCCCTACTTTCATTTTCACCAGGGCACAGCCATTCACCAGCTTCCACTGGAAACACTTTTCCAGACATTCCTTCAGGATAAGTGCCATTTCCATAACTGACCACTGGATTCGTCACTATTTTTTATGCTTCACTATCCTAGCTTTGTCTTTTTCAGCTTCACAAGCACAGTAAAGAGGTTTCATTTTCATTGCTTTGCTTTTCTCCTTATGCAAAGCGATTGCATTTTATTTACTCTTATGTAAGAAAACGTACTTTTTTCTTAATGTAACCTCCTCCCTCTTCTATTTTTCTTGTGTTTTTTTTTCTTTCTCTTCATATTTCTTTCTCTTGTGATTCTTCATAGGGATGTGTCTTAATTTGACAGAAGACTAAATCATGGACTTTAAATTTAGAAAAATAAATGTATTTAGTTCCCACAATGATTAGATTTTCCTAATTAAAATCCTTAATTGTAAAAAAGGGTATAGTTCTTAGATTGTTGTGTAATTAGGTATTGCACCCTGATCATATTGTATGGCATAAATCTGAACTCAGTGCTGTCCTTTGATAAACTTCTCATCATATTCCACACTTTTCTTTCCACCCAGAATAAAACTAGGTGGGGAATAAGGGTTCATTGCTCCTTGGCCCCATCTCATTTGAAGTGTTTGTAACTCCCATCTCTAACTTGGAAACATATCCATTTTTCTTTGAATAAACTGTCTACTGAAGAGTCCTTCAGAAAACCAAAGGGATTAATTTTCGTAAAGCAGAGAGTATTGTGAAAAGGATTAGAAGAAGAGAGTGAGATTTGCTTTGAAGTGGGTATCCTGTGAGTTCTTGATGCAATGAATCCACTGGCTTTAACTGACTGTTTCTCCTTTGCTGTTTCTCCTGCAAGAAATGGGAAAGAGTGTGAGGACTCCCTAATAAGGTATTCATTTCTGTTAAATATTTAATTTCCCTGATGACATTCTGAAAGAGGTTCCCAATGACAAGGCATTTTAAAGTCAGCCATTTTAGATATATAAAAAGTGATGTTTGGTTTTTGAGGACATAACACATCTTAAACCTCACAGAGGAAAGCAATTTCAGTTTTAGATCACAGTGTTGTATAATCATGTTTTTGAGTTTCACTGTTATCTATTCCTAGGGAGAATGCTGCCATGGAAAGTCTGAATGCTTTCTGAATGTAAAAAATTTCTTCTGGTGCGCTTTTCATAATGTTGGTTGGAGTAGTACTTTATTTATGAATATTGGATTATGTTCTTACTAAAATCGTTCCTTTAATTTACTTTGCCCTACTAAAGTAAATTTTATCCTTAAAATTCAATCCATTTCAATAATGTAATTGTTTGGGGATGTATTTCTTCAAAATGGTAAATGTCTCAAACAACCTTCATAAAGGCTTTAAATAGTCCTATGAAAATGAGGTCAAATAATTTGCTGAAAATTCCATTTTGCTGTTTTGTTTTTTTTCTAAAGGTGTTACCTTATGAAGTTTTTTCTTCTTCTTGGCATCAGTGGAAGACCATGACTCATATAATGAGTAGACGTCTGTGCACCATAGGGATGTGAAGGGGTCATGTTCAGTTGAAGTAGCTAGTTGGGAAAGGGAGCTGCCCTCCTGTGGAGAAAGTAAAATAAGGCTCGTATATTTCTCAAGAGCCAACTTTCCCTACATAAAATTTGGTTTTACTTGTGGTCTTCCAGAGAGAGAACATCTTTATACTTGCAATTTTTACATAGAAGTTTGGGTAACCTGCCACATTTTTATATTTCTGTGTGTGTGAATTGCTGCAACCATTGGTGAGTGGTAGGTAGAGGTAGTCAGAGCAAGGTGGAAAATGAATCATGACCATCAATCTGTGCGACATAGGTTTTCTACCCCAGACCTCAGGCAAGTGAAGGTGTCCAGACATAGCAGTGAGTACAGGACCTGAACACAGCCTGGGGATTTCTGCCGAAAACTACAAGTCATAGTGAAAGATACCCAATGCATCAGAGGTTGGGGGATCTA
Organism: Myotis lucifugus; assembly: GCF_000147115.1. Classification (NCBI taxonomy): domain Eukaryota; kingdom Metazoa; phylum Chordata; class Mammalia; order Chiroptera; family Vespertilionidae; genus Myotis; species Myotis lucifugus. Next base: position 1,939,263 of record NW_005871119.1, on the reverse strand, counting down.
GACTTGAGGCAACTGCTGTCCTACCTCTGGGGAATTGTGAGTAGATATGTTTGGCAGTAGGACTTGAAGCATGGGTAGATTCTGAAAATAAAGAACTAACGGTATTATGTGGTTCACAGCATAAAATTCTTGGAAATTATCTACACGTGAAAAATAATGTTTATTTCACCATACGAAAAGCTGTTAAATTTTGTGGAGGTAAAGAGTGAGATTAAAATTAGTATTGGATGTATTCATATGAAACCAACACATTCCTCATGTTCATATTTGAGGGCTTTATGAAATAATAACTAATATTAATGTTATCCTCTAAAGCTATCAGAACATTTTACTACCACTTTCACATGGTATTATTATTTTCCACACTTATTAATAAGAACAGTAAGGCCAAACATAGTAAAAAGACTTGCCCAAGATCTCACAGCCAAACCGTGGCAACATTTTTACTGAAATCAAGATTTTTTGGTTCCAGCGCTCTTGTTTTTTTCACTATCCATATTGCTTCCAGGACACTAGATGACTTTAGAAATGCTGAGGGAGCATCACATGTCTGTTCTTAATTTCATTAAAATAAAAAGCATACAAAGTATATGTTTTCCTTACTTGGAAATAGCTGAAGTAGTTTTGTTTTTCCTCCCTCATTTTCCCCGAAGATGGTTTACACTTGGTCAGACCACACAAGCAAAGTTTCAAGAAAAACAGGCATTTTTAAAGAAAGATGTAAGTAACTGAAAACAGGGATAAGAATGGAAACTATTTTTAAAAATGAGTATATCACTTACCCTTTGGTAAACTAGAATATAAATACCCATATCCATCACAATTTAGTTTTCAGGCTTAACAGAATTGATTGTACAGCAACGCTGAGATTCAAGGGCAAGTTGGCACACACAAGTATATGATAATCTGTAAGTTTTACTTAAATCTTTTCATTTTATTATTGCCTTGTAAAATGTTGGGCCCATAATCAAACATAAAATAATGAAAAGGGCCATTCATCTTTGTCTTGTGGTTTCCTTAGAGAACTGTGCCGTTCTCTAAAAGACAGTTTCAAATGACTGTTGATTGAAAGTGCATGTTCTAAACCAAGCATATGCTACAGGAAGTTACAGGCTGCAAAGTGACAAAAACATATTATAAAGCGTATTATATATATAGTATCTATATTTTCAAACACTTTCACATACTTTTTATCCTCTCCTGTTAAATGAGTCACTTCTGGATCACAGATATTTACCAGGAGCTGATTATGTGCCAGGCACTATTTGTAGGCAATGTGGACCTGATTATGAATGATGAGGACGAGGTCTTTACATACCTTACATAAAGTTCACATAGTAGATGAGAAAATGTTTGGTAAGCCAAAGCTCACTATACACATATTAACTGCAGTTGAAGCTCTTTCAACTGACTTCCTGATTTACCCGCACTCTTGATTCTCTCTGTAAAATTATAGTGGTAGATGTCAGTGGTGCCCAGACACTCTTGGTAATAGCATGTTCTAGATGTACTCACTCACACATCTCTGCTTCTGAGAGCTAAGCTACTTATCATGTCTCTATAAATATGTTTGCTAACATATGTGCTAATATATAATTATTTTGATAAAACTGTATGCAAGCAAATACAATAAAAGTACAACAAGAGCATGTTGTTTCTATTAAAAACTAACTTAAATTAGTTAGTTTCCAATTTGGTCAAACTAGGTGTGAGCAAAACAACTGCAAAAGGTGGGTGGGAAGTAAACACATAGAATTATTTATCAAGTTGCTTGCCAGTTTGTCTATCTTTTCTTTTTATTTTGTAAAACACAAAGCTACCAAGTTGAGAGTGATGCATCATGGATACTTTTCTTTATTTTATTTTTATTGTGGTAAAATACACATAACATTTTAATTTACATTTTAATGATTTTTAAATGTACAATTCAGTGGCAATAAGTATACTTACAATATTGTGCAGTCCTCACCAATATTTAGTTTCAGAACTTTTTCACCACCCCAAATGGAAATTTTATACCCTTTAAGCAGTCACTCCCATTCCCCTCTCCCCACAAGCAAACACTAATCTGTTTTTTATCACTATGGATTTGCCTATTCTGCATATTTCATATAAATAGAATCATATAATATGTCATCTTTTATGTGTGACTTCTTTCACTTAGCATAATGTTTTCAAGACTCTTCCATGTATAGCATGTATCAGTACTTTATTCCTTTTTATAACTGAACTAGTGGCCCGGTGCAAGAAATTCATGTGTGGGGGGGTGTCCCTCAGCCTGGCCTGCACCCTCTCCAATCTGGGACCTGCTCGCTCCCAACTGCCCCCCCATCCCCGCCGGCCTGCTCGTCCCCAACTCCCCCCACCCCCTGCTGGCCTGATCACCTCCAACTGCCCTCCCCTCCTGGCCTGATTGCCCCTAACCACCTCTGCCTCAGCCCCACCACCATGGCTTTATCCAGAAGGACGTCTGGAAGGTCTCCTGGTCTAATTAGCATATTACCCTTTTATTAGTATAGACTAGAGGCCCGGTGCACAACAAATTGTGCACTGGCAGGGGTGGGGGGGTGTCCCTCAGCCCCACTTGTGCCCTCTCACAGTCTGGGACCCCTCGGGAGATAACGACCTGCTGGCTTAGGCCTGCTCCCGGGTGGCAGAGGGCAGGCCCAATCCCTAGGTGCAGCCCCTGGTCGGGCTTAGAGCAGGGCCAATTGGGGAGTTGGGGCGCCGTCCCCTGTCATGCACAGAGCAGGGCGGATCGGGAGGTTGGAGCACCGCCCCCTGTCACCCACAGAGCAGGGCTGATCAGGGGGTTGGGGCACTCCCCCCTGTCACACTCAGGGCAGGGCCGATGGGAAGGTTGTGGCTCCACCCCGTCACACACAGAGCAGGGCCCATGGGGGTGTTGGGGCGCCGCACCCTGTCACACACAGAGCAGGGCGATCAGGGGGTTTGCGCGCTGCCCCCTGTCACGCTGCTCCAGGGGCCAGGAGGCCTCGTGGCTCCGCTGATCCCAGTGCTAGGAGGCCTCTCTGCTCCGCTGATCCCAGTGCTAGGAGGCCTTGCTGCTCTGCTGATCCCGGTGCTGGGAGGCATCATGGCTCCACTGATCCCAGTGCCAGGAGGCCTCGCGGCTCCGCTGATCCCGGATTCAGGAGGCCTTGTGGCTCTGCTGATCCTAGGCTGAGAGGCCCTGCAGCTCTGCTTGACATGGGGCAGTGAGGCCTCACTGCTCAGCTGATCCTGGTGCTAAGAGGCCTCGTGGCTTCGCTTGACACAGGGGCAGTGAGGCCTCACTGCTCAGCTGATCCCGGTGCCAGGAGGCCTCTCGGCTCCGCTGATCCCGGGTTCGGAAGGCCTTGTGGCTCCACTGATCCCAGGCCGGGAAGCCTCGCGGCTCTGCTGATCCCGGTGCTGGGAGGCATATTACCCTTTTACTATATAGGATAGAGGCCTGGTGCACGGGTGGGGGCCGGCTGGTTTGCCCTGAAGGGGGTCCTGGATCAGGGTAGGGGTCCTGCTTGGGTGCCTGGCCAGCCTGGGTGAGGGGATGATGGCTGTTTGCAGCTGGTCACACCCCTTTCAGGGTGGGGGTCCCCACTGGGGTGCCTGGCCAGCCTGGATGAGGGGATGATGGCTGTTTGCAGCTGGGCACACCCCCTTCAGGGTGGGGGTCCCCACTGGGTGCCTGGCCAGCCTGGATGAGGGGATGATGGCTGTTTGCAGCTGGTCACACCCCCTTCAGGGTGGGGGTCCCCACTGGGGTGCCTGGCCAGTCTGGGTGAGGGGCTGAGGGCCGTTTTCAGGCTGGCGGGTGACTGAAGCTCCCAACCTCTCCTTTTTTTTCTTATTCTGGGATTTATTTACCTTCTGTGGCTGTCACTGGAGCTGAGAGCTGGCTTTAGCTCTGAGGCCTCAGCTGCTGAAAGCAGGTTTCTGGGCTTTGTTTACCTCTGTATTTGAAATTTCGTTGCGACTCCAGCTCTGAGATCCCGGCTGACTGAAAGCAGGTTTCTGGAGTTTTGTTTAGCTTCTATATTTGTAACAATGTTTCTTAGAGAGCAGCTCAGAGCCCAGCAGCGGCAGGCAGGGAGCCTTGGCTTCCTCCGTCACTGGAGCAAGCAAGCCTCCTGTTCGCGTCAGTTGCCTGGCTGCTGGCTGCCATCTTGGCTGACAGTTAATTTGCATATCGCCCTGATTAGCCAATGGGAAGGGTAGCGAAGTTATGGCTAATTACCATGTTTCTCTTTTATTAGATAGGATAATATTCTATTGTATGGCTATATCACATTTTGTTTATGCATTCATTTGTTGATGGACATTTGAGTTGTTTCCACATTTTGGGTACTTTGAATATTGTTGTTATGTACATTTTTGTACAAATTATTTGTTTGAGTACCTGTTTTGTCCTTTTGAGTAGATTCCTAGGAGAGTGATTCTGCCTTTAACATATTGAGGAACCATTACTTGTGTTTCATATTTAGGAAACCATTGTCAATTCAAGGTTATAATTTTTTTCTTTGGTTTCAGAGTAATACTGGCCCCATGGAATGTCTTGAGTAGTATCCCCTTCCCTTCTAATTTTTGGAAGAGCTTAAGAATGGTTGGAATTAAAATTTTTGTTTAAATGCTTGGTAGACTTCACCAGTGAAACACTCTGGTTCTGGACCTTTCTTTGCTGGGAGGGTGTTTTTTATTATGGCTTCAATTTCTTTACTTGTCATAGTATTTTCAGACTTTGTATTTCTTCTTGAGTCAGTTGAAGTAGTTTGAGTTCTTCTAAAAATTTGTCCATTTCATCTATGTTACTAAATTGTTGGTAAGCAATTGTTCATAGTATTGTCTTATAACCTTTTTAGTTCTGAAAGGTCAGTAGAATGTCTACACTTTGTTTTTGAATAGTTATTTGTGTGTTCACTCTTTTTGTCTTAGTCTAGCTAAAGATTTGTCAAATTTTTTTTTTTTTTACTAAAAAAAAGAAGCATCAAACAGATTGTCAAACTACAGTGGGAAAGCTGGGAAGGGTGGAGGGGGAGGAGGTAAGAGATCAACCAAAGGACTTGTATGCATGTATATAAGCATAACCAGTGGATGCAAGACACTGTGGGGGAGGGTTAGGGCATGTGCCTGGGGGTAGGAGAAGGTGGGGGGAAGTCAATGGGGGGAAAAAAGGAGACATATGTACTACTATTTGTAATACTTTAAACAATAAAATAAAATAAAAAAGTTATATGCTTGGGGCGTGTCTACTCACCATGACCTGCCCAGTTAGGAATTTGTGATCAGATCACCCTGTGAGGTTACTTTCCATAGAAGCCCATTTTTTTGTCCACCTTACTGTAAAACACCCCATATATTTTAAGCACACACAAGATACATGTATTGCGATATCAATGGGTGTCCTTGTCAATCAGGATCCAGCTCTAGTGCTGGTTTACTATGACCCATAATTATCAATGTCTAATCTGTGACTAGCTCTATTCAGGCTCATAACTGTCTCAATGAGCTGGAAGTGTGGTAGGCAGTTAGACAGACATAAGCAGAGCAAGGACCACCGGCCAGGTACAGAAGGTCACCAGGGCAGAAAGCCCCGAGTGCCCAGCAAAGGACAGTTATAAGATGGGATATTGCCCCCAGGGTGATCTTTCCTCCCCTAGCATATCTTTAGCCATGGGGTTTGGACTTTTCCTCCCTAGAGATAACATCTAGGCCTCAGGTGTATTTCAGCTCCAGGCCCAGAAAAGCAAACAAGCCTCACCAAGGCTGACCTCAGGACCAGCTGCATTGAATAATGATTCTCTGCCCTGGAGCCAACCAATCAGCGGAGACCTAGACCCTGAAAGAACACACCTGGAAAGCTGCTGAATATTGTATTAAGATCTTGCCCTGGGTCCTCCCCTAAAATCTCCACCCTTAAAATCCTTAGAACTGAGGATCCAGAGTACTCTCCTCTGGAAGCACGCTCTTGACATTTCCTTTCTCTTTCCCTTCCTCTTCCCTCTCCCCTCCTCCCCCCAGGCATGTTACCATTACCTTCCCACCCCCAAGCTCCTAGGGCCCTTCCTTTGCCTCTATAACTTGTTCCTAAGCCCATTTCTTCTACAAATTGCTTCTTCTACCTCTGTGATTTTATAAATAAACTAGAGGCCCAATGCACGAAATTTGTGCAAGGGGCTCGGCCCCCATGGCCGCGTGGCCGGGGACTCTGCCTCAGCCCCCAGTGCCACGGCTTTGTCCAGAAGGTCGTCTGGTCTAATTAGCATATTACACTTTTGTTATTATAGATGTTCTCTTATAGTTTTGAGTCTTGGCTCTGAATTCTTTCCTAGTCAAGTACCAGAACTGAAGTACAGAGGTTGCTGAACCCAGGTCCTATCTGACCCCAGTCTAACACCTGATGCCATTCCAGCCATCAACAACACGGTTTGTGGGTTGTGTCACTGCAGACTTCAATACTGGTGCTGCTTCAGAGTTGGAGGAAGACTTTAGAAGAGCACTCAAATAACAGAAAAAACAAAGTCATTAACTTAAAAAATTCATCCTTTTAAATAATATGAATGCTGTTTTTTTCCATTAAGAAATATATCTTTTTAGTAGTGGTAAGCATTCAATTTTATTGCTTCATTTTCTAATTTGTTGTTTGTAGAGGTACTCACTAATTAGCATGATTTTTCAAATGGCAGCTAAGAAACAGTCTGCAATACTAAATATTTATATAACCCTAAAATTGCATATATGTATTTATACATGTAAATATATTTATGCACATATATATTCTAAAACGTGAAGTATGATACTTGTTATGATAGAGATATTGCTTTAAAAATTTATAAAAGTTACAGAAAGTTATATGATGAAATCAAAATATCTTGTACTATTTTCTACCAATAATTTCTAATATATGATCCATTATATTTGAACACAATATCTAAAATTATTGTTCAAATTCAAGTATCACTTAAGAATTTCATTGACAAATCTAGTCATTCCTGTATCAAAAGAGCAGTTTCACCTGGCAGTGTGGCTCAGTGGTTGTGTATCCACCCATGATCCAGGAGATTACTGTTCAATTCCAGGTCAGGGCACATGCTCAATTCCCAGTGGGGTTGGGAGGAGCATGCAGGAGGCAAGTGCTTCTATCTCTCTCTCTCTCTCTCTCCCTTTCTCTTTCTCTCTCTCTAAAAAAATAAAATCAATGAAAACATATTTTATCCTACTATGAGGTGACAGGAGAAGATTCAACTTTGGGTGGTGGGCACATGGTACAATATACCTATCTTTAAACATAGAAATCCATACACACCTGAAACCTGTATGTTCATGTTGACCAATGTCACCCCAATCAATTTAATAAATATTTAAAAAAAATCATACTTAAAAAAAATAAAGGAGTTTCTCAAAACCGAAGGTCATTAAAAAAAAAGCAAAAAACAAAAAAAACCACTGAAAACTTAAAATGACTGCCCTGGCCAGTTTTGCTCAGTGGTTGGAATATCAGTTTGTTGTCTGAAGGGTCTTAGCTTCAATTCTCAGTCAAGGGCATATATCTGGGTTGCAGGTTTGATCCCTAGTCCTGGTCTGGGCTCCTGCATGAGGCAACCAATCAATGTGCCTCTCTCACATTGATGTTTCTCTCTCTCTCTCTCTCTCTCTCTCTCTCTCTCTTTCGTCTTCTTCTTCTTCTTCTTTCTCTCCCTTCCACTCTAAAAAAAAAAAGTCAATGGAAAAAATATCTTCAGATGAGGATTAAATAAATAAAAAAACTTTAATGACTTAGTGATGGTTGCCTAATTAGGCATAACTATCAATAGGACAACAATTATACAGAATTATTAATTTTGGTCAACACAATTAATAATTTTATTAAAGTGAAAGCAACACAAATAATTTTTATGGAAACTGTATAATGACTTATGTATTTTTTAAAAATTACTCATCCAAACCTCAGTACCTTATCAACAAAACATTCAGAGATGCAATAAAAATTAAATTCAGTAATTTTTTAGTACTTTGTTTAGTTTTAATCATGTAATAGAACAATTGCTTAAAGCATTAAAAAATTTTATTATGAAGATATTTTATGAAGGTCAGATGATAAAGCATAACCGATATAGGAGGTTGCCGGCTGTTCATGAATGTTTAAATATTTAGATATAAGTTATGTGAGCTTCTTTTGGACCTTCACACTGGCCTTGCAGAAGAGAGAGACTAGACTTGTACTTCTTAAAGAGTTATATTTTCTTCCTGAGAATCTTGAGGGATATGGATGTATGTGAGGTCTTGAGAGGGACTCATCCAAAGAGGCAGTAAATTATCTGTCTGTATTTCCTTTGAAAGAGAGAGAAAACTCACATGACTCCACTAGAACCTGAGCTTTAAAATAAGCAAATAAATAAATCACAGATAAATAAATCAAAAAATGAACATTTACTGGAAAGAAGGGAACTAATACTTACCAAGTGCCCCAAGCATAATTCAGGTAGAAATCACTATGTAATAGAAACAATTATAGGTGCATGCATATGTTATCTAATTTAACATCAAGAAACAGTGGAGAAAAAATAAAATATTTATAAAAACCCTACCATGATCTAAGCCAGTGGTTCTCAACCTGTGGGTCGCCACCCCTTTGGCGGTCAAACAACCCTTTCACAGGGGTCGCCTAAGACCATCCTGCATATCAGATATTTACATTACGATTCATAACAGTAGCAACATTACAGTTAAGAAGTAGCAATGAAAATAATTTTATGGTTGGGTCACAACATGAGGAGCTGTATTTAAAGGGCCAGAAGGTTGAAACCACTGACCTAAGCACTGGAGTTCTAAAGATGAAAAGCTTTGTAGGCAGTTAGATCTGAGCAGAGCAAGGATGATAGGCCAGGTACAGGTCACCAGGACAGAAAAGCCCCAGGTGCCTAGCTACGGACAATCAATTGTAGCCACAGGGTAACTTTTCCTCCCCTAGCATATCTCCGGTCATGCAGTTTGGACCCCCTGACCTTTTCTCCCTAGAGACAACATCTAGGCCTCAAATTGTGTTTCAGCTCCAAGCCCAGATACGCAACAAAACCAGCCTCAGGACCAACTGCATTGAGTAATGACCCCCTGCCCTGGTAAGGGCCAATCATTGGAGACCACAATCCTGAAAGGACACACCTGGAAAACTGCTGAATATTCTATTAAGATCTTCCCCTGGGGAGGACAAGCAAGATAGCAGCATGGGTGAATACCTGTACTTGTTGCCTCTCACAACCACATCAAAACTACAACTAAAAGACAATACAAATATCATCCAGAACCACAGGAAAGCTGGCTGAGTGGAAGTTCTACAACTAGAAGGAAAGAAAAAAGCACATTGAGACTGGTAGGAGGTGTGGAGGTGCAGAGGTGCGGAGGTGCGCGAGAAACGGACTGGCAACTGGGTGCACTGTTGTTTTTTCAATTAGGAGGGAGATACAAGCTCCCAATTGCTCTGAACTCCAGTTCCGGGCAAGACTCTGGGAACCCAGACTTAAACAGGGAGAAACTGGACTGTCTGGCATTGGGCCGGAACGCGAGGGCGGCTTTCTCTCGGAGGTGCTTGCAGCGATCATTGCTCCTGCACGGGGGGCCGTGGGACGTGGAGACCCAGGGACTTCTCCAGGACAGGGTTGACTGGCAGCCATTGCTGTTTGCTCTGCCCTGTTGATACCTTGAGACCCCGCCCCATCCAATTTCCAACCCCACCCAAGCTGCGCACAGTGGCTTTTGCATATAAATGGCCTGTCGTTTTGCAGCCTAAAACCAAATGAACTGCAGCTGGGTCAGAGAGCTCCAAAGCTTCCAAAAGAAGGTCCAAGGCCTGGTAGCAGCAGCCTGCTGTGCTTCACAGCTGGGCCTCATCTGGGCACTTCCAAACCCCAAACAAAGAGGAGGAATCTGCAAAGATCTCTCTGTAGCTCCTGCTGGGTGGCCACAGGCAATGGCTGACTTTGCACCTCCTTGGAGATCCAAGAGCTAGTGTACCCAGTGGTCAGAGTGAGACCATACCAGATTACAACTCTTCACATCCATAAGTGACACACACAAGGGGCAGACTCAGTGAGCACCAAAGCCCCACTGAAGCAAGTCCTGCCCCATAAGGGTGTCTCTAGCACAGCAGTTCTTCCACTGTAGACACAGCTGGTCCTCATAGCCAATTGGCCTGGAGGTCAATTCCTCCCAGTGATACCAAGAGCAATCAAGGCTTAACTACAACAAGACTGTGCACACATCCCACAAAGGGAATCACCAAGAGTGTCCACCTCAGGTGATTGGGGAGACTGAGCCACTGGGCCCTATAGGACACCTACTACACAAAGCCACTCTATCAACACAAGGAAGCAGCCAGAATGCGGAGACAAAGAAACAGGTTGCAAATGACAGAAATGGAGGAAAGCAAACTACTGGATATAGAGTTCAAAACCACGGTTATAAGATTACTCAAGAATCTTCTAGAAACCTCCAAGAAATTTAGTGAGACCCTCAAGGACATGAAAAAGGACAAATCAGAAATTAAGCATACACTGACTGAAATAAAGAATAATATACAGAGATCCAACAGCAGACTAGAGGATCCCAAGAATCAAGTCAAAGATTTGAAATATGAAGAAGCAAAAAACACCCAACTGAAAAAGAAAAAGGAAAAAAGAATCCAAAAATATGAAGATGGTATAAGGAGCCTCTGGGCAACTTCAAGCATACCAACATCCGAGTTATGGGGGTGCCAGAAGAAGAGAGAGAGCAAGATATTGAAAACCTATTTGAAGAAATAATGACAGAAAATTCCCCCTACCTGGTGAAAGAAATAGACTTACAAGTCCAGGAAGTGCAGAGAACCCCAAACAAGAGGAATCCAAAGAGGACCACACCAAGACACATCATAATTAAAATGCCAAGGGCAAAAGACAAAGAGAGAATCTTAAAGGCAGCAAGAGAAAAACAGTTAGTTACCTACAAGGGAGTACCCATACGACTGTCAGCTGATTTCTCAACAGAAATTATGCAGGCCAGAAGGGAGTGGCAAGAAATATTCAAAGTGATGAATAGCAAGAACCTACAACCAAGATTACTCTACCCAGCAAAGCTATCATTTAGAATTGAAGATCAGATAAAGAGCTTCACAGATAAGAAAAAACTAAAGGAGTTAATCACCACCAAACCAGTATCATATGAAATGTTGAAGGGTATTCTTTAAGAAGAGGAAGAAGAAGAAAAAGGTAAAGATAAAAATTATGAACAACAAAGTTACAACAAATACATATCTTATCAACAAGTGAATCAAAAAATTAAGTGAATAAAAATTCTGATGAACAGAATAAACTGGTGAATATAATAGAATCAGGGGCATAGAAAGGGAATGGACTGACAATTCTCGGAGGGAAGGGTGTGTGGGGAGTGTGCGAAGAGATTGGACAAAAATCTTACATTTATGGACGAGGACAGTGGGATGAGGTAAGGTCATGGGGTAGGGTGGGAACCAGGTGGAGGGGGACTATGGGGGAGAAAAAGAGGAATAACTGTAATAATCTGAACAATATTACTTCTGCCTCTCTGATTTACTAAATAAATATTCTCTTACAGTTTAAGTCTTGGCTCTGAATTCTTTTCTAGCCAGAACCCAAGTACCAAGGTTACTGAACCCAGGTTTGGTCTGATACCACCAGTCAGGCACCTAGTGCCATTCCCACTGCCTACAACAGCTGTTTAATATTTTGAAGCTCATCATAGTTTATTTTGTAAGGCATTAATTACAAAATAACAATATATGTTTTAGTTATATTAAGATTATCTTTATCCTAGGCTGTCATCCATCAGAAGACCCTTCTTCCTGAGGTCATTGATAGAAATATGCAATGCACCAGACAAAATTAATTAAAGAAATAAGTTTTATTAACTATAGCACCCTAGGGAGTTTGATTGGACCTCCTGGAGCATTACTTTTGCCTAGAAAGACAAGTCTAGATGGCTTCTCCAATCTCATACTTAAATCTTGGATCCCCCCTCCCCCCTCCCCTTCCCCCCTCTCCCCAAGTTTAAGAAAAAACAAATCTGTATACACTAACTAACAAAAGGTAAGGAAGGGTTTTCCCCGCGTGTGAAGCAGTTCTGACTGAGATCACAAACCTGAAGGTCAGGAAGAAGGAGCTTTCGAGTGGAAAGGCAGACAAACCAGAAGGAGCAGGAAATATAGAGGTTTGCAGGCAAAAGATAGGGAACCATGGTCTCATTTTTGGAAATGCAAGTAGTTCAATATTCCTAGAGCACAAGTTTCAGGTAAGAAACTATAATTGCATATAAACTCCATTTCTTTAACATGATCTTTTCTAAAACTAGCAATTTGCAGGTTCATGGTTTATATCCAGTTCTCACATTCTTTCTGTCCATACACTTCCTTTTTAAATCTTTAAAGCCCTTAGGACATCTGATTTGGGTCAGCATTAAGCTGTATTAAAAACAAAGCCTGGAGTCTGTTGACCACAGAAACAGAGTTTGAGTGTAGCTAAAGATAACATCTTGACTTCAATTATACTTAAGCCCCAGGACCAAGAAAGTGGAAAGACCCTATGGACCACACCCTCATGAAACCAGACAGAACAATGCCATGGCTGACATCAGGACAAGAAACAATGATCAACTACTCCCTACCTTGACCCCCAACCAATCAGTAGAGCCCACAATCCCAACTCCTTTAGTCATCATGATTAATGGATTTTGCTCTATGTAAAATCCAGGAGCCAGGTCTTTGAACACTAGATTATCTGTGACTGGGGGCTGGATGCTATTTCCTCAATTAATAAACTTCTACTTTTTTTTTATATTTTATTGATTTTTTACAGAGAGGAAGGGAGAGAGATAGAGAGTTAGAAACATCGACCAGCTGCCTCCTGCACATCTCCTACTGGGGATGTGCCCGCAACCCAGGTACATGCCCTTGACTGGAATCGAACCTGGGACCTTTCAGTCCACAGGCTGACGCTCTATCCACTGAGCCAAACTGGTTTCGGCAAACTTCTACTTTCTTGGCTGCAAACTCCTGTTTACATTTGAATGAGCTTTGAAGCACTCAGGCAAACAGGTATAATTGGGTAACAGAATGTCAAGAGATGAAACTATGGGAATAGGAAGGGGCCAGTCCATGGAAGCTTTGTGTGTCTTGTCATGTGGGAAATAAGGACTTTATCAAAGATGATTAGCAAGCATGTGATATAAGCAGACATGTGTTTTATAAAGACAAACTTGACAAGAATGAGAGGGAGCTGAAATGAAGCCCCCCCCCCCAAAAAAAAGGTTATTGCAATAGTCAAAGTTGAAAATCTTGAGGATCTGAACAATAGTTAACATTCTTAAGGTTATACAACTAGCAATTTGTATATTCACGGTTTATATCCAGTTCTCAAATATTTCATGGTCAAAGACCTTTTACCATAAAGTTAGTAAGGATGAATCAACACCATTAAGGATTCAACTGTGGTGGACCAGGAGAGAAGGAAAAGGCAAATTATTAATAGAAGCACCCAAAGCTGAGCAAACATGGAAGGCACGATCACCTTCTTCCTCTGCTTCACTGAATCACAACCCAATCAGCTACTCTTTCTTTCTTTTTTTTAATTTTTAAAAATATATTTTATTGATTTTCCACAGAGAGGAAGGGAGAGGGATAGAGAGTTAGAAACATCAATGAGAAAGAAACATCGATTCAGCTGCCTCCTGCACGCCCCCGACTGGGGACGCGCCCGCAACCAAGGTACATGCCCTTGACCCGAATCGAACCTGGGACCCTTCAGTCTGCAGGCCGACGCTCTATCCACTGAGCCAAACCGGTTAGGGCTTTTTTTTTTCTTAAAGGTCTCACACATTTATTATGAACCAACCTACTATTGCAGAAAAAAAAATCAACAGAGAAAAATCATGAGTCCATTAATTTTCCAATTAAAATGCCCCAACTGTCCAGACAGTAGCATCTTTTCAATCATTTAAAGGTGTAGGCAACCTGGATACAGCATAAATATGTGAGTCATCTCTCATGTGTGATTTCTCACACTTTCTTATTAAGTTTACCTGAGTAGTGCCACACCATATTTTCAGAGAGAGGGTGGTGGCTATAGGTTCTGCAGCAGGAAAATGCTATTTTATCAGATCCAATGGAGATGGGGGCAGCAGCCGACCTTCACGGGGATTCAAGCAATTGCCCACACCGTGTTGACTCCTCAGTCAGCCAGTAAAAGCTAAACTATGCTTAACAGTAAGCAACTTCAAAGTGTTAGTACCTTGCAAAAGCAAAGTTTCTTTTCTCAGTTGTGTCTTTTTGGGGTCAACTCCAGCTCTGTTCCCCATCTTTTTCACACTGGGATCCAGACTGAATGAGTTGAGTTACTCCTATCTGTGCATGCTGGCCATGAAGCAAAGGGAAAACAGAACTAACTCTTAAAACTTCTGCTTCGAAATGACACATAAAAATTCCTATTAAATTTCACTGGCCAAACTGGTCACCTGAGGAAGCCTGACATCAAAGGGCAGGAAGTTCTCTTGCAGGCACAAATCTCATAGAGAGAGGCCCATACGGAGTGGCAACAAACATTTTCTAATACTCAGTCTACAAGAATTATTCACATAAAGGCCTGCCTGGGTATTTCTGGGGATGCTAAGATGGCTCAGTCAGGTTTACCAAGAACCTATTTTCCTGGGAGACTGAAAGAAAGTATTGTCAGAGGAGAGAAATCTCTTCAGAGAAGAGAAGCTTAGTTCAGTAACAGACTACCTGGAACAAAGCAGCATAATTGTTCAAACCCAAGCACTCTTAACTCAGATTGCTAGTTGTAAATCGTATCTCTATCACTTCCAAACTATGTGACCATCGGTAACTTAAATTCCTCACTTTTCACCTATAAAATGGAAATCATTTTTTAAAGGAAGGAACCTTTTAGCATAAAACTTTTAAAATATATAGGGTCCATAGACAGTCTTCCAATGACCCCAGAACAAGAGCATTTAACAAAGTTGCTGTTACAAGCTCGGTGGTGGCAGAGGGTGGTGGTATGGCATTTGTGGCCCAGTGTAGCTCCAGGAAACAGCCATGCTCCCTCCTTTTGACTCACTCTTATCTCCCCCAGCACCCCTCTCCCCCACCCCCGACACACACACACACATACTCCCCAACACTTTCCAGCTTTTAGCAGAGTTGCCCTGCTTGGCAGAGAGCATTGTGGTCACTCTATTCATCACATCAACTAAGACTATGCTTGCAGAAAAATTTAGTAAATGTGGCAGAGCTGACATGGCAGATGGGCCTTGTTGTTGACTCTATAAAATACATCCTACCTACTCGAGAAATAAATAGGGGTGGGCAGGCGCACAATTTTTAGAGAGATCTGGAGGTCCAAATATTTCACTAATAAAAACTCCTGTGAAAAAGTCTTTCATGTTCCTAAACATTTGAAATCCGTGATATTACTGAAACACTGTACTATACCAAAATGTTCATCTAAAACAGTTTAAACTCATTTATTTTTGCCCTGGCCAGTGTGGCTCAATTGGTTGGAGTATATCCTGTGCAGCAAAAGGTCCAGGGTTGGATTCCTGGTTGGGGAAATAACCCAGGTTGCAGGTTAGATCCCTAGTTGAGGCACATTCTGGAGGCATCTGATTGATCTTTCTCTCTTCCTTTCTCTCTGTGGAATCAATGGAAACAACAACAAACAAACATATCCTCCGGTGAGGATAGAAAAAATAAATAAGTAAATTCATTTATTTTCTATTTGAGAAAGATGATGCCTGCCATCTTTATAAGAGGGGCAGTATTGAGCTGATAATCAGTTGAAAGTAGAGGAAGCTCTGATGCTAATAGCATCAAGGAAGCAACTATCAACCATCTCCCAGAGGGCATTCAAAGAACAGATTGTTTTAAACTTGCATTCTACAATTTCATAAATCGTCAGCTTCCCAGGTGTCTGGCCTGGCTCTCCTGAGCAGGGCCTTTAGGGTCAGGCCACTTTGAGAACAAGAAAGACAGGTTCTCAGAAGCTGGCCTTCAGAGACCTAATCTGTCCATCTGACCTATCTACCCTTGTAGGAACTTCAGTACTGAGTTTGGAGTTCACATCCCTTGATAATATCCCTCCTGACATTGAAATTATTCTAGTTTAATTCTTCTCCCTTCTAACCTGTTCCTAAACAACCTCTTAGACACCTACTTTGGTCCGCTTCCCACTATTAGCTGGCCAGCAGAGTTTCTTGATCCCATAACAGATATCCTGCTTGGAAAGCCCTAGCTCCCATCTCCAGAATCTTGGCTGCCAACCATCCAGCTCATTATAGATTAACCTTTTGAGTGGTGGCAACCCCTGGAATGTCCCTGCAGAGAAACTATAAAGATCTTGTCTATTATTGGTTAGAATCTTCAATTATATCCCCACTTACACACACACACACACACACACACACACACAAATTTTCAGCAAAAAAAGGGGGTATTTAGGGTGAATATAGGAAATATGAAAGGCGATTTTACTAGCAACATCTATCAGGTGCCAATCTTTGATGGTCCTCAGTCACCTGAAGACATAGAATGTAGAGAGGTTAATGCTTACAATGATTCTATTTTACTAGGGTGGACTGACTTAATTGTGTAGTTAAACATGTGTCACTGAAGGGCCTCAGTAAACACTAAGTGGCTATTATGTATAAGATAGTCATTAGTACTTTATGAGGTAGTAAAGAGAGTACATGAGGTTCATTTCATGACCAGCTTCTAATTTCAATGTGGTGATTACATATATCCTTTACAATATGAATGTGTCATATTTATTTGTAAACATTTAAAATTATTTGTATTTAATAGTGTATCTTGCTTTAATTAAAATATAAACAAAAAACTTTAGCTGATATTATGAATTCATTTTGCAATGCCAGTAAAGTTTAATTTAGTTGGTCATCATCCCAGAACAATAAATTCATAAACCTAAGGCAGCCATTTTCCCCCCATTAATTAAGTTCATTATAAATAGGAAAGTCTTCTGGGCTTAAGTTAGTCAAATAAGTCACTTAAAGAAAACATCCAAAGGAGTAAAAGGCTGACAAAAGGCCAACATAATTATATCTGAGGTTTGTTGTAAGTCTAATGTCTCTATTTTAATGATATGAACTTTCATTTGAAATTAAACATTAAATATAGAAATATGACTGGTGACATGTGTTATTCATTTAAGCCTCAAAAATGACCTTTTTCTTGCAAAAGTAGAGCCAAGCTTACTATTTCCATTTCCATGTTTGTCTTTGCTTATTTTGCCACAGAATAGTAAAAGTTAACAGTACTCTATATTGGGAAACTCTATAATCCTGCAACTTAAACTACTTTCAATACAACAGTGCTTTTAGCACCCAGTGATGTTCAATGTGGAAAATGTCTTATTTGATAATCTCAGGAAAATACACTCAGTGTATCTACTGTATAGATACTTTAAACATGTATTAGTTCTGATGAAGCAATGAGAAGATAAAGTGTATCCCATGCATAAAACTTAAAATCATATTATAGTTAAAGATAATTAAAAAGTAGTTATTTATTTAGAAAATATGTAATAAGTCTCTACCATATATGTTGTGGTATATTATGAAATAAAATAATCATAATCTAGTTGAAGAGATAGGAAATAACTAAAAAAGGATTCTGAAGTGCTCTCTAAAAATTATACTGGTCTATGATTAAAGATTTTTCCCCTTCTATCCTGGTAAGTGGGAGAATAAGTCTATTATACATACTAATGACACCATGGTTTTCTTACTAATCAGAAATGGTCCTTTAAGACAAATAGTATATATCTACAACTACCAACAAAAAGAAGAAATAAATAAGACTCAGAAATTAAAAAGAAAGGAAAAAGCTGAAATCCTGCCTATAGTGAACATTCCACAGTGTATTTTATTTTGCTCATTCTTGCTTCCTCCATACAAATATTTTAAAATTACATTTATATATATATATATGTATATGTATATATATATATATATATATATATATATATATATAGAGAGAGAGAGAGAGAGAGAGAGAGAGAGAGAGAGAGAGAGAGAGTTTACCGCTACTGATCTCTTCTATTAGTATCTAGAAGTTGTTTATTTCTAGATATCATTATAAAATGAATGTTTGCTAAGCCCAGTGAAGTTCGCTTCTGCATTTTTAAAATATTAATGAGATTGCCCTTTATATCAATCAATATACCCCATAGGAAGTAACACATTTGAAATTTTAGTACTTGAACAATGTTTCTTGGAAAATATGAAGTTCAATTTTGGTGATAAAGTCTCTCACTGTTTCTCCTTCTTATATTCAAGGAATTTGAATGGAAAGAAACTATATTAGGCCTATGCTTAGCATATTTTCTTCTTTCTCCTATTCTGATAGTTTCTTCCCCATTTCTTTTTTATTTTTTATTAATCTACAAGAGGCCCGGTGCATGAAATTCATGCATTGAGGGGCGGGGGGGTCCATGAGCCAGGCCTGCACCCTCTCGCAGTCCAGGAGCCCTCAGGGGATGTTCCACAGATGGCTTAGTCAGACATCCCTAGCACTGCTGTGGAGTCAGAAGAGACTCCTGCCACTGCCGCTGCGCTCGTCAGCTGAGAGCTTGGCTTCTGGCTGAGTGGCGCTCTCCCTGTGTTGATCGTCTTCCCCCTGGTGGTCAGTGTGAGTCATAGCGACTGGTCATTCCACTGTTTGGTCGATTTGCATATTAGCCTTTTATTATATAGGAAGATATGCCTTCCATTGAAATCTTACTACAAATCTTAGTACAATTTTTTTTTAAATAAAATAGTGTTGCCTGTCCAGCATGGCTCAGTGGTTGAGCATCAAACTATGAACTAGGAGGTTCAATTTCCAGTCAGTGCACATGCCTGGGGTTGTGGGCTCGATCTCCAGTGTGGGATGTGCAGGGGGCAGCCAATCAATGATTCTCTCTCATCATTGATGTTTCTCTCTCTCCCTCTCCATTCCTCTCTGAAATCAATAAAAAAAATTTTCAAAGTGTTAATAAACTAGATAAGAATAGATTTTTAATGGGAAATAAACTGGAGTTTAGCAAGAGTGTACAATGGTCACATTCAAATTTAATTTAACAGTGAAAATAGGAGGAAACAAGAGAAAAAAAATGGCCATGCTATTTTTCAAGAGACCACTAAAAACATGTAATTTATATTAGTTGAGGAAATGCCCTTTTAGTTCTTTGGGGGTGCGGGGGGGCGGGGCATCTGCTAATATTTAGACTCGTCAAACTCTCTCAAATGTCACTTACCATGAGGACTTTATTTTAACATCACATGACACATGGCCTATGAAAATGTTTGATTTGGTATCAAGCTTTCTCGTGTGTTATTCTAAATCAAAATCATATTCGAAGAGGAAGAAATATCCAAGTTATTAGGTTAAAAATTCAGAGAGTAAAGCATTTCACAAAGCAAAGTCTAAGAGCAGAGATTAATATTAAAAAACAAGTGTCAAGCCCTAGCTGGTTTGGCTCAGTGGATAAAGCGTTGGCCTACAGACTGAAGGGTCCTAGGCTTGATTCCAGTCAAAGGCTCAATCCCCAGTAGTGGGTGTGCAGGAGGCAACTGATCAATTTTTCTCTCTTATCATTGATGTTTCTAGCTCTCTCTCCCTCTTCCTTCCTCTCTGAAGTCAATAAAAATATATTTTTTAAAAAGAAAGCACCTTAAAAAACAAATGTCAAAAAAATTTTTTTCTCTCAAAGATAGGGCATAGAACTAGTGTGTGCCAAGCTAAATCACTTCCCTGATATAAGCCTTGGTGACTCCCCACCTGGCCACAGTGCCTTGAAGCATGATTCTCTAGCTCTCCCAGTCTTTGTGCTCCTCAAATCCTTCTAACAATTTCCCTTTCTGTTCAAATTCATTAAAGTTGTGGAACTAAAGATGCTAGCTTATGCCAAGTTCACCAATATCATTTTCAAAATTATTTAGGACTGAGATAAAATTCCACCGTCTCTATGAATCTTTGTTTTATACTTCTATGTGAAAAGCATGTCTTCATTTTATAAACAGCCTATAACATTTAATGCACTTATTTATTTACAAAATTCATTACCTCCTCCCAAATAAATATTTGTATATAAGTTTTATCTCTAGAACTATAGTGTAGGCTCCTTGAAGGCAGAAACTGTCACATTCAACTTATAACCCTGACTCACAAAACCTGATATAGGGCAATTGACTAAAGATAATAAAATATTAGCCCAATAAAAGATAAAAATATTTATGAAACAGTTTTAAGTAGACTTATTAAGATAATAAAATGAGGTTATCCACTAAGTCATATGCTTCACACATTGTAAACACCAAATAATATTGACTATTTTTATTGAGACTTTTCACATGTGTATATGTTATTAATATATGTATTAATAACAGTTGACATCAACAGTTGACCTGCATAGAAATTGGAGCAAAGAGAATTTGCCTTCAGGCCTATGTGAAGAAAACACATCTTGAGTTCTCCAGTTGAGAACAAATGGGGAGTGACTGAGCTCTTGAGAAATGAAAAGATGCAGATCAGCATGCTTTTGGTGACTAGAGAGATGAGGGAGAGAAGAAAGGTGATTGTGGTGCTTGCTATAATGCCAAGAGGCATTAGAGTGTAGTGGTTAAGAGCTTGACTTTTGGCACCAGGCTATCCTGATTTGAATTCCAGCCCTATCTCTTTACAATTAGGTAATGTTGAGTACGTTCTCTAAGTGCTCTATGTCTCCGTTTCCTGCTCTGAAAGGTACATTAATGGCACCTACCTCACAAGAATTTTATAATAATCAACTATTTTAATGTATGTAATATACATAGCCCCATAATAAGTAGTTCCAAGGAGGGTAATATTTGGTAACTGCTAACCAGCTCTATCGACTAGTTCTTTCCTTAATCTGACTTCCATTTCATCACCTTTGCTACTGGTGACCCCAACAATACACCTCCCAATGTATTCCTTCATCCTGTGATTCTGCTCTTAGGAAAGCTGCTATAGCCTCAGGAGTTTGTAGTCTTATTATACAGCATTGATTTCTATATTGTTGAGCTAATCTGGTAACTTAATGACATTGTTTTCATAAAAAGGGAACTCATGTTCCACAGTTGATATAAAACTTCACTATGTCATTAGTATGCAACTGGTATGTGTTTGTGTGTGTTGGGGGGAAGGGTGGGTAGGTGCCTGTGTAACTATAGTCTGCAAGCATTGTGTTGTTGAGAGATGAGTATGTTTCAAAAAATGAACTGGAATTTAAGCAAAAGGAAAACAAGATCTTACAAAACAAATTTCAAAATGCTCTAAAACAGTGGTTCTCAACCTGTGGGCCGCAATCCCTTTGGCGGTCGAACGACCCTTTCACAGGGGTCCCCTAAGACCATCCTGCATATCAGATATTTACATTATGATTCATAACAGTAGCAACATTACAGTTATGAAGTAGCAAGGAAAATAATTTTATGGTTGGGTCACAACATGAGGAACTGTATTTAAAGGGCCAGAAGGTTGAGAACCACTGCTCTACAACATTTTCACAAACACCATTCCTTTTATTAAGTAACATTTAAAGCAATTTTAATTTCATGAAAAAACATTATTGTGGAAGCTGTTCATAAGAAGTGAGTTAGGATAATTTTACATTAGGGAAAAACTATATACACTATGTACAAAGGAATATGTTAAAAATAAAGTCACTATTGACTTTTCAACAAGTTTATGAATATAAAATTTATTTCCATCTTATGCAAAGTAATCTATAACACTTTGTATTCTAGTAAAATAATGGTAGGACATCCAATAAAGAGTAATTATAAAAGAGCAAATAGTAATTCTATCAATTGGGACTTTCTGGGATCCTCCTTATTACCCATCAATCCTCAATTAAAGATATTCAATGACTTGACAAACAAGTTTGTCCCTATTCTAATTTTAAATCTTGGTGTTTTGACAATGTTGCAATCTGGTAGCATTTATGGAATATTTTGTTGGCACCATAGTATTAAGTTAAAATGCAACTGTAATAGGGGATTAACATTGGTTTCAGTTAAAAAAAATTAAGTTGGATTTCAAAACACTATAGTTTAAATCAGTGGTTCTCAACCTTGGCTGCACATTAGAATCACCTGGGAATCTTTTTAAAATCCTGATTTCTGGGCCTCATCCTCTGGAAATTCTGTTTCTTTGTTATGGGGTGGGGCCACAGCATTAGTAACAAAGAAACAGAATTTCCGGAGGATGAGGCCCAGAAATCAGGGTTTTAAAAAGATTCCCAGGTGATTCTAATGTGCAACCAAGGTTGAGAACCACTGGTTTAAATTGTTAATTTCTGAGCTTTTTTTTTTTTAAATCAATGTAATAAAATGAAAAATTATTAATTTATTTTGGTAAAGAATATTACAAAGATTCATTCTACTATTAATTTTTATTAACATTTGCATTACATTGTTTTCTCATTTTTGTGAATTTTAAGTATTTTCCCTTCAATATAAATAAGAAATATCAAGCAAAAAATATTTCTATATAAATACCCATAATTAAGAAAATATAGTTTTGGAATTTTTACCTCAGTGTTCAAAATTATTATTAAAGTCACTACTCTCAGTGTGAAAGTGTCCAGCATCAACTTTTAACTAAAAACATGTTTCATGTAGATTTGTACATTGTAAAATAAAATGTAAGGCCTCTAAACCAAAGGTTAAACTTCAGGATACAATCCTATATAATAAAAGGTTAATATGCAAATAGAGCGAACAGCAGAACAACCGAACTACTGGTCGCTATGATGTGTACTGATCCCCAGGGGGTGCATGCAGAACATGACGGGAATCGGCAGCAGGCAGCAGAGCATGGAACATGGCGGGCATTGACCATGGTGGGATGGTGGAGCAGGTGATGGGGGTGCCAGACCAAGGCGGGGCACCAGTCACTGTCATCAGGGTGAGCCTCTGGTGGTTACTGAAAATTCTTTGCTCCCGTGCACCGTGGTCCCACCCAGTGCTCGTACCTGCTTCTGGTGCCGGCCCTGCTCGCACCCGGAGCCGGTCCCAGAGCCGCAGCTCGCACCCACTGCTGGCGCCAGTGCTGGCCCCAATCACTCGGCACTGTCAGCGGGTGCAAGCAGTGGCTGCCGGCCCCGATCACCCCTGAGAACTTCTCCACCTCCCTCTGCTCCTGAGGGGTGATTGGGGCAGCAGCTGCTGCTCTCACCTGCTGATGGCACCGTGGCAGGAGGGGCCGGGCGGGGGTGTGGAGGATGGGCTGAGATCTGCCCCTGTGCCCACCGCAGCCTCGCGGCCCACAGTTTCTTTCAAAGTGCACAGATTTGTGCACTGGGCCCCTAGTGTAATATAATGAACATGTAACTTTATATATTTTTTTCTTTTTTATTAAATTTTTGGAGTGACATTGGTTAATAAAATTACATATGTTTCAGGTGCATAGTTCTATAATACACCATCTGTATATTGTACTGTGTATGAGCATGTCATTTTAGTTAACAATTATTCAGTATAACTTTACCAAAAACATCAGAGGAAGAAAAGAAATATTTATCAAGTATCTAATGTTTTTTGGAATGTAATATATGCATTTTGATTAAATTTTCATCAAAATCCTGAGAAGTACAGATTATATTCATTTTGTAAAGAAAAGAGCTGAAGGAAAAAGCTGAGACTATTAACTATCTATCCAATCCCAACAAGCAGTTGGCAGAGATAGAAGTCTACATAAAACTCCTAGATGTGAATCCAAAATCCATATTCTTTAAGTTTCATTGTTAAGTTTTCATGTGCTCAGCACTCTGGTACATTCCCATGTGTAAGTTTCCCCTGCTCTACTTCAGCCCCGTACAAGAAAAACTTATTAAGAAGAGACTAGCAATACCAACCACATTAAAGATTCCATGTGGAAGAATTCCATAAATCCTGACATAAAAGCAGATACATTCTTGAAGAGAATATTACTATTTTGCTTCTATCATTCTTTAAGTCAATGACATGGCCAACAGTCAATAGACATCTACCCACAGATTCTTTTTCTATTTGCCCTATTCCTGATCTCATTCTCCTGCAGTGCCCTTCATTCTAACTATTTGAATCATAAATATGAGGGGAAATGAGTTGAAGATAATAGACACTAGAGAGAAGAAAAAATCATTATTGATAATATAGTACTGCTTACATTATAGTACTGAAAATATTGTAGTGTTCCAGACCATTAAGTTTAATATCCCCGTATAGTTTGGAAGTGAGAACTAGGCATCAGTATTGGCACTTTTTATGTAAACAGCTGGTAAACTATCTCCTAAGTGCTAATATGCCTCCGAGGGCCTCAGCACAAAGTGGAATCTTTGCAGACCTGACACATGAATGTTCTGTGTCACGCGCCCCCTTGGTTAATGATGATTAAGACTGTATTTTGCTTTAACTCTGTCATCACAACATCAACATTTGAGATGAAACTATCCCAAGTAACCATTTAAGAAAAGTCATTAATTATCAAATAGGTAAGCAAAAGAGAGCATACCAATGCACCCCTAGTAATTCTACCCCCCAAATCAATGAGCAACAAAATAATGATACTTATACATGCTATCATTTTGAGCTTTGGAATTTTTGAATTACCATCTTGGTTTTTGGATTATGGATTCGGGGAGGAGGAGAGGAGAACGGAAGGCAAAAACTGTTCTGGTTCTTTCTTCTAAGTTTCAAAATCAAGTGGAAAAGAAGAGGCGAGAGAGCACAAAATCAGCACCTCATGGACACTCCAAGGAAGAAGCTGCGCCTGCCAACTGAGCCTCACCTCTGCCCGCCTCTGACCTAGGCTGAATTCACACAACTGGAAAAGTGAGTTTTGACTCCAAGAAATCTGCCAGTTACAGTTAATCCAAGGACTTTGGAGTTGATAATATTAGTGAAATAACATGAATTAAGGAAACAGTACCTTTCTTAGGAGAACTTAAAACCATGTATAATGACCTCCCTATGTGCCTTCCATTTTGTACACTTTCTACATTCAGTATCTCAGGGTATAAAAAAGGAGACACAAGCAAAATGACAATTGTAATATAGTGTAAAAATAGGCTCAAATAACTCAGATGACTTTGAGCTATTTGGGAGGACACACGAAGGGGTCCAAACAAAGCTCGGGCTACCAAAAATGACTTTGCAGAGAAGATGCTGCCTGAGCTAATCATTTTTTTTTTAGTTTTAAACTTTTGTTTATTTATTTTTAAAATATATTTTATTGATTTTTTACAGAGAGGAAGGGAGAGGGATAGAGAGTTAGAAACATCGATGAGAGAGAAACATCGATCAGCTGCCTCCTGCACACCCCCCACTGGGGATGTTCCCACAACCAAGGCACATGCCCTTGACTGGAATTGAACCTGGGACCCTTCAGTCCGCAGACCGATACTCTATCCACTGAGCCAAACCGGTTAGGGAAAGTTTTATTTTCTTATTGTGTATTGTTGACTCTATTATAGATGTCTCCCATTACCCACCCCATCTTTGCCCACTTCTACCTAGACTCTGCCTCCCCCTTCCCTAGCCTTCACCACACTGTTGCCCGTGTCCAAAGGCTATGCATATATGTTCCTTGGCTAATCTCCTAACCTTCTTTTATCCAGTACTTTCCACTCCCCTTCCCTCTGACAACTGTCAGTCTGTTCCATGTATCCATGCCTCTGGTTCTATTTTTTTCATCAGTTTATTTTGTCCATTAGATTCCGCATATTAGTGAGATCATATGGTATTTGTCTTTCTCTGACTGGCTTATGTCTTGAAGGGTGAGTAAACCTTAGCCACAGGGGAAGTGGCCAAGAGGTACTGAATGTAGATACTGAATGTAGAAAGTGTACAAAATGGAAGGCACATAGGGAGGTCATTATACATGGTTTTAAATTCTCCTAAGAAAGGTACTGTTTCCTTAATTCATGTTATTTCACTAATATTATGCGTGTGCTACAGAGGAGGCAGTATGGCAAAGTTCCATCAGCAAGAAACTGAAAAAGCATGCTTGGGACTCAGCATTTGAAGATTTGTTAGATGAGTTTAGAGAGTTGAACCATTTAGGTTGCTAAAGTCATTGGAATCTAATTTGGGGAAATAGTGAAGAATCACTGAAGGGTTTGAAGCAGAGAAAATTTTGCCTTAGGAATATCATTTTGGCCAATACATTTAGCATTCATGTATCATTTTTATTAGTAGCTATATATCTATAAAATGTATCCTGCATAAGAATATATGCAATAATTAATAAGAAGTAATTATAAAGTTAAAAATTAAGCAAAAAGCCTGGTGAATGTCAATCTATGAAACAGTAGGTCATGGTTTGATTCCTGGTCAGGTCACATGCCCAGGTTGCAGGCTCAATCCCCAGTGTGGGGTGTGCAGGAGGCAGCCGATCAATGATTCTCCCTCATCATTGATGTTTCTATCTCTCTCTCCCTCTCTCTGAAATCAATAATTTTTTTTAAATTAAGCAAAAATTATATTCCTTATCTGGCCTCTACATCAATTATCTTTCACCTCGATTTTGTAATGCCAAGCACTGGGATTTTCTCAAAAGGCATTGTGAAATTCTTCTAAAATAATAAAAACAGAAGTATATTTTATTTTCTTGACTTTAGAAACTAAACAAAATATGACATCCAGAATGTTTAGGAGGTGGGAAGGAAGTGCCAGAGCATCGAAGCAGTTGGATGTGACATCGGGACCTTCGGTTGGCTGTCCCTGCTGCAAAACAGGCCTATGACAAGTGGGCCCCATGGTTCTTCAGGCTGCTTCTAATCTGGAAAATGGAAGAAAACCCAAATCCTTACCACTCAAAGTAATTGCTTTAATGATACAATCATTCTTTTTAAAGTGTAAAAGAAACATTTAACACAAACTCAAAATAAAACAGTGATGTTTGCTTGTAATTACAGGTCACTTTTGGCTTTCCTCAAAGACATAAAATACACAGGGCTACACTGTGGGTACATAAGGGAAATTATGTGGAGCTCTTTGTGGGTGGTATCACAACTAAGTTTGAGTTGAATAACAGAGTCTTCTACATTCGGTCTTCTTTTTTAAAAGGTAAATATACTCAGAGGAACACCCCTACATGATGGCAGAGAAAGTGGTTGCTTATGTGGTCAGATTTGAAAGACATCTACCGACCCACCCAGAAATATTTCTGCCACCAGCCTGCGGTGCTACCAGAAAATTTCTCACCATTCCTTTGGGACATTATCTCCAAAAGTCCGTTGAAATGCAAACATATTACCTCACAGCTTTTTCATATTAATCCATTATCACATTAGCAAGAATTTATTCTCTATGCAAGACAATTTAGGCGAGAGTGAGAAAATTGGCAAAATCAGCAACAAAGAAAACTAGAATGAGCAAAACACAGTTGCACTTCGCAAAAGAGCCTGGGAGGCAGTGAGAACCTAGATCAGAGAATACTGAGAGGGATGAGGGCACGTGAACAGGGCAGGGAAATAAGGTACAAGTTATGCTACTGGAGATTTTCTCCTAAATCCACCTCTTCATCCCTAAATTACAAAATAATTTCTTTCTCTTTATATCCAAAACCCTTTGTATTTATTTTACCACCCATATGATAGGCATCCTATACTTCTTTATCTTGGGTGGTGGTTACACATGTTTGTCCCTTGCCTATTTTTAATTCTTCTTAAGATCTTGGAATTCTCACCGCTCCTAACTGAGGCCTTGTACATAAGTGCTGTACTAATACTTATTAAATAAACAAATAAAACCAATACATTGGTGATGGTTACAGTGGAATTTTAGCAAATGTGAAATCAGATTTTCCAATTTTCACACAATCTAAGCAAGAGTGTTAAAAAAATTGGTGATTGAGTTGTTTACCTGACTAGCTATCACAGCACATTCTATGCATTCACAGGATACTATTACTGTGTCCTCTTGTAGGGTTTTATTATTGTTGTATATGTTTCCCTGATTGAACTTCAGATTATGGGCTGAATAAGACCAAAATGAACTCATCACTTTATATCTTTTATATCATTTTAATATCTTGTCTCCATTTCTCTACATTCCCAGCAGATGCTCCCAACCCCCCACCTCACCATCTCTGAACATATGTAACATGAGAAGGAATGAAAAGAGAGAAAAAGAAAAAGGAAGAAAGGATGAAAAAGAAAGGGAGGGAAATAAATATATTTACAACCACCCTTCTTTTCTTCCAAAGGAAGCTGTGACTACATCATGAGCACATACTAACAGCATTTTAGTTGCTTGGACATTTCCTGAGGAAGGGGTTACTCATCTGAGTGTTGTAGCATGCTAGACAGGTTGGGGGTGGGAAGCCGCAGTGGCGAGGGGATAGTTTCAGGGTCATGGCAGTAGTTTTATGTCTTCCAGAATGGAATTCTTTATATGATTGTATCATGCCAACTAATTCTCTTATTTTGTAGGTTAAACAGGCTTGGATGTCAGTATGCCCTTCTGCAGTGCTCCACAAAGATTACTGAGGAATTGGAACTGTATTTCAAGAAGGTCTTAATTCAGACTGTTCAGATAACGGTGTACCACCTTAAATTCTGCTTTCAGTTACAGAAGTTGAACAAGTCCTTCTATTCTTTCAGAGATGTTGAGGAACTGTTTATTGTGTCAAGGTCCATGATTTCATGGGTCATTAGCCATACATGCATGCAGCTACTGTACAAAAACTGCTCAGGCAGCAACTTTCCTAAACAGGTCTCTAGACCAGCCCCATTATCCTTTCGTCTTTGATGGTAATGCTGTTTCACTTGATTTTTAATGGATGTCCTGGAAGCCTATGTTTCGATGAGGGAGGACATCAAGCTTCTGTACACATGGCCAAATTTAGCCAAGGTCTTTTTGTTCAGCCTACAAGGGCATGCAATGGTCTATGTATTATGTGAGGTCTTCATGCTATTCATTTTTCTGTTCTCCAATAAATAAAGCCTAATCATAACAGGTGTTCAATAAATGCTGAGTGAGTGTAATTATAACTGTGAGTAAAATAAGTGTAGACTTTCCCCCCAGCATCTCACAGTGGATTTAACAAGCATGGACTTTCCAGTTATATTTGTAAAAGGCTCACAAAGAGGAAACTGATTGTCTGTGTATCAGTACCAGTAGTTTCTCAATTTAGGATGTGTAAGGCAAGATTCAGAGAGTCCAGGCAATTTTAAAATCATGAGGTGAACTGACTGTCCTTACTTTTGGTGAAGTATGTTAACATTTGGGGGGATCTTGTGAGCTCTACAGAGCCATTAATGCATAGAGAATCATAATATGGGAGTGGTTTCTAAGAAGTAAAATTGTATCATTTATAAAACCTCTGTTACTTTACCTCAAGAAACCTGAGGAATATAAAATTGTAATTCTAAAACAAACAAATTTAAAAAGACTAAGTTTCTCAGGAAAAAAAGTTTAACTCTGCTACACTTTTACAAATGTGCCTCTGAAATTTTCAAAGACTTATGCAAGTGTAGAAAGAATGCTCTCACCTTAGCAACATATATTCAGGTGATGATTCAGGAGTTTTTGGCTCCAGTATATATAACACTTCATAAAATTCTGTGATGCTTCTGATTTTAAAGCATCAGAAAGATGAAAATAAATATACTACGGTATAACTATACAGCATTGAGAAAAATTTCTTTTATTCCTTAGATTTTTGAGAAGTTTTCTGGAGTTAAATACAATAGAATTCTGTTGTAGTAATTACACTTCTCAGAAACTCTTGTGATAATTCCATTTTTAGTAAGTAATTGAGTGAAGTTGTTTTCTGGCTTACAAACTCTGAAACTTTGGTCCCTTTCTATTTCTTAGTTATTTTTCCAACAAATGAAGTAAAATCTCCCAAAAACATAACTAAAGAAGATAGTCTTATTTTGTGTTTCCTCATGAGAGACAATGGTTGTCATAGAGCCCTAAAGGTTTCATATGGCCTCTATGGATACACACAAAAAAGAGTGTGAGCGATACAGAAGAGCCCCAAATCAGCAATCATCTGTTTCTCTAAAGGAGGATCCAAGGAGTCTCTTTGGTAATGAATTTGGTAAAGAGCCTATCAGAGTAAGAGTAAGTCAAAATTTTTGGAGAATTCACACAATTATACTTGGAAAAAGAATATAATCATTGATTTTGTGTAAGATCTTGGGATTTGTGTCATAACTTCTGAAGGTATTTATAAGAAAGTAGTGTCTTCTCTTCCATGGAAGTAATTTATACTAAATCTACAGAAACTACTTTTTTAGACATGTAATTAAAAAATCTCAAAATAATTTAATAACATAGGGACACAACACACACATATTTGGTAAAATTATTTAGTGAAACTATCTGAGCGCAGAGAACTCTCTGTATTTGTTTTTACAACTGTATGCGAGAGTAAAATTATCTCAATAGAAATTTCAATGTAAAAATTAAACTTGGAAGTTAAAAGTTAAAGGAACATTTAAAGCATTTTTTCTTTAAAAGGAGTAAAATATAAATTTTAACATAAGTGAAAGTAAGTAAAGACAAAAAGAAACAACAATCTCAAGACTAAAATAATAGGTTATAAATCAAAGAAGAAATAAGAAAATAACACCAAGGAGCATGCTTCAGGGCAAAAGAAATTCCAAAACAATGCCAAGGTAGTTGTTGACAACATAATTTGCCTCCACAATAAAATAAAAAACTCAATGATGTTACATTTGTACATGATGTCTCACATTTGGCATTAATGCAAGAGAGAGTTTGCAATAGGTTTTAAGACACACCCCCTGTTTATCCACACTCCTGTACCTTATCGGGGTAATTGCCTGTCATAAAGAGGCTGCTATTTGTCAAGACCAGAATACTTAGCCAAAAATAAACCAAGGGTATAACAAACAGACATTATGTGTTTCCTGAATTCACATCTTCAGTCTTGACCTATATTCTGAATTCCAGACCTGTATACTCATTTGCCTAATCAACTCTTGTACCCTTATCCTGCAGCTGTCCTAAATTTAACATGTCCACAAATAAACCTTCTCTTATTTCTCCTTCAAACCTTTTATAGCGCATCTTCTTTCAATCTTTCAAACTGGAAACCTGGGTGTCATCCTTGATCCTTTTCTTTCCATTATTCCTCACATACAATGATTTACAGAATTTAATTTATCCCACCTCTTTTTTGCCCCCTCAGCCCTGTCATTGGTTTAGGTCACCATTATTTGTTTATGACTTACTGAAGTCTTCTAACTAAGAGTAAGTAAAAATTTTTGGAGAATTCACACAATTGTACTTGGGAAAAGAATATATCATTGGTTTATAACCTTTGATTCATAACCTATTATTTTAATCTTATGAGCAGTTTTCCCCGTACTTATTTCACAACAAAATCTATGAAGTATTCTTGAAAAACATATATACTCAAAACATATCACTGCTTAAGAAATATCCACTGGTTCCTTCATACAGCACAGGGTGGCCAGATAATATATGTTCAAATTAGGACACTGTAGAGCAGGGGTCCTCAAACTTTTTAAATAGGGGGCCAGTTCACTGTCCCTCAGACCGTTGGAGGGCCGGACTATAGTTTAAAAAATAACTAGTCGGCTGCTAAGCAACAGGCAGCGGCGGCAAAAACACCCAGCAGGCCAGATAAATGTTTTCGGCAGGCCGCATGTGGCCCGCGGGCCGTAGTTTGAGGACCCCTGCTGTAGAGTGACAGGAGACTCCAGTAAAAATTAGGATTAGACAAGTATAAGATGGGCCTGTCTAGGGGTACCTGCAATATGTGATCTTCCTTAATTTGTCTAATGGTATGTTCCAAGCCCTTCACAATCAGACCCCAACATCTCCTCCTGATAGCCACCTCCACTCAGGACTGGCTACATAATTTATAGGTCTCAATGCAAAATAAAAATGTGATGTCCTTGTTCAAAGGTTAAGAATTTTATCGTGGCCACAGTCAAGCCTTAAGCCAAACACAGGGTCCTTCAGCCCATAAGGCTGTGTGTACTATTCATGCTATTTCATAGCACAATATACTTTCATAACTACTTATATCTGTATTCTCTATTCCATCTTCTTGAAATTCCTTTCTCTGTTTCTTCTTCTGTTTCTAAATATAGGGCAAAACATGACTGAAATAAAACCTCTTGAATCAAATCTTCCCTTTGTTTCTCTGCCAATTCAATAATTCTGCCCCATATGTTGTGATATTACCTATGACTATTATAATATTACATATTTTAAATATAATGAATTTCCTTTCATGGTATCTTTTTCAACATACTAGTATTTTTAGCAGTATTGTCCTAGCTATTTTAAATTCCTTGTCTGATAAGTTCAAGATCTGGGCCATCTCTGTGTCTACTTCTATTGACTTTTTCTTTTATTGACCATGGGCTTGATTATCTTGCTTTTTAATGTCTCAGGATTTTTTATTGTATGCAAGACATTTTGTATAAAAAATAGTCAAGCTGAAAGTAAATATTAACTTCCAGAAAAGGTTATTCCCCTCTTTTTGTTTGGATGCTAGAGTGGAAGACAGACACTATGATATTCAGTTAAACTGGGCTGACTTTCACCACTGGCTTTCATTCACATGTTTTGACAAAGAATCTAGACTTTCCTTTTAATAT
Organism: Myotis lucifugus; assembly: GCF_000147115.1. Classification (NCBI taxonomy): domain Eukaryota; kingdom Metazoa; phylum Chordata; class Mammalia; order Chiroptera; family Vespertilionidae; genus Myotis; species Myotis lucifugus. The sequence continues at coordinate 1,906,591 of NW_005871119.1, read as the reverse complement.
GGACTAGGATCTGAGCATTGATGAGATTCAGAAGTTCCTTTGTGCTTTAGAACTGAGTCACCAACTCTCTATACCATGAATGATAACCTTCTGGATTATAGCTCAGCTGCCAACTTCTTGATTCATTGGGAAGAAGTCTTTGCTCTCTAGTGTCATACCTGGTTTTCTACTCTGGAGATCTCTTCCCACCCTGATTCCCATTCCCCAGCCTTATTAGAGCACCTATCTACATGCCATGAAATCTGAAGTGTCTCAAAGGTTTCCCTCCTGTCCTGCCTTAGCCTGTGTACCTGAGAGACCTGTGTGTCTTAGCTCTCCTACCCATCATTCCCCTCTCCTCCAAATGGGTGTTTTACTAGTAGTACACTTAGTGGAGGCTCTGCATACCTCAGGGGTATCTCCCTTAGCAATTCTGACTTATCCCCAGTTTTTTGACATAGTACACTTAAGCACTAGGTGGAGACTTGTGGAAAATATTTGGTGGGTGGTTGCAGATTTGCTCTGTGGTTTAGGCTCCTTAAAAATTGAATCTCTCATGCCAGCCTACACACAGCCATTAAAAGTTCATTAAAAGTTAAGCTGGTTTCCCCTTAACCCCCTTCTATGGCAGGTACTCCTCCTCCTCTACTTAACCTGAAATGAGAACAGCTGTGCAATACTTATCTCCTGAGAAGAGCTTGTCATTTTTCTGGAAATTCATTTATTCAGATTTTATTGCATCCTCAGGTCTCTGAAGGATTAAAAAACAAAAACTATGTGCTTTTGAAGGTTATCCAGCTTCTTTTATTAGGATGAAAGCAACGATTGCCTTTGTTTTTCTATATCATAACCAGAAATAGAAGTCCCATATAATCTTTTCATATTTCCTTAGTAATATATTTAAATCCTGAGATATAATTAGCATGCAATAAATTTTTCTTCCATATTAAATGCTTCCTTGCACAATCATTTTCTTAGCAAATTTATTATATTTAATTTAAAAGATTAATGATGATAGAATACTAGATTAGGTGAAGTGACTTGAAATTCTTTTACTTATTTAACCCATGTTTGAGCCTCAAATGAATACCTGCATCATCATAGTTCTCATAGCATAAGATGACCTGTACAACTTAAGATTTTTTAAGAAGAAAGTTATGAATCTTTCTTTTGGGGGTCAACTATTTTGATGATCACCATGTTTTTTAGAGCCAGAAGGGCTGACATTTGAAATGGATACTAAGTCTATAAAGTGCAATAACTTCTAACAAATTCATATTCAAACAAAAGCATCTAGATTTATGCTGTAGACCTGACTAGGCTAGGTGCTTTCATATACATTGTCTCATTGGTACCTCACATCTGCCCTCTGAGGTACACAAGATTAGTATAGGCAATTAATATTCCTCTCTATTCATAGGTGAATAAAAGAAAGCTAAAAGACTTGCCAAAGGTTACAACATTGTTGCAGGTCTGTTAGCTCCAAATCCATACTCATTCTACAGCCTCTCTCACTGCACTGTGTCTGAGATTACAGGTATTGGAACACGTTTTTCAAAGTGTCCTGGCTTTTAGAAGTGGAACTTCAGTCTTTACAAAGAGAACTAGGTGGAGAAATAAATAGGTTTTAGGAGTGTGTTTTTGTTTCCTTCTCAAAATGCACTATGTTACTTATTTCCGGAGAGTGTAATCTTCCTATATACCTCCTGTGGACTTCTTTAGCCATAGGACCAGGCACTAAGCAAAAAGGTGAATTTACTCTAGTGTAGGGTGTGAAATAGGTGGCAGATTGTTTCCTGAGCTTCCTGAGCAGTGCATAAAAGTATCAGTGGTTCTCAACCTTCTGGCCCTTTAAATACAGTTCCTCCTGTTGTGACCCAACCATCAAATTATTTTCGTTGCTACTTCATAACTGTAATGTTGCTACTGTTATGAATAGTAATGTAAATATCTGATACGCAGGATGATCTTAGGCGACCCCTGTGAAAGGGTCGTTCAACCGCCAAAGGGGTTGTGACCCACGGGTTGAGAACCGCTGGTATAGATTAAGATTATCCTATGGGCACTTGATAGCTCTTTAGTATAGCTTTCACACTGTTTCCGGTGGATGCCTAATGAATAAAGCCCCCAACTATTCAGCCTATCATTGAAGGATCTGCACAATTTTATACTTCCTGCCTTTATAGCCTTATCATATCCCACATGTCTTTTATATTCTGGTCATATTTATACACTTACTAGTTACTAAACATGGAAATGACCCTTGACGTGGTGAAACACTAGACTTAGAGTAGAAAAGATATTGATATTTGATATCAGCATAGTCCAAATAAAAGAAATTGACATTTTAATTACCCCATACTGTTACCTTTGTAAAGAATTGCCTTAGCCAATATCATTTGATAAATGCCTTGAAATATTCAATGGTTTAACATAAATCTAATTGTTTAAATTTATTTTATTATTATTTTTTAAAATATGTTTTTATTGATTTTTTTTTTTAGGGAGAGGGAAAGGGAGAGGGAGAGAGAGAGAAACATCGAGGTGAGAGAAAAACATCGATTGCCTTCCTTAGGCACCCCAACTGGGGATCGAACTGAAGTCTGGGTATGTGTCCTAACCAGGAAATGAACTGGCAACCTTTTGGAGCATGGGACTTGCTCAACCAACTGACCCACACCAGCCAGAGCTAGATTTATTTTAATAAAAATGTCATACAAGATTTGTTTCTTATTGGTTTTGATATTAATAAATTTCATAAAAAGCATTTTTAAATGAATGTTCTCAAGCTTAGTTATGCTTTTAAAGAAAAGACCTGAAGAGAAGCATTGACTTTGTTTATAAGAACATTTGGTGCATGATTCACCTGGATTAGAGAACTTTTCAACATATTTCCATATTTAGGGACTGAATACAACTATGTTTCCAGAAGTTTCTCATCCTCAGTCTCACTAAGAAAGTAGCTAGACCATTTGTCAACAAAGGAGAGCATTTTCTGCTGAGGTAATTTACTAACCAGATGCTGAGATGGTCATCTCATGCCAGGGTGCGTTCTGCAGCCAGAGACTCCACCATCTATTTTAGGTTTTATGACAAATCTTCTATGTTTTTAGAGGATTTAGAAAAGAGGTGCAGAAGCACTCGGCTCCTTCTCCAGGTTATTCAGTCAGGTTTGTCTGTCTCTAAAGCCTGCGCTGTTTTCAGGACACCTCGTCCACATCCACCAAGTCATTTTTGTCCCTTAAAAAGTTCATTTTGTTACCAAAAAAGGCCCCACAGTCTTATCAGAATGTTGGGAGAGGAGGTTGAGATGACTCAAAAGCATCAGTAGAGAAAATATTGTTTTCTTCCAAGATTTCAATGTCTCTCCTTGAAACTGGTTCACTTTAAACATAATGTAAGGCAAACAAATACTTCCATGTTTTTAAAAAAAACTGAAAGAAAGATAAATATTTTTTTTTTCATTTAAATAAAACAACAAAGATACAAGGAAGTTACAGAAGTGAGGGGTTTGTTCGCTATTTTCTGCAAGCCTCTCTTTTAAAAAGCATTTTTTTTTCAGCAAAGAAAGGTGAGACAAAGGTTAAATATGCACATCTAGGTAAAAATAGTAGGGTCTGAGAATGGAATTTAAATGATCTCATGACATTAAGGCAAAAATAAATTGAGCTTATACTCTTTTGAGCTATATATAAGTACATTAAATAAATCTTGGTGAAGATATATTTATATGTTTCTCTATTAAATTCACTTTTATTTCTCTGTCTTGGTATATATATATAGAGAGAGAGATAGGTCACAATAAAATTAAAAGTTTGATGGAGGATATAAATAGTTTCATTTATTAAGAATTTAGGCCATTCATGATTGACATATGGACTTATTTATCTTACTAGAGGCCTGGTGCACAAATTTGTGCACCAGTGGGTTCCCTTGGCTTGGCCTGTGGGATCAGGCCAAAATCAGCTCTCCGACATCCCCTTAGGGGTCCTGGATTGCAAGAGGGCGCAGGTCAGGCTGAGGGACTCTACTGGTGCACAATCAGGGCCAGGGAGGGACAAGGGAGGTTGGCCAGCTGGGGAGGGACCAGGGGGAGGGCTCCAGGGCGTGTCTGGCCTGTCTCACTCAGTCCTGATGGGTAGGACTCCAGCAGCAAGCTAACATACTGGTCGGAGTGTCTGCCCCCTGGTGGTCAGTGAACATCATAGTGAGCAGTTGAGCGACCTTAGCATATCATTAGCATAGTACACTTTGATTGGTTGAACGGCCAACCGGCCAACCAGACATTTAGCATATTAGGCTTTTATTTTATAGGATGAGAGTTATAATCAGAGATTGAGGTGAGAAGAACAAGAAAGATCTTCTAGTCCACCTGAAGGCGGTTAAGAACTCATCTCCTAAAAGTCAGAGCCAAAATGACCTGAAGATAATAGACTGAGAGGAGCAGATTAAACACAGATCACAGAACTTCTCTTAAACATGCCAGACTTATTTTTTTTGGTATGGAATATAGCAGTGTAGTATTTCAGGGTTTTTTTACAACCTGGATGTACCCTAGTTTCAGGTTTGCTGTACAACTGGAAGTTCCCCAGGAGCTGTGGGCACATAGTTTCACTGGGCAGCAAGGAGGGCATGATGATGGATGGTATTCCTTCAGGTACCAGTAATATTAACACCATTGTTGTCATTATCCACTGAATGATGAGTAAGAAGAGTCACTTTTTCTCCGACTCATTCCACATAGTCTGGCATTGGGAACATTTCATTTTCAGTGGGGAAGCAAAGGCCCAGGTGTTACTGAAAATGCAAACTGTGGAAACAACTTCAGTTGCCCCTATAAGTTTATTCAATTACTCATTACTTAAAAGAAAAAAAAATACCATTCTTTAAGCCACAGCTACTATAAATTGTAGGTAAAACATTATTAGTCAAAAATTGCTACTTTTTATTGAAAGGTTTTATATACATACTAGAGGCCCGGTACATGAAAGTTGTGTACTGAGGGAGGGGTCCCTCAGCCCAGCCTGTGCCCTCTCGCAGTCCGGGACCCCGCGGCAAACATTCCCTGAGGGGTCCTTAGCGCTGCTGCGGAGGCAGGAGAGGCTCCCTCCACTGTCGCTGCTCTTGCCAGCTGTGAGTCCGGCTTCTGGCTGCGTGGCGCTCCCCCTGTGGGAGCACATTGACCACCAGGGGGCAGCTCCTGCATTGAGCATCTACCCCCTGGTGGTCAGTGTGTGTCATAGTGACTGGCATTCTGCTGTTTGGTTGATTTGCATATTAGGGTTTTATTATATAGGATGTGTGTGTGTGTGTGTGTGTGTGTGTGTTTGTGTGTAATATACAACCAATTCTGTTAAAGAACATATAAATTGAAGTTTTTGTGTAAAATATATTCTATATTTGCTCTACATACATAGTAAATTATAACTTATTGCCTAATTTCCTAGAGAGACAAATTTAAATCACTAGACATACAAATGGGGTTATTTTATGTTAGATAAGAAACCATTACCATTGATTCTTCACTGTTCTATTGGAAAGAAATAAGTAATAGATGAAAAATTATTTCTAATATCATTTAATGCCCATTCTGAAAACTTAATTATAGTTTCTCTCTTAACTTGACTCCAGTTTTAATGATAAATAAATCCATAGAACTATGATTTACAGATGGAAGCAAACTTTCTATGAGCCTTATAAAGGAAAATCATGAATTTGTCAATTTGGATGCCATTTTCCTCCTTTACTCACACATACTTAATAGCTAAGAAAAATGAGGCATTTTACATATGATACAGCAGTAAGCTCACTAAAATAGCTTTAACATGTACAAAGCAGTCTATCATTTACATCAGAAAATAGCCAGATGTTTTGCATTATTAAAAAATCACTAAACATATGCCTTTTCTGATTTCTATGAAGTTTGTGTAAAATACTTTACCAGTCATAGTGAGAGCTGGCGATGTGTGGTAGCCATTGAGGCCTGACCAGTTAGACCAAGGTCCAACCATTCTTAACGGTGGTTCCTAATCCTGGCTCCTCATTCCCATTTCTTTGGGACTTTTTAAAACTACCAATGCTTAGGCTATCTATACCCCAACTAGGTGAATCAAAATTTCTGGCTCTGTATACCAGGTAACAGAATTTCCTATAATGTTCCAGTGTTCTGTCTTAACGCCAGAGCTGAAAAGCAGCATTGCCTTTCAACAATATAAGAGAATGAAGTTATTAAAGGATAAAATACAAAGAAACAAAAAAAATAGTAATCTCACCTACTGGTATAGTGGATTGAGTCCCAATACTCTTTCAGATAAATGAGGAAATTTTCCTTCACTAGCCAATATAATAGTTGACTATTTTTCCACAGAAGTTGAGAAACTATTTAAACAACTATACAATATTTAGATGGACAAAATCCAGCAAATAAATTGCTACATGTTCAAGTAGCTTCTCCAATATTATATCCAAGGGTTGGCAAATACAATCACTTATTCAACAAAAACTTTTGTGGGTTTATTGATAATGGGCCAGGAATCGTTCCCAGATGGAATCATGGAATTGAGTCAAACACGACTTCTCCATTGAAGTAATTTATAGCCTGAATGTGTGTATTTATTCAACATATATAATTTAGCCCTTTTATCTACCTAAAATAGTTCTAACCTCGATGGATACCTCAGAAAATAAAATGGGGGTGGGGTGGGAAACCCCTGCTCTGTGGAGCTCATTTTCCAGGGGGAGTAACAGAAAATAAAGCTGAAAATGTTAGATGTGAAGAAAATGAAACAATAAAGCAGGATAAGGGATGAGGTAAAGAAAGAGTCAAGTATAAGTGCAAGCCATATGATTATTTAGAGAAGAGGGTTTCAGGGAAAGAAAAATGCAAGTGCAAGTGCCCAGAGCCTGGAATTTGTCTGGGGAGTTCAAGGAAGAGCAAGCAGCCAGCCAGAGAGGCTGGTGTGGAGGTTGTATGAGACGAGGGTAAAGTGAGTTCAGAAAAGTGACAGAGGCTATTTGCTGTGGGGCCTTGTCAGGACTGAATGAGCTGGGGAGCCAGTGAAGGGTTTTGAGTGGAGGATTGATGAGATCTGACTTTCCTTTGAAATGAATCACTGTGGGTACTGTGATGAGGATTGACTAAAAAGAGCAAATATGGAAGGAGGAGACCAGGTAGGCTATTGCAAGATTCCAGCTGAGATATGGCTGTCTGCAGAAGATGTTCTGAAAGTAGAAGAAAAAGGATGTATGACTTTCTGAAAGAGTGCAGGGAAGGCTTTGTACAGATTTTGTGTCCTCTGAGCCTTCAAATAATGAGTCTGAATGAACCATGCGGAAAGGAGGAAAAGGCATTCCTCAAAAAGAGAAAAGTGAACAGAATATGAGCCACCAGGGGCATTTAGGAGTGATTGGCTGTGTATGAGGATACAGGACTCATGACATGGATAATGGAATTGGGGCTCAGGATAGAGAATGAAGAGCCTTGTGTATCATGCTGAGTAGCTGGACTTCATCATAAAAGCAATAAAGGAATATCAAAGGAATTTAGGTAATTTGGAAACAATGTGGAAGACAGGTGAGGATGAGGAGCAGTTGGAGGCAGACACAAATTAGTTCTGGCCACAGTCACCATCTAGTGAACATAAATACATATTTGCAATTATGGCAAGAGCTATAACAATAGTGGGTACAGAATATAATGGGATGAGGGAAGAGGAAAAAATTTAAGATAAATAGAAGCACCAAGAATGGCTTCATTGAAGAAGTAATCATTAAACTGAATCTTGAGAAATTAGTAAATTGTTTTCAGTCATACATGATGAAAAGGAATTCCAGGCGGGGTGAGTATCAGAGACACAGAGACCTGAAAGAACATGAAAATTTAGAGATTGTAAAAGGTGATTGGTGCATAGGACATAGGAGAGGAAGGGATATGAGAGCAGGCGGCAAGGGCAATAATTCTACGGAATTTGGACATGGTTAGAGTTATGCAGGTAATGGGGATCCAATGAAAGATATTAAGTGTGGTTATACTATGCTTTATAAAACCGTGTGTCTGTGCTTAGGAAGAAATGAAATTTGGTGAGTCTAGAGCAGCGGTTCTCAACCTGTGGGTCGCGACCCCTTTGGGGGTCGAATGACCCTTTCACAGGGGTCACCTGAGACCATCGGAAAACACAATATAATTACATATTGTTTTTGTGATTAATCACTATGCTTTAATTACGTTCAATTTGTAACAATGAAATTGGGGGTCACCACAACATGAGGAACTGTATTAAAGGGTCCTGACATTAGGAAGGTTGAGAACCACTGGTCTAGAGGGAGAAAGATTGGATAGCAGACTATTGAAATAATTTAGGACAGAAATAAAGGATTGTATTACACCAGGAGTCATTGTATAGAGGATGAATTCAAGAAGCATTTCTGAGACTAAATGAATTACATTTGGGGATAAATTATATGTAGAAAAGTAAGGGAGAGGAAGGAATTTAAATGGCACAAAAGTTTCTGTCTTGGGCCACTAGATTGATGGCTGTACACTCTTTAACATAAGAAGTGATGTAAAAGGAACAGGTTAGAACAGTGGTTCTCAACCTTCCTAATGCTGTGACCCTTTATACAGTTCCTTATGTTGTGGTGACTCCCAACCATAAAATTATTTTTGTTGCTACTTCATAACTGTAATTTTGCTACTATTATGAATCGTAATGTAAATATCTGATATGCAGGATGTATTTTCATTGTTACAAATTGAACATAATTAAAGCATAGTGATTAATCACAAAACAATATGTAATTATATATGTGTTTTCCAATGGTCTTAGGCGACCCCTGTGAAAGGGTCATTCGACCCCCAAAGGGGTCGCGACCCACAGGTTGAGAACCGCTGGGTTAGAGGATGCGTGTGGGGAAGAATCTATTTGGTTCTACTAATTTTTATACAAACCTCTTGGATTGAAATGTTTCATAAACAAATGAAAATATGTATAAGAAAAGCCCAGTTCTTGGCACAAAACAGGCACTCAATAAATATTTTCTCAATTTTGAGATGCAACATTTTAAGTAATGAAATTAGGTTAGTTTAATTTGCCTGCTTGCAATGTGTTTCAACTTTTCAAAGAAAACTCTTAAAATTATATTACATACTATTCATGCATTGGATAATACTTTCAGTCTCCTATGCATTGGATAATACTTTCAGTCCAGCTGCCAAGTGTTAAATTCTATGCTACACAGCATACCTGTGGCCCAGACTAAAATCAACAGTGTGATGAAAGCAAAAATGGCTCTGAATTATCTTCCTGATAGAATCCCTATTATGTTGCCATTTTCCTTTGGCACAATTTTAAAAGGCTTACTTTCACTTCATTTTGTTAAATGTTTAACTACTATCTTCAAATGAGAGCATCTTTAATTTGGATGTAATCATGAAAAATACCTTACATAAAAGAGAGATGTGGTGATTAAAAAAAATCCATTCAACCATTGGCTTGGGAAATAAAGAGGTGTAATTTATCTGTTCTCAATACTTTATTATGGTTCTAATAATGTTGCAGAGCTACTTTGCAAGGTGAATGGAAAAAAGAATTTATACTTAGCTTTTTATTAGAATAAAATATAATTCTGTTTAGTTCATTTAGTAATCATTGTATAATTGACTAATCCAACAAATTAAATAATTTACGGTGCTTTTTTAAAGTTATATTAAAAGAAACTCCATGAAAATTTTCAGTATAAATGAAAGCATTTTCAAACAAGAAATTCCATACTCTTTGAGCTAGGAAAAACATGTTGGTATTTCTTGCTTATCATAAAAAAGACTCATAACACTGACAAATTTTGACAATCTTACTTGGCAGAGGAGAATTAATGAAAGGATTTCATGAATTCTGTATGAGTTTACATTATAAATTTATAGAATATAAAGTGTTCCTCTTCCCATTTACAAATTGAATTATTGCTTTGATATCAAATGTATCATTAAATAATGTAACCATAATTATAGTACAAATAATTACATGTGTGAGTATAAGTTCCCTTTTAAAGGAAGGAAATTGTACATACTTAAGGATAGTTAATTCTTATGTATACAATTTGTGCATCTCTCTTAGTGTGTTTATCTAGAAAGAAAGTTATATTTTTAGATTATGTATAAGATTCTTAGTCTGTTGTATATTTCTCCCTAATACTAATAATCATGAAACACTTGAGAGAGAAAAGCCTCATTATTAATAGCAGCATAATTTTCTAATATAACATTTAAGATGGGCCATTTATTTCATTGATTCAAAAATCCCACATCATGGTAATATCATTGACCCTATTTTATAGTCAAGAAAAGTGAGACTTAGAAAAAAATACTTTGCCCCAACATCACATATCAATAATTGGCAGGATGATTATCTTGGCTGCAGGCATCTACATTAATTGAGAGTTTAAATCTTAATATCTGTTCTCTAACCCAAATGTACTGAGAAAATAAAATGTTGATGCAGGGTGGTCATGCTTCTAATCTTGCAACAGTAGGCTGTGCTCTTTGTGTTATGCCACAGGAACAAGAATGACCTCTCAGTGACCCATGCAGAGTTTCAGCCTAATTTCTGCTGGCCATTAGCCATCCAAGCATCAGATTTGGAGGTGGTGTCAGCAACATTGGAACAGCATTATTTGTGATTTGGGGAAAATAACAATGAATAAGACGTCAGAGTCTCTGAGTTCTACTCCTGATTCTGTCACATGACCTTGGTTCGCTTTAGAGGAGTCAGAACAGCTCGATGCTCTGGGTCTCTCCTCAGCTGTGACATGAAGAGTGGACAGAAAATCTCTAATGTCTCCACCCAGCCTTAATGTTTTTCTTTGTTCAGATCTAATTAGTCAGTCCAGGATTTGATGCATGTCTTTGGCTTTATTCTTGGAATAAGTAGAGAACTTCCACACATTGAGTGGTTGGCAAAGTAAAGAAAGACAATGGTATGTTCTATGGGTTATAATAGATGTTAAATGATACCAAAAAATGGGTTGGTTTTAAAATTACAACCTTGGGTCAGAATTTAGATGGTGAATAATTGCAAACAAATTAACTTTGTTCATAATATCATCTTGGTTAGTACCTGCATACAGCCTCATATCATCTGTAAAGCCTATGGGACAAGGGTCATGCCCACCATCACAACCACTGCTAGAAATATCCCAACACAGTCATGCAAGACCGAAAGTAATATGTTGTGGCTGTTGGTCAAGCCTGGACACAATATTTTGTGTTCGAATGTGCCCTGGTAGAGAATCTAAGCAAAACATTGAAGAAGAGGCCCATTTCTTGAATGTATGGGTCACTTAGCTCAGAATCAGAAACTCAGAGCTCTTAATTCCATTCTGTGATGTTTGACTTTAGCTAAATATCTTGACAATGTTCTTACAGTTCTTTACAGAAAACAGGCACTAGTTCATGTACTATCATAGGGAAATTTTTCTGAGACAATAGGCATATTATTAATGTATTACAGGAAATGTGAATAATTGTAAAATGTCTAATATCAGCTATTCAGTTGTATTTAGGGTTGTTTATTTGAAACTTTAAAGAAAAATAATACTTTCAAGTCTCAATCAGATGAGCATACCAAACCAACTATAAGCAGACAGGATTTCTTGACTATAGAGAAGCAGAAATTAATCTTTTTGAGAGGAATGTAAGGAATGATATTCAAGAATTGAGCCAGATGCAGTTTTAAAAGGAATAGCTCTTTATCTTATGAGTTATTCTTAACAAATACTTAGTGAAATGTTCCTTATGCTCTCTGAGGACTGTTTTTAATAGAATATACACTCCCACCATCTAGATGGCCTCAAAAGTTATGATCCTACCATCTTGATGTCCAAATTAGTAGAAAACTACCAGTTAAGTGTTTTGTTCAGGGATTCTGGAAATAGGGTTGACAATAGTTTCATATGTAGCTGAACAAAGAAATCACTATTTCAGAAATGCTATTGGTTTGGGAGGGGAAAGCTTGAAAAAAATCAATAGTTTTAAGAACATTCTCCAAAGGACTCTGTACTATTCATGAAATAGTGAACACTAGAGTGACAAAGCAATAGGTTAATGCTTAGTTTTTGAGGTCCTACAGGCAAAACATCATTCTACGCTACTTCCTAATAAATAAAACATGATTCCATTTTAGTGCTTTCACTGTCACTAGTATCAATTCTAAACTTTCAAATTAAAATCATGGCATGCATTCAATGATCAGACTGCTAAAACTCTGTCATCTGAAACCCTCCATACAACTTAATTTTTTCTGTTATTGTTCTTGTTAAACAGGGAAGCACAATAGTGATCAAAGCCAACATTCTCATCTCACATTTCCTTGTCCTTGTGATTGTCAAAGTTCTTAACTTCTCTTCCATTTTACCAACCCATGCAGGATTTTTCACAGAAGTGCTGTGGACACTTCATGCAGGAGCCCTCCACGGCTGCTAAATGCTAATCACAGCCCCACAGCCACAACTACAATTGCCCCACACATTGCTCAACACAGTAGTTGAGAACCACTCTACCTTATTTCTTGTAAGGCCCCAAGTTAGATGCAAAGTTATCTTCTCTAAATTTTTCTTCTTTTCTTGTACTTCTATTAATGAAATTCACTGTGATTTTGCCACACTCTGCAGGTAAGTCGATTTGTTCCTTCTCTCTCTTTCTTTTTTTTCCTCTCCCTTTCTCTCTCTCTCCTTTCCTTACACCCCCCCCCATTTCTCTCTCTCTCTCTTTTTCTTTATTCTTTTCTCTAGTCCCTAAGCCAATTGAGAACAAAACCTGTGTTGTTTACTTTTGTGCCTGCAGCACACACCAAAGTGTGTTTAATAAACGTTGTTGAATTAAATTGTTCTGCTTTTACAGAGGACTGCAGACTTTTCCAACTCAGAAGCATTTTATCATGCCAGTTGGCATCCATCTAATTGTAACTACTAAGCCAAACCTGGCTGGCAGCATAGTCACTTAGAGAGCTTTGAAAAATACAGGTTCAAGGGCCCCTTTCCAGAACTACTGAATCAGAGTCTGCCTCAGAGAAGCCTGAGACATGGTCTTTTAAAGAAGTTCTACAACAATGCCAATCCTCTCCTAAATCACAGCTTTGAGTAGAACCCCTTAAATTTCTTTGTACTATGAAGAAAATAGGGAGATACTCCTTAGAAATATCTCAGATGCTCTTCTATTTCATTGGACAGCCTATAGGAAAGTGTAAATAACTTGAAAAGCATTTACAAAATAAATGCATTGAACTATCATATATATTTTTTCTACACCAAATAACAAAGTATACTAAAAAGCTGCTATCAAGAGAGAAGCTTAGCCTTGGCTGGGTTAGATCCCCTGTCAGGGCACATACAAGAAGTTGCAGGTTAGATCCCCTGTCAAGGCACATACAAGAAGCAACCAATGAATGCATAAATAAGTGGAACAACAAATAGATCTCTCTTTCTCTCCTCTTTCTCTGTCTATTTCTCCCCCCCTTCCTCTTCTCTTTATAAATCAATCAATCCATCAATAAAAGACAGAAGCTTAAATTATTCAAGAATATGGGGAAAATGCTTGGTAAAGATAAAAATTCTAAAATATATTTCTCCTTTTTGTGAAGATGTTTAAAATAAACACATTTCTAATAATTCAGAAATTCAGATGCTTGGCAACCATTTCCACCTATGTTTATGTTTGAAATATTACTTTTCACAGCCATTTATATATTTTTCTTCTTACCTTGCCAAATAGATTGCAAATTCCATTGTGGGTCATGGAATTTCAATTTGGGCCTGGACTGTTAGAAATCTGATTCACCCTTCTTCTGTTCCTCGGTGGATGATCTATATATTCCTCTATCAAAATACCTCTAGGGTAATCATGGTTATTTCTAATTATGTTTTATTTTATAATTAAATCTTTATTGTTGAAAATATTATATATGTCCCTCTTCTTTCCCCATTGACCCCTTCTAGCCCACTCTTGTCCCCTGCTCCAGGCCTTCACCATCCTATTGTCTGTGTCCAAGTTCTTTGGTTGATCTCTTTCTACCCACCCACCCACCCACCCACCTCTGCCTTCCCTCTAAGATTCCATAGTCTGCTCCATGCTTTTATGTCTCTGGATCCATTTTATTCATCAGTTTATTTTGTTCATTAGATTCCACATATGAGTGAGATTATAAATACAGGGTAAATGGTAGAATAAAGCAAGATGCTGCCTGAATTTTGTTGAGAAGTGACCCAAACTCAGATACCAGGTACTGACATCCTTAAACCTGGAACAGAGTATATGATTTAGATTTAAAGAGGTTCTCTCCCTCCTTTTCTTCCAGCTGAAACCTAAATCTGATCCTTTTACCACCTTTGGGCCAGGTCAAATGGGACAGGAAATGAAGAGATTAAAATGTTGGGTTCACTAATGAGAAATTACCTTGCCTTGCCCTGGGTGGAAGACATCTTCCACTCACAACCACAGTTGTTAGAGGGGAGGAGGAAGAAGTTAATTGGTGATCTGGTGATTGGCTGGGCTTCTTTGCAATTTAAATGAAGGGAGGGTATAAAGCCAAAAAACAAATAAACCCAAAAAAGTAAATAGTCAAGCTCCTTCCAATTCAAGAGAAGATATTACCATAAAGGAGAACTAGGCAGGGTGCTCATGAACTTTAATGACACCACCTTTCTGGGGAAGTAGAAGGTGGAAAGCAGAAGGATAAAGACCTCCTCTGGGGTAAGGAGAGAAGCCTCTACTCCACTCTCTTCAAAAAGCCTAAGGCTACAATGTGCTGAGGCCCCACTAAATAACAGTCACTTTTCATACTCTGCGTATGTAGAAATAAACAAAGACTACTTATTCACAGCATGTTACAGCAAGGGAGTCAGCCACCACCCCTTGCACTTAGGCAAGATTTGAAGGCAGGCAGAGGAGTGGAAGATCTTCATCATAGAAAACAGGGGAGGCTTCAGGTGTGCCAGATTGGAGGCTCTTGGCCTGAGAGCTATAGGTGGGCTAACTACCCCTCTGTGCTTGTTTAGGGTGCATATTTGTTTATCTCTGGTAGGCCCTAAATCGGAAGTGGGGAAAAAAATTAGGGAAGATGTTCATTATTAATAAAGTCTTGACTTTTTTGGTCTCATTGTTACAGAAGTTATTGTTTGGCTTCCTGAATTATTACTAGAGATAGCAGGCTGACTCCCTACATGTCTGACTCAGCAGGCTGATTCCTGGGATTTTTTTTTCAAAGATAAAGGGTTGGCTTCCTGGGCAGGTTGCTGCAGTTGGTGATTCAGTTCTATTTTTATATATGGTTGGCCATTATCTGTATATTCGGTCTTCACTTACAATCTTGCTATCACTCAAAGAGTAATCCATGAACCAGCAGTGTTAGGAGTCATTTGTGAGCTTGTTAAAAATGAAGAGTATCAAGTCCCTCCCCACATCTTCAGGATCAGAACCTAGCAAGTGATTCTTATGCAAATAAATGCTTGAAAAACTTTAGGCCATAATTCCCCCTCATTGTATCATAGGCAGGCACCATCTCCACTTTAATAAAAAGGAAATAAAAGTTTAAAGGGGTTTAGTAACTGGCACAGGCATGTCTAGGAGGTGACCAAGCTAGGGCATGAACCCAGTTGACTTCCAACTCTGCCTTTTGTACTCACCCTGAATGTAATCACTAACTCTTGCCGACAAAGAGAGGACTAATAAGTGCCATGGGATAGCACAGCACTGTGCCAGGTGGGGCTGCAAGATAAATTCTTCTAACAGGAAGTCCTGGGCAATTAAATGCAGCGTCAGTGCAGACTTTGATAACTCTCATTCAGGGACATCAAAGTTAGTGAGCATTGGGTACCCAAGGCAGGGGCATTCCTACTATTATTGGGGAAACCTCAGAGGACCCTCATTGGAACAGAGACTGTTGAGCTTTGACATGGAACTTTTCTTCTTTTACACAGGAAACAAATGGGATTGTGAATCTATAATTATTATTCTTAAACAGGAATAATCCCTTCAGAGAAAAAAATAATTTTATAGATCACAATAAAGGTAGAATGTGCAATGTACACAAGATTCCTGAACTCCTTCTCTGTCTGAAAATAATGTTTTTACCTTTTAACTAACTCTGTTTTAAGGCATAGAGAAGGACTTGCCCTTGATGTTCCAAAGAGTTAGAAAGTTGTAATTTAATGTCACCATTGAAACTGTCTCAAATACAATTAGAAGGCTTGAAAAAAGTGTGTCTTCAAGAAACCACAGTTTGTGCATCCAGTGAGGGATGAACACATTGTCTTACCTCTGAAACAGTGACTCCATCATACCAAGAATCTTGATTGTGGATTGTAGGCAGACCCTTCTAGGTTCCCAGTGGCCAGGTGAATTACAGCAGCACCTGGAAAAAAAAAACACAGGTGGGAGTTAAAAGTTAACTAACAGCCCTACTGATTTGGCTCAGTGGATAGAATGTCAACCTGTGGACTGAAGGGTTCCGGGTTCAATTCCAGTCAAGGGCACATGCCCAGGTTGCAAGCTCGATCCCAGGTAGGGTGCATGCAGAAGGCAGCTGATCAATGATTCTCTCTCATTATTGATGTTTCTATCTCTCCCTCTTCTTTCCTCTCTGAAATCAATAAAAATATATTTTTTAAAAAGTTAATTAACAAAGATATCATTCAAAGTTTAAAATAAAAGTAGGAGCCATTGTACTTAAGTTTCTCTCTTTTTTAATGTTGACTCCCTGGTAAACATTTTATTTATTTGTTAATTTTTTTTATTGATTTCAGAGAGGAAGGGAGAGGGAAAGAGAGATAGAAACATCAATGATGAGAGAGAATCATTGATCGGCTGCCTCCTGCACGCCCCCTCCCCCCCCCCACTACAGCCTGAAACCCCTGCACATGCCCTGATCAGGAATTGGTCCGTGACCTCTTGTTTCATAGGTCAGCACTCAACCACTGAACCACACTGGCTGGGCTTAATTTTCATTCTTAATTCTGTCTCTCTTTGCCTATGTTCCACCTATAATGAGCCAATAAATGTAACCAATTGATACATTTTTTTGGATAAAGTATTACATATTTCATAGAAAAAATGTATAATCAGCTCAGCTGGTATGGCTCAATAGTTGAGCATCATCCCATGGACCAAGAGGTACTGGGTTTGATTCCCAGACACATGCCCAGGTTGTGGGCTCTATCCCCAGTGTGGGGCATGCAGGAGGCAGTCAATTGATGTGTCTCTCTCATCGATGTTTCTATCTCTCTCTCCCCCTTTCCCATCCTCTCTAGCTAAAAATCAATAAAAACATATTTTAAAAACTGTGTAATTAAAAAAGATTTTTTCTTTAAAATTTTCTGTAACCACATTTGGGGAAAAAATTAACACCTTTATCTGTTCATTTTTTTCCAGTGCATTTATAACCTTTTACCTGATGACAACCCTTTGAACAGGAATTATAAAGATTACAAAAATAAATAATGTAAATAGAGAGTGATCATAAAATCCATCAGATGATGGCATATATCAAATTTTTAAATTTTTTACTACAAACCATAATCAAAGATACTTTATTTTTTAAATTTATTTATTGATTTCTTAGAGAGAGAAACATCGATTTGTTTTATTTCTGCATTCATTGGTTGCTTCTTGTATGTGCCCTGACTGGGGATTGAACCTGTAATCTTTGCATATTGGGATGATGCTCTAACCCAACTGAGCTCCTGTCCAGGGCCTAATCAAAGATACTTTAAATATTTTTTTAAACTTCAGTAGAGGGAAAAAAAACCCTGATTTTGGATAAATAAAGATCCAGTTGTACTTAGCTGAATTGTCCATTTAATAAAAACAACACAGTCTATTGAGTAAACTTTCAAAATAAAATTGAAATACAGCATAAGAAATATACCAGTCTTAAGTAATAATCTATGAGTAAGAGTTAAAACAAAAGCAAGGAGGAATGTTCATATATACATTTTTCCCCCTTGAATCAGGTTTTAGGCTTTCATTCTTTTTCCATGAAACATGCTGTCTTACCCTTTATGTATAGGAAAAGACATTAAGAGAAAAGGAACCATTTCACTTCCTTTGAGACGCAAGATGTTCCATGGGACATATATTCAGGTTCAGTTTTTATCTGTACAGTAGGCTCAATACTGTTAAGTCATGACAACTTTGGGTGTTATTTTTCAGCTTATAGAGATAACACACCTAAAGGAGAACAGAATAGAAAAAAATTCTATTGGTCATGTCTTTCAAATGTCTACTAGAGCTGGTTCATGGAATCCCAGTCCTAAATGTAACTTAGTTTGAAAGCAACAAATCAATGTGGCAGCTAAAAACAAATGAATCCCCTTAAATTCTAACTCATTGTCTCACACAAAAATACTGCATGTATTCTTTAAAAATTGTAAATGCTTCCAAAACACTATAATCCTTCTTATAAGATATACTATTTTGTATTTCACATTTTTTTTCTAAAAATTAAACATACATATGAACAAGACTATTGGTGAAATATTTTCCCAAAGAAGACGGAACAGTAATGAAATTGTAATATGGAGAGCCAGAGAGAAAAGACTTAGATTCTGGGATCTCAAATAAGAACAAGCAAAAGTTATGACCACACTCATTTCCAATTGGAAATGCTTTATTATTAATGGGAAGAAAAGTGATTATAAATATAGCACAGACATCATTCAACATTAAGATCCCCAAAATGACAGAAAGTATTTTAATTACAAACTCAGTATGCATTGCTTACATTCATTAAAGAAGCCAAAGTACAATTTTATTTTTACTTTATGAATTTTCCTTTTGCTAGTCAAGCCCAGAGAAAGCATCATATTTCCACTTTGACTGCAAATTCAGTAGTGCTGAGGGATGCTTAATAGGTGCTTGTGGTGGTTTCAGGGTAAATTCAAAGAAAGTTGAAGACTTGGATGAGTCACAAAGCCAACATCTTTAAGTACAATGGAAAATGCTTTACATGTGGTGCACATTTTCCCGATTGTGAGGACAGATAGACGAAAGTTCAAGAACATAGAAAATGAATGGATATAATGTTTGTTCAGAATTTTTTTAAAAAAATATTTTTTATTGATTTCAGAAAGAGAAAGGGAGAGAGAGAGAGATAGAAACATCAACGATGAGAGAGAATCATAGATCTGCTGCCTCCTGCACACTACTGGGGATCGAGCCCACAACCTAGGCATGTGCCCTGACTGGGAATTGAACTGTGACCTCCTGGTTCATGGGTCAATGCTTAACCACTGAGCAACACTGGCTGGGCCCTTATCCAGCATTCAAAATAATGTGTAGTCCTCTAAGTAATAGATATATAGTAAATTTGGATAAAAAATTATGATAAGATCTATTTCTTGGTTTAACTTGGAAAATACATGTTTCACAAAGGAATAAATACAAAGGAATGGTGGTATTTCTTTCTAACCTAGAATAAGAGTTAGAAAGTGCTAATGTTTCAGGATCATTATTTCTTCACCATAATACAATATTAATAAAAATAATATCAATAATTACAATAACAAGATGGGAGAGGCATTGGGGAATCATTGAAAGAACACAGCATGGGAGTCAGTCAATGTAAGTTCTAGTTACTTCTCTGTCAGTAGATTGTGGAATGACCTAGAATGAGTCACTTCTCTGGGTCTTATTTTCTTTTCTATCTTCTGATATGGAGGAAAAATAATGCTTTCCAACCAAATTCTACATAACTCTAAGATTTAATGTAGATGCTTTATGCAAAGCCACCAACACACACACACACACACACACACACACACACACACACACACACACACACACCTACATATATAATAGCTGAAAAGAAAATCAAAGCAACATGCCTGTCTAAGTATGTATTTTTCTAGTTGTAATATGCCAGAGCCAATCAAGGCATTGATTAGTACTGTTGCATTATCTTTCTTTATATTGATCTCAAAAGAAAGCATGGCCTGCCATTTCAATTTGATCAAAAAATATCCTGAGATTTTTCAGGAATTTGGCTTTAAATATTTGTTCCTACATATACTTTTATAATGGACAAGTGAAAAGAAATTGTGATGATTACAATATTTATTTTATCAAATTGTTTCTTTGTTTTTATTGACTTTACAATAAATTTTAGACATTGAGTTTATAAAAGAGTGATACTAATAATGTTACTCTTTTTGTTTTATACATTAAAATTCTATGGAAAATTTTATGCAACTAAGGATGAATATTTTTTAAGCTTGACTATCTTGAATAAATTATTCTATAAATTCTTTTTTACCGCTAATCTTGACTAATTTTAAATAACTGGCCAAAGAAGAATTCTAAAAGTTATCTTAAATTAGACACAGAAAAAACAGCATTTCTAGAGAAATGTCATTGTAATCCTGGGAAAGTCCTGACAATAATCAAAGTATTTATTGATAAAGAATACTTTTGAATCCATCATGACTTCAGTTCACTCAAATAAGTACTGTTCATTCCAAATGGAGCTAGTCTCTTCTTCTAAGTGGAAATAGAGAAGAGCTGACTGGAAGTTAGTCTTTCCTTTGGGAAGAAACATGTCCATAATGCTGAGGATATTAGTGGGCTCCTTTAGAACAGCAGAAGCTGGCAAAGACTTTCCTAGGCTGTTGTTTCACTGGGGAGAAATGATGTGACCTTTGCCTCCTTTAGCTCAATGAAATAACCATGATTCATTTGCCTAAGGTTCTCCTTTTAGTCATATTAATAATTCTGTCTGTTAAGTAGGCAAATTATCATAAAATGGGAGATGAGATTTAAGGTAGAATAGAATTAGAAGTGAGGGGATGGATAATGAAAATAACTTTTCTGGGTTGTTTTGTTTGTTTTTAAAGAAAAACTGGGGAATAAAATAACAGCAGTGTAAATAACAAGTTACCAGGTTAATACTTAATTCTGTATTGGACTGGTCCTAGAAATATGTGAATGAAACAGTTGTTTGTCTTACCTTTCCTAAACATTTCATTTTATTCTTTTGGTATTTCATCATTTGTAAGTGTTTCTCTTGCTAATCCATTCTGGGTCTGTCCATCTATTGCTTTTGGAATACTACCTCCTTTTCAAAGCTGAGTTCAAATGTTACTTCCCCCATTAGGGTCCTTTTGATTCTCCCAGTGATCTACTTTTTACCTCTTTTATAAAACCAATCAAAACTCTAATAGTGATATTAATATAACTTTAATGTTTTAAAATATTGTTATTTTAAGACAAAAATAGAGGTGCTTTTTAAAAGAAGCTAACACTTTATTTTATCTTAAAAGATGAGCAACCATAATATACTGAAAGGAAAAGAACTAAAAATGCATTTAACCATTCCAAAGGAAGGAACTTTACAAACAGGATGAAAGAGAATGAATTAAGCCAAAGAACTATCTGATAAGCCAAGTTTTAAAAGTTAAGATTCAATAAAGTTGTAAAATGACCATCATACCCGAAAGAATAGATGGTGAAGAGTATTTCAGCAGGTCTCCCACAAGGAGTAGGGAGCTGTGGGCTCTTGTGGAAAAGTGGTGACTGCAGTTGGCACATCTACTGCAGGCACTGTGCATGTTTCTCCTCTAAGTAGACTAAGAACTCCCCCAGGGCAATGAGCACTATAGCAATCATACCCAAATCAGCACAAGGGAGAAATGAATGGATGAGGCAATGAGTGCTCATTATTCTCAGTATTTTA
Organism: Myotis lucifugus; assembly: GCF_000147115.1. Taxonomy (NCBI): domain Eukaryota; kingdom Metazoa; phylum Chordata; class Mammalia; order Chiroptera; family Vespertilionidae; genus Myotis; species Myotis lucifugus. Next base: position 1,884,899 of record NW_005871119.1, on the reverse strand, counting down.
CGTTAGACAGAGTCATAAGTTTCTAATTCTCACTTTGAGTTGTTTAATGAAATACTCTATTTTTAAAAGTTATTTATGCCATGTCTGATCCGAAACACACCTTCATATCTGTCACCCTGTAAACAGCTTTATAAGAAGTTGTTTTTCTGGTTTCCCTGGGATTAAGGCCTGAGGATGATTTCTGTCTCTAATCCATTCCTGTAAATATGAAACTGCAGTCAAGCATTGCAAACTTCTCTCTAAGAGCAGGTGGAGGCAAAATAAACCCGATGAACTTCAGGCTTCTTTTATTCGGTCTGTTTTGTTTGTTTCCTGGTATCCAGATTACCTTGAGTGACATGATTCAGGCTGAAGTTCTCATATAATTTTCCTCTCAGACTTGAAAGCAAGAGCATAGCAACATGAAGAAAAAATAGTTATTGACTGTAATTCTATCAACAGCTTTCTCGTTTACATGTAAATGGGAAAAAAAGGAGCAAATTACCTTTGTGATCTTGCATTATTAAATGTAGCTATTGCAGTAAAAATTGAGAGGAGGCGAGTAAGCACCTCACCAAAATCTACAGAGGCAATCAGTGCAGAAAAGCTGTGTCAAACATTATGTCTTAATATCATCTGTTTCCTAAGCTCACTGGTAGCAGTGGAGCAGTATGTCACTTGAATAGCAATGTGTGCCCTTGTCTTGGTAAAGCTAGTAGTGCGATAGCAAGAATAATGGCCTGACATTCTGGCTCATAGATGTTAACTCCTAAGCAAACTGTGCAGGCCATCCTGTTGTAAATTATTTCATAAATGTTTGACACTCAACCCCTGAGCAAACTCTGTGACCTTATCCTACTGAATTATTTTTTATTGAAGTTTGGAATTCAACACTATTCTACCTTTTTTCCTACTTTCCCCTATTTCCCAGTAATTAATAATTTATTTTACCTATAGTAGTCCACAAAACATATTTCAAATACTTAAATGAACACCCCATACATGGACATACACACACACATACACATTCACATTCACATTTGCCATATACCCCTTTGCCCTAGTGACTGGTTCTCAATTCCAACCTGAAAAATATAAAGAGAAAGGATTTTTGTCTAAGCCAGTAATTGTTTTCAATGTGAGGTCTGCAAACTATGTTACTAGGCTTCACCTAGGATGCTTATTAAAAGACAGATTCCCTATGCCCAATCTTTGACTCACTGATTTAAAATTACAGTGGGGCCTTGACTTACGAGTGTCCCGACTAACGAGTTTTTCGAGATACGAGCCGTCTCTCGGCCGATTTTTTGCTTTGAGTTGCGAGCTAAAATTCTGGTTACGAGCCAGCTTCAGATACCCCACTGCTAGTTGGCGAGCAAATGTCACAGTGAACGCCACAACATCAGCCCAGCATCACGTGTCTCACTCATTCACTTTAAGATTTGACATACGAGTAATTTGAGTTATGAGCTCCGTCACGGAACGAATTAAACTTGTAAGTCAAGGCCCCACTGTATTGGAGGTGTGACTGAGAAATCTGCAATTTTTAAATAAGTCAGTTTCTTTCGATGATTCTTCCATGAATTACATTTTGAGAGTCTCTAAAAGTTATAAACATAAAATCTTAATTTTCTAAGTTTTCTGTTATGCCTCTTGATTTTTATAGGTTCATTTCTATTTTTTTGAAATATTTATTGTTAAAAGTATTACATGTGTCCCCTTCCCCCACCCCCATTGACCCCTTCTAAACCACTACTGCCCTTGCCCCAGGCCTTCAGCTCCCTATTGTCTGTGTCCTTGTGTTATGCATATATGCATACAAGTTCTTTGGTTGATCTCTTCTCACGCACCCACAAACCCCCACCTTCCCTCTAAGATTGACAGTCTGTTCTCCTGTTATGCCTCTTTATGAAACTAACCAAGGTCACCCAAGCAGCATCAAGTCTCACACCTCCACCCACCCGCACAACCAATCTTGTTGCTATGACTATTGGAAGATGCACTTTTACCTGACTCTGTAGCCAGAGGCCATTGAGAGCGAAAGCCCCACCTAGTCACTGGAACAACAGATCATAAGTGCCTCACAAGCTGTTGGATCAGCAGGTATTCATTCACTCTATTAACCCACTTCAGATGATCAGATTGCACTTGCATGACTCCTATAAAGTGAGGCAGAGGTGGAAAGCTGAGAAGTCCTGTTAAACCATGGAGAGTATCAACAGCATCTCCCAAGTCAACATGTTACCCTTTTCATTAAAAGATATGGTTCTACTCTTGTTTAAATGACAGGCATTGAGCCTGGCCTGCCCGACTCAGTGGTTGAGTGTGGACCTATGAACCAGGGGGTCAAGGTTTGATTCCCATTCAAAACACATGCCCAGGTTGTGGGCTCGATCCCCAGTAGAGGGCGCTCCCTGGTAGAGGGCGTGAAGAAAGCAGGCAATTAATTATTCTCTCTCATCATTGATGTTTCTATCTCTCTTTCCCTCTCCCTCCCTCTCTGAAACCAATAAAAATATATAAAAAAACAAATAAATGACAGGCTTTTGAGATTATTGGTCATGCTTTCATTACACTAAGTAAAAGGAAAGATAAACATACTCTAGTGGGTGGAAGAAAATTACCAAAATAATAAGATAAAATGAGCAGGACTTAAGGGAAAAAGGCCATGATTTTTAATAGAAACCACTTAAGGCTTAAAGGATTCATTATGTTAGCTGTTTATTCAATTTTAGAACATTATAGTTGAGTCTCCTAGGTAATTAAATGAATTTCTTCACTGACTTCTACCCTCTCTTTGAAGATGTCAGGATTCATGAAGCTCAAATGAAAAAGCATCCTATTCCACTACTTTGATTATTTTTGCTGAAAAGTTTTTCCTTAGGTTGAGCCAAATTCTTCCACTTTCTAAGTCCTGCAGCTGGTTCTGGATCTGCTCTCTGGTGCCCCATTACCAAGGCCAGGTCTAGACCTGAGGGATAGACCCTTCATATAATTGAAGGTGACGCTCATGCCTATGTCCTTGGATTCAGCAAACATTCCTTCCCAGTGACACTTTGAAGTTCTGCCCTGCTCCTCACTGTGTTTGCTTCTGGAGAAGTACGTGTTTACCTGTGTCTCTTACAATGTGGTTCTATGAACTAAACTGGAGACCCTACATGTGGCTGGACAGATAGTTTATCATATAGTTTGTTCTGGACACTGTTTTTTATAATATGACCTCAAATTTCACTTATTCATTTATGTATTTATTTATTTATTGCAATGATCACAATAATATTCACACAGCACTCAGAGTCAGCTAAAACTTTTAAGTATCTTCCTTACCACATACCAACAACATGCTGGTATTTAGTCAAATCTCCCCCAGCCTATACCAAGTCTTTTCATTTTTAAAAATGTAAATACATTTACATTTTGTAAAAAGTAAATGCATTTACTGATAAAATTTTACTGTTTTGTCCTGGATAATTCAGTTCACAAAATGAATAATGATTTCCCCCCAATATTTACTAGTACACTTTCCTTCCAAGCACCATGCCATCCTCAAAAGTAACAGGCCTGTTATTTTGGTAAGAAAATATTATTCAAATGAATTATTATTGGTAAATTTTCAGATTTTAAAAATATTTTGAAGATCTAGTTATCATAACAGCATGATATTGGCATAAAAACAGTCATATAGAACAATGGAACAAAATAGAGAACCTATACTTTTATAGTCAATTAACATTTGACAAAGGAGGAAAAAAGATACAATGGGCTAAAGATAGTCTATTCAATAAATGGTGCTGGAAAATTGGACAGATATGTGCAAAATATGAAACTAAACCACCTTCTTATAACATACACAAGAATAAACTCAAAATGAATTAAAGACTTAAATGTTAGACTCAAAACCTTAAAAATCCTAGAAGAAAAGATAGGCAGTAAAATTTTGGACATTTCTCGTAGTAATATCATCTTGGGAAAGGGAAATGAAAGAAAAAATAAACAAATGGGGGTACATCAAACTAAAAAGTTTTTGTGCATCAAAGGAAGCCAACAACAAAATGAAAAAACAACCCACTGAATGGGAGAACATATTCGCCAATGATACATCAGAGAAGGGGTTAATATCCAAAATTTATGGAGACTTATAAAACTCAACACCAAAAAAATAAACAACCCAATAAAAAAATGGGCAAAGGACCTGAATAGACACTTCTTCAGAGAGGACATACAGATGACCAATAGACATATGAAAAGATGCTCAAGGTCACTAATCAACAGAGAAATGTCAACTAAAACCACAATGAGATATCACCTCACGCCTGTCAGAATGTCTACCATCAAAAAATCTACAAACAATAAGTGTTGGTGAGGATGTGGAGAAAAGATAACCTGTTGGTGGGAATGCAAATTGGTGCAGCCACTGTGGAAAGCAGTATGGAGTTAACTCGAACAGTTAAAAATGAAAGTACTTTATGACCCAGCAATTCCACTTCTTGGAATATATCTGAAGAAACTCAGAAAATTAATTTGAAAGAATATTTTCACCCTTATGTTCATTGCAGTGCTATTTATAACAGCCAAGATTTGGAAGCAGGCCAACTGTCCATCAGTGGATGAGTGGATGAAAAAGCATGGTACAGCCTAGCTGGCATGACTCAGTGGTTGAGTGTTGACCTATGAACCAGGAGTTCATAGTTTGATTCCCGGTCAGGACACCTGCTGGGGTTGAGGGCTGGATCCCCATTGGGGGGCATACAAGAGGCAGCCAATCAGTGAATGATTCTCTCTCATCATTGATGTTTCTGTCTCTCTCTCCCTTTCCCTTCCTCTCTGAAATCAATATATATATATATATATATATATATATATATATATATATATATATATATTTTAAAAAGAAAGCTGTGGTACAGTTACACAATAGAATACTAATACTAGTAGGCTGTAAAAAGAAGAAAAGAAATCTTACCCTTTGTGACAGCATGGATGGACCTAGAGAGCATTATACTAAGTGAAATAAGCCAGTCAGAGAAAGACAAGTACCATATGATATCACTCATATGTAGAATTTAATGAACAAAATAAACTAACAAACAAAATAAAAATAGCATCATAAACTAACAAAATAAAAATAGCGCCATAGAGAACAGACTGACAGCTATCAGAGAGGATGGGGTTTGCAGGGTTGGGTGAAAAAGGTGAAGGGATTAAGCAAAAAAAAACTCACAAAAACTTATAGACAGAGGCCACAGTTTTTACCAGAAGAAAAAGGGGCTTGGGGGAAAGTAGAAAAGGGAAAAGGGGGAATAAATAAATAAATGGTGATGGGATGAGATTTGACTTGGGGTGGTGGACACACAAAACAGTATACAGATTCTGTATTATAGAATTGTACACCTGAAGCTTACATAATTTTATTAACCAATGTCACCCCAATTAATTCAATAAAACTAAACAAAGCTATTTATTATAAAAAATAAATACACCAAGGTATTATTTACCAAATAATTTCTACTTGTTCATATATGTCTGAATCATAGAATTTCTGTGACATATATATGAAAGTGTAGAAATTATTTAGAGTTATCATAGTAATATCACAGTGATGTTATGATTATACTAGGGGCCTGGTGCATGAATTTGTGCACCAGTGGGGTCCCTCAGCCTGGACTGTGGGATTGGGTTGAAACCTGCTCTCCAACATCTCCCAAGGGGTTCTGTATTTCAAGAGGGCACAGGCCAGGCCTGAGGGACCCCACCGGTGCCCGATCGAGACCAGGGAGGAACGCGGGAGGTTGGCCAGCCAGGGAGGGACTGCAGAAGAGCTCCAAGGTGTGTCCGGCCTGTCTCGCTCAGTCCTGATCAGCTGGACCCCAGCAGCAAGCTAATTTACCAGTCAGAGCATCTGCCCCCTGGTGGTCAGTGCATGACACAGCGAGCAGTTGAGCAGCCTTAGCATATCATTAGCATATTACACTTTGATTGGTTGAACAGATGACCTGATGACTGGACATTTAGCATATTAAGCTTTTATTATATAGGATTCACTTTTTTGAAAAAAAAAAATATATATATATATATATATACACACACATACATACACATACTAGAGGCCCAATGCATGAAATTCATGCATGGGTAGGGTCCCTAGGCCTGGCCAGTGATCAGGGCCGATTAGGGCCTTCTGGCTGCCAGCCGGGGCCTTCCTTTGTTCTGTGCCGCCCTCTGGTGGTCAGCAAGCAATCGAACTCCCGGTCTCCCGGTCTCCCGGTCTCCTGGTTGAACTCCCAAGGGGATACTTTGCATATTAGCCTTTTATATATATAGATAAACTACATTTATTTCAATTAGCTATCTCTGACTTATGTCTGGAGACCAAGTGTACATAATCCCATTTAAGTTTATTACAATAAAATATTTACTGGATGATTATAATGTACCATGTTCAAATATTTATTCAGCACCTAAAACAGTGACAGGCATAGGTGATGAGCATACGTTGGTGAATAAAATAATCAAGGTATGAAGCTCATAAGTTACAATCTAGTGATGAAGACAGAAAAAAATATATATAATTTGATAAATATGATAATGAAAAGAAATAGACAGAGAAAAACAGGATGTATGACCTACTTAAGTAGGGTGGTCTGTACAACTTTTATTACTAATTCCATACAAAGTATTCATTACCAATAAAAGAAATCAATTCAATTTCTGTGATAGTTTATAATGGCTAATTGGAACCATACATCTGTTCAAAGGCTTTTGTGGCTATTTGAGTAAGCCTTAAAACACCATTATTATATAGTTTTGAGACAAAAAAATGTATTTGGTCTGAAATATGGAAAAAATGATTGTTGAAATTCTGCTTTAAATAGGGTTCTGAGTTTTCAGTTTTTCTGTGGCATCCTTAAGAACAAACCCATAATTCATAATTGTAACCCTTTTTGGTTTGTCATAAATTCATAGCTATTGCCAAATGATATCAATTTAGGAAATGCATTACAAAGTCTTGTAAAGAGATCTGTGCAATTATGTGTTCGTAGTTGCATCCCTTGATGGTATTAGGTTTGCTAGGAATTCCCAGGCTGTGAGCAGTAGCAGTTTTCTGGAATTTCTTAAAGCCATCATTTGGCTGCCTCGTGCAGAGCTTGTTCCCAGTAAAATAAAATGAAAGACATAGTATTACCTAACTTCATCTATTTTGATTAATGGAAACAGATGTACTGTGTCTGTTAAATTTTGCTACTATGGAAGAAGAAGCATTTACTCTGAGTTTAATTTCACTTGATCATTAGTTGAGTTTTGGAAAAACAATGAGTTAGACAATACCCAGAACTGGTGAACTGATAGAAGAGAAGCAAATCAGAGTTCAGGAAATTATGCAAATGACCAAAGCTCAGGACTCAAACAACAATGCCATGTCAGAGAACTTGTCTGAGCAATGGCATAGAAGATTCAGGAATAATTCTTGATGGTAAGACTTTAGAAATGAATGCAAAGACACAGGAGTTGTCAAATATAAAGCAAATTAATTCTCAGCATTCCTAGAGTCCCTCAAAAAATGAATCTTGAGAAGTAAATCAGGTCCAACTCACAAAAAAATGGGCCTGACAATAGGCCTGAAGTAATAGGTAGAATTTAGGACTGGTCTTTGCACTTCCTCAATAATTCCCTGTGCTTTGGCACTGACAGAGAAAGTTCTGGTAAGAAAGAGACCCACTCAGCAGAAGTTAGCCAGGTAAACTGCCTGACCCTGTGCAAAGATCAGGGCAGAGGCAGTAAATTACTCTTTTCCCATTTAAGTTTTCAGTCAAGTGTTGGTATGGACTACACAGCTACAGAGGATGTTCAAGCCCTCTGGGAAAGTTTCATTCATGCAGAAATAGTTTGGAAAATTCCTGGGTTTTAGGGAAATGGGTTAAACAGTGAAGTGGGGGAAGGACCAAAAATCTGAACAAGTTAAAAGAAAGGAATAGCAAAATCAGTCCAGGAACTAGCTTTGGGAACAAGTGGAGGGATAGTGAGGTAGGAGCCAGAGTGGCAGAGGAGATATTATCTGGACTAGTTAAAGAATAGATAATTCTAGAAGTACAGGAGGAAATAAATTAAAAAGTAAATTTTAAGTCCACTCACCTCAGGACTTCTTTCCAGGCAGGAAACAGAAATATCAGGACTGATTGGATCCCAGTTCCTGGTGATTAAATACTGAAAATAAATTAAATGGGGTGCAGCTTAGTCATCTGATGGAGATGGGGCATTATTTAAAGCAGGAAGGAGAAAGTCTAGTAGTCAGAGGGGTTCAAAATGGCCTGGCCATCCACAGTAGTATTCAAAAGAGGCTTCTCACTAAAAAAGTTTATGGACTTGGGCAAAGTGCAGGCAAAACTAAATCCAAATGCCTTCTGATGTGGAGTTGAGAGAGATCAATGAACTGATGGCTCAGAGGGTTTTGGGATTGTAGCAGGCAGTCTACACCTTAACCGATGCACTGGTGCTGGGAGGACTTCTAATTTACTGATCTATGACCTCATCATTGGCCAATGGAGAGGGGCAGCGGCCTCAATTAGTTCGGTTACCGAATGTTACCATCTGGGACAGGCTGGAACAGGAATCAGCAAAGGCTGATTGTGAAGATAAGCCATGAGGTATGATGTGGCTGGATTTTCAGGAATCTGACATTTATGTAGAATTACAAGCTGCATCATTTACCGCACTTTCCTAATATGTTGAGTATATGTAACTTGATAACTTGGTGGCAGGGGGAAGTGGTGTCTCCAAAACACAGAAAAAGCAGAGATTTTAATTGCCATCTTAATGATAACAGGCAGGTCAACAAATCATAGGGATTATGAAAAGGAGGCACAATTACTCTTGTCCTTTGGGCTGAAGAACCACATTCCAATCTATGGGCATATCCTTTTCTAGTGATTTAGGTACATGGGGAGGTGAGGGAGGAATGGGAAGCAGCCAGATCAGCAGGATCAATTCAATGCTCAATAGCAGGGCAAAAACTGCAGTTGGATCACCCTCACAACCAACAATATAAAAACAAAGTTATAATACCAAAATCATAGTGTTTTTACAAATTATTTGATAAAGATGTCCACACAACCAAGTGAAGAATTTAGGAAACTCTTTGTACCTCTAGATATAAAGCTACTCTGTAAATAATCAAATTCCATATATTCCAGATTCAAATCCTTATTGCATTGGTTTAGGAAAACTATTCAGTGTGAGGTGTGTCGCCAAAAAGGTTGACCCCAGTCAACTGATTGGAAAATAAAAGAGCAAGTCAATTATATACTTTTATATCCAAAGAGCAGAAAGCAGTGGATTGAACCAATTAGTTTTTCCCTCCAATGACATTAGTTTCCACTCTTTTAAAAAGATTTTAAAAACACCCGAAGATATTTGGTGAAGAAAGAGACTACCTTATAATCCAGTCTTATTGTCCCACTTAATGAAATAAATTTTGTTGTTCATTTTCCTCACAAATTAAATGAGAGGACAGCCATATTTGCCAGAGTCAATTCAACTTTGAAGAAAAACAAAATATGTAGCACAATCTGGTATAGAGTCATGAGTAAGAAGAAAGAGGAATATGAGTGAAGCCCACAGGGCATTCTTTAACCAAAAATAAAATCTATTCTGCTTTTACCTTTGGGTTAAAAAGTTGTACCTCCTAGTAAATATGGACTTTTTTATTAAAACATTTAGTAATTCTGCTATCATCAGTTATAAATCATAGCTCAAATTATCCCTGTGTAGTTAACTAATTATCAAGCTGTGACGTAAGGGCACCCATCAGAGTCTGCTTGGTTTTTGTCAAGTTATCACATCTATCCCCAATGAACCCAGAGTCACTCCATAAAGATGAGCCATAAAATCACCTCTCTATGTCAGTTCTATTCTATCCTTTTCCCACATGTTCCCTAAATGAGACTCTGGTTTCAATCTGCTATTCATTCTCTAGGAATTATTTGCTTAATTTCTAATGAACTCTGTTATTGATTTTTCAATGCATTATAATAATTCTTCTTACTTACAATTTGTGTTGAATAATGTATTTCTATATAAATCTAATTTTATACAAAAACAACTAAAACTAGGAAATGTCACATTAAGTGGTAAATGTATAATAATTGCTTGAAAATTAATCCATCTCCAATTAAGAAACTGAAGCATATGGACTATTGTGCTGCATTGGTTCTATGTATGGTTTCAATACTAACATTATGTTCTCCAGACTTTGTAAAATATGTTCAAGATAATTGCATAAGTCCATTTAAAAAATCCCTTTTATTAACAAACAGGAACAACCAAAAAGTCTTTAGCTTTCTTCTGTTGAATTGCATAATGATCAAGGCTGTTAATATGACAACTTCATATAACTTATGTGACATCTACATCAGTCTATTTTCTAAATAAAATCTTGGCATGTGTAGAGTCATAGATTTTTAAGTGCTCAAAGAATGCGGAAAAGAATCCTTGGTTTTGTGGACCACCCTTCAGGAAAACTGAACTTATTCCCAACAGCTGGTTATCAGGACGCATCACACCCTAATCATTTTGGCAAGAAGAAAAATCTCCTCACAATTTGATTACATTTCAGAGGATTTATTTACGCAATGCCCCCCAAAGAAGCCAAGTAATGCCAGAATATTGTCCTAGTTTATCCAGAGGAATAAATTTTAAGAAGTATAATCAAGGTGTCATAAGAATTTTTTTCATTTTCAACATAAATTCTCTTTTTTAGAATCATGAGTTTATAATGGCCATATGCCATCTTATCATTCGAAATATAAAAGAAAAACAAATATATCTAAATAAAAGCTTAGCACTCTACCCATCTTTGTCTTATCCACCTCCATTCTCTGCCTTTTCACCTATTACCAGCTGACCTTTATCCCTATCTCCTGATATTGTAATATTCATGGGCAAGGTCCATGAGTTAAACTTTCATATGAAGGCAGAAATTTCAACAAAAAGGGTAGAATCACTCACAACAGTGTACTTCAGTGGGTGGAGAACAATTTTTCCAGACTCCTAATATTTCCTTCATGTGAAGGGAATGTCAGTAGAGAAGGAGGAGGAACTGAACCTGCAGCTGTACCTTTAGAGAGAGAAACTGAGCATATGGAGACTTTCTGGACTTCTTCCTGAAAGTCAAGCTGCCAACAGAGAGCTCTGCTCCTCTAAGGTGTATGACCTTCAAGCTGTACACAGAGAAGCATATGTTGGTCAGCAATGCTTGCCTGATTCAGGGAATAAGTTGATGTGTGCTTCATGATAAAAAGCTAATGCTATTTTGAGCTAAGTCAGATTCTCCAATATCACCTTTATTAGTATAAAATTAACTTTGAGCCTCATTTATCAATTGGTGGAAAACTTCAGTGGAATATATTGAGCCTCCTCAAATTCAATACCTTTCTCTCTCATGCATTTCTCCCTAACCTTGGACCTCACCCAACCCCTCCCTATTCTGGAGTTCAGAACTAGGAGTCAAAGACTATCTTCATTTGTATTCAGAGAACACCTAGTTAAAGATTTAATCCTCCAAAATGAGATTATGTTACAGTTCAGAACCAAATTCTCACTCACTACTCCCCTCCCCTTCAAAACTCATAAATATCCCAATTAGTCTTTTTTAGGTATAAAATCAGTGGAAATTTAGTTAGTTATGGCATTTCATGAAAGAAAAATAGGGTGCAAAAGATTATTATTGATTGAAACACTTAGTAAACATTTATTTTGCAGTGTTGACCCAGTCAGCATACATATAGGTGACTTTCTGAGCTCTGTAGTTCTACCAGCTGTAGTTCAATACTGAAATAGCATGACACACATGCAGGCAAGTTAATCTTTATTCTTTCTTGTGATATTTCTTTTCTTTTTCTTATTCTATTCAAACATGCCCTACTCCAGAGATAGTACCCAGAATCTGTTAACAAAATAGATGAAATGGACCACAACCAAAATTGAGAGTGGGAAAGAATCATTATTGCTTTTATAATGAGCTTCAAATATATAAACCTATGGAAACTGGATAGGCTAATTACAAGTATAGTAGGTCTACTCATTAGCAAGCCAAGATCTGTCTCTCCTCATTGCTCCTCAAGCTTAACAATAATGAGTCTCTGTCAAGAATGTAGAACTTCAAAGTAAGTGATAAGAGAACTAAGAGAAAATTCTATCCCTCTGGCTTAGGAGGGTTATGGGAAAAAAAGCTCAAAGGATAGTCAGGGATGAGACATTATTTATTGGATTACTTATTCACCCTTATGACTTAGGTCAGACTGAGTGAGGATTAACTATCTTGAGAGAAAAAGGGCAGAGGTAGGGGATTTTGACCTGTAAATGTGGGACACTAGAAGATGTGGCCTCATAAGCTGCCTCTGCACCAGTGTGAGGCCAGGCAGGAGGGAGAGTATTAAAGCAAACTCAGAGACACAGCTAATTAGGTAGTTGTAGTGTCTGAATGAACTTTTCTGGGCTCTTTCCAATTCCCTGTGGCATGCGTGGGACATTGGATATTCTTTCTTTGTTTGCTACACAGACTCACAGTGCCACAAGTTGTCTTTTGTAATTGTTATTTGTCAGCTGTGTTTGATTTTTATTGACATACTATTTTAGTGTCCACAGTTTGAATAATTATCGCAGAATTTCTACCAGAATAGGCAAATCTGGGCCCATAGCAGTTCAACAATATTTCACCTCTTCCTACTCTACCAACCAGCTGCCTATCTTTAATTTTGATGACAATACACTGAAGAGGAAGGAGTGTCCAATATAGAGGCCCTCTGATCAGCCCCTTCAATTCATTAGGATCTACACAAGTGCCTATAGTTCATAAGCTACCCCATAAAACCTGATGACTCACTGAAGGTATCCTGGCATAGTCAGAGTTATTTCATTGTACACCTGAAGATTTGTAATCTAGCTGAGAACATCTCTGAGAAGGATGTACAAACTGAAGGCTCCTAAGGGGAGAATGAGGGATCCTGCATTTGCCTATAGGCGAAGACCAAGCTTTCAAGGGCTCAGAAATGTTACATGTTCTCTTTGTCATATTATTTCCTGAGAAGGATTTTTAACAAGCATGTGTAAATGCCACAGTCCTTACAGCACTTGGTTAGCAAATGCTTCAAAAATTCATTGTGAAACCTTGCTATCAGCTGATATCAGTTGGATTTCCTGTTCTAAGTAAAATCTATAGATTTTTTTTTTTTAAAGCAAGGAATTTCAACATTGTAAATCCTTTTAAAAAGGATTTGGATAATTTTAAAAACAAATTTCCACATAGTTAATGTTTCACTTTGGGTAGGTAGAATTTCACATAATATCATGATTATTTCAACAGCATCCTAATTACTTTCCATGCTTCCACAATTGTCCTCTGACTGATTTTAATATAGTAGCTGGAGTGTCAGATTAAGTTACTCTCCTACATAAAACTCCCTCATGGTTACAATCTCCATCACACTTAAAATCTCAGATTTTTACCACAGCCTACATACTTCTACAATTTCACCCTGCAATTTCATTCACTACAATATTCCTTCCTGCTCACTCTGTTCCAATCACATTGTCTCTTTGCTGTACCTTTAACACACCAAGTACACTTCTCTCAGGGCACTTGCACCTGGAATTCCTTCTGCTTGGTTCTTTCCCTCTAAATATGAACATGCTCACCCTCTCACTTTTTTAGGATCTCTGCCCAAAATCAACTTCTCACAGAGGGAGATTCTGAGCAATGGCCTTAAAAGAACACCATCCCATCAATATTTGTGTATTTGCTGTCTCTCTCAAACAGAATAAGTGTTTTGAAAGATCAAGAAGTACATTTGGTTTCCAGTGTCTAGAATAAGGCAACAGTAGCCAATATTCAATTTATTTTAGACAATGTTATAAATAAAATTAGTGTATTTATGCGATATGATCATATTTATGACTTGGTTTTTAAATTTTCAGGCAGGTGTGTAATTGGTAGACATAGGAGAATAACATCTGATTCTCATCAAATTAATGTATTGTGTCATAAGTGGCAAGCCCATTTACTGACTGTTTTCCAGAATTCACACCATGCTGGTCTTTGTGATGAGCTCAACAGAAAATTGAAATGGTTGATTTATACATAGATTGTTCATAGAGAGAGAATCTAATTATGTCATTTGTTATAAAAATCATGAAGCAGAGGCTGCATTTCATACTTACTGGTAGAATCTAAACCAGAGAATACATGGAAAAGAACATTCTTTTTGACTTTAACATAAGTTGTTTGATATCTCTTGGTGGAAGATTTCCTTCTTATTTACATTTTTTCTTAGTTAATATTAAAAAGAATATTTTCCCAACAACATGACAGTGTATATAGATCAAATTCTTTGGAGATAGACTGAGACTGTATTAGGGTACCAATTCCAGCACTTATGGGTGGTAAGTTTCCTTTTCAATTACAGACTTAGTTTTTTCAAAATACCTACATTGCAGTGTAAATGGGAGGAGTTATTGAATTAATAATTTATGAAGGACCCATTTTAGTACTTGGCATATGGCAGATCCTAAACAATACCCTTCCACTTCCTTTTAATTGCCCTCTGCTTTATCAGTGCCTAAAAGCTTGTTGGGAAAATAAGGACAAACTCACTCAGATTTTTTTTTTTTTAGAGAATTTAGAAAAGCTACTGCACTTGTGTGAATGGCATGAGAGTCATATATTCCCAACAGTTGAATCCTCTGTTCTAATATTTATATTTTTGTAGAGTGAGAAAACTAACAGGTTAACATTAGTCTTCCCCCATCTCCATCCTTGCAAAAGCAAGCATTTTCTGTGACTTTAGAGTTGTCAACTAATGTTACATTAAGAGTTGATATATTGAACATACTTGGTAACATCAGCCAGACAAATATAATTTTGATGAACATGTCCTGGCTAGTCTTCCATCTCTGTTTACTGCTGGAACTCTAAATCCAAGCACATGACATTGTATTGTATGCTTCCAAGAGATTCAAGGGATTATATTTAAGTACAGAGAACATAACTTGTCAGTGTTGTTGTTGCTCTTACTCTGTTGAAGTTTTGTCACATATTTTGGATCAAGTGCTTTGTCTATGAATTTGAATGTATCCAAATTTAATCTAAGTTAATACTAAATGTAGTCTCTTAAGTATTAATCAGTTGTTTTCCTTGTTCTACAAAAACAACTGATTTTTCTTACAGGCTTTTGCAAGGCTACAGGTCACTCAGCTTCAAAGGACAATCACAATAACACTGGATTCCTGACACTGGATGTGAGACTTGATTTTTCCAAATAATTTTAAAATAAAAGTTCAAATATAATTGCTACTTTCAAATTGAGTATAATTTTAAACATCTTACATCACATCATGAGTTGAAAAATGCATTTTAATGGCTAGCCAACACTCTAAACTTTAATGACACATCTATAATGATATAATTCTTCCAACTATAAGGACATCTATATATATAAAAGGCTAATATGCAAAGTGTCCCCTCAGGAGTTCGACCAGGAGAACAGGAGTTTGATTGCTTGCTATGATGTGCACTGACCACCAGGGGATGGCACGGAACATGGCGGGCAACCAGAGGCAGTGGGGCACTCTACCCACTGAGCCAGGGTAAGCACCATTTTGTAAAACATATTCTATAAAGGCCCTAGGTTCTGGACTTTTTACAGAGCTATTTTACTTTGTTAGGCCATAGTTTTGCAGGTAGTAAATGTCTTCCACATAGCTCTCTGGATCACAGCAACCATTAGACACATCTGAGAGTCTGGGAAGATTGGGCACAAGGTGTCCACTGGAAATTAACTCCAAGCATAAGAAGGAAATGGAATTAGAAAATAGAAATGCAAGATGGATGCCTTGTTTGCTTTTACAACTGGCCAAGAATAATGAAATGGGGATTTAGGAGATATTGAGAAACAGAAGCCAAAAATGGTTCTGTTTTATTTTTCTCCTTGTATTCCTCTAAATATTCTCTCTTACTAGTTCCAATCCTTAATTTCTCTCATTTAAATAACCTTGGAGGAGAGAAAGGTAGGGCCTCTCACATTATGTCATTTCCAATCTACACATTGTCAAACCTTGCATTGCCCCATTTCTTGAGCCTTAGTTTGGAAACTAAGAGCGTTTCAAGTCTAGAGGAAAGAATAAACAAGTTTTTTGTTTGTTTGTTTGTTTTTAAAGAAGCTGAATGAACAAGTGAAAGAAAGAAGGATTTTAATAGTAGGTACTCAGGAAATAGCAGAATTAAGAGAATAATTCTAGGTTTCAAAAGGGGGAAAATGAGGATTAGATAGTTGCTGCAGGCTAAGTATGTTTTTAAAATATTTTTATAAGATTTGACATGCCTAGGCTATAGGCTTTTAAAGGAAAGTTGTAAAATTGGCCACACTTATTGGCATTTACAATGTCAAAGTACTGTTCTATCAGTCTCATGTCTTAATTTATTTCATTCTTGCAATAACCTTATGCATAGTACCTTACTCCCATTACATATAAGGAGGCTGGGCCCGGAACAGTCAAGTAACTTTCTAAAGTCTCACAGCTGGTAAGAAGCAGAGCCAGGACTTAAATTCAGACAATTTAGTGAGCTCAAGACCTTTAAACCCTACCTCTTACTGTTCTACTTTGAAAAATAACTAAATTAGAAGCTTAACACTATAAAGCAAAACCAAGACTTAAACAAATTAAAGTAAATGTCATCAAGATTTTTAACAGTCCTTATGAGAATGAGAACAAGATCTATATGGTTGTATTTGCCAAGAGAAGAAGAAAAATAGATACTTTCATGCAAGTTCCTGAGATTTTAAAAAAATACACACAAAAGTTCTTACAAAATGAATAATTAGGGACCCATTTTCCTTTGTTTAAAGAAATAGTACAGAATATTTTAGCCTTTGAGAATGAAAATATTCAACTAAACTAAAAACTCAGAGAAAATTAAATCAATGAAACAGGATATTTGCATGACTAATTCAAGGTTCAACCTTGAGTCATAACACTCAACCACTGCTAAGTATAATTTATCTCTGGTATAAAGTTTGGATTAAAATTCAGAAATCTTTTACTGTGATAAAACATATCAATTGGTCAAAGTATATCAGCCTCATGCCTACAAACACACACAGACACACACACACACACACACACACACACACACACACAACCAGGAATGTGTTCAAACACTTAAGATTTCATTAAATTCAGGAACTAAATAAAGGTGCCCATCATGCTATAAAATAGAAATTAGTAATGTAACTTTAAAAACTATAGGTATCAAGGTGCTAGAACGTCACCATCACCCGCAAAATCAAGTAAAAGCCTTTAGAATTAATAAAATAATTTGGTAAATTTGTTGGTTATAAACCATACAAATATCAATAGTTATCTTCTATTTTAGCAATGATCAGTAAGACCCATCTCACAACAGCAACCGTAATCCTAAAACATCTAAGATTAGCTTTCTTTAGAGGCTTGTCAGGAAAAGCTGTAAAACTCTACTTTAAGAGATAGGACCTTTTAATAATTGAGGAATATGCCAAGTTCTTAGAAAGTAAGGTTGAATATTTTGCAGATATCATCTAACCAAATTAATTTTGGGTTTAATATGAGCCTAATAAAAATTCCAAAGAGATTGTTTTTGGAACTCGATGAAATATTTTTAAAGTTCATATGCCATGATAATGGACAAGATGTTCTAAAACATTTTGAAAAGATGAGTAAGTAGGGGAAACTTGCCTGCAGATACTAAAAGATATCAAACAGTCATATTGCCTTTTATGACTACTCTGATTTTTACTATATTTAGTAATAATTCACATATTTTATAGTTATGTTTAGTTAATAAAATATTATCTATAAAAGTTTGTCTAATTTATTCAAAAATGTTAAACCTAAGTAACCAAGATGCAACACATAGAAAATGAGTATTCCAAACATTATTGACTCACACAGAGTATAAATACATGGCACTTAGGGATAGTATATAGGGATGGGTCATGACCGTTCTTGCTGCTGCCACAGTTTAGGCACTCATCTTCTCTGCCCTGACTATTGCAACATTTTCTAAGGGGTCTCTTCAGTTCCTCCAAATACATTATCCACATGGCTGAGAAAGTCATCTGCATAACAATAAACTAAATAACATTGCTTCCAGGCTTAACAACCATCTTTGGTTCCCTACTAGCTACTCTGCTTACATTTATCATGATGGCCCACTCCACAGTTCTAACCTCATTCCCTATAATCCAACTGCACAGGACATCTCATCACTCTCTCCTAGTTATGTCATGATCATTAATATCCCTGTTCTTTGCACATGCTTTTTATTCCGCCTAGAAAGTTATTGCAATGTCCTCCTCAAACATAGTCTTAATTTAAAAGTTAAGTTTTTTGATATATCATGGCAGGCCCATGAAAGCCAGGTCCTTGTGATCACTGTATGCCTTGTACCTACACCAGTGTCTGGTGTAGCAATATGATCAAATATTTTTCAAAGAACTGTCATTAAAATTTGTTCTGAATTTAAATGAGTCCCAATTGTTGGCATTTACTGTATTTACTGAACTCATGGTGTTTAATCAGATTAGTTTCCAAGAAGCAAACTATTCAGACTTTTTCATTTTTCAAAAATTCTTTTAAAGAGAGACACAACCATACTATGAGTTTGAATATCAGATTAAGTTGGCTCACACCGAAGGCAAGAGACAGCAAATAAACTTAGAATATTTTGTATGGACAGACATGAGTGTCTTCTTTCCTTTATCTCAGATTAATATGGATTCTCAATCGACACATTCCTAATAATAGTCAATCAGTAAAATGTCCCCACATCATTACCAATGAGGTGGAGCACTCTCACCTACAGTCTAAGAAGCTAGAGCCTAGAAAAGATGAAAAAAGACCTTCTGAAAGCAGCTCATATTTTAAGAAGAGATATAATGAAAGGTAGCATACTATCCAGCAAACCCTTTGAGGACACTAATACCTGGTGTTGATTTTATTTATCTACCGATTTCTTTATTTTTCCTTTAGTTTTGTTCATTTTTAAAAATTTTATCCATGTGCCTTAAACAGCTGGAGGACTTGAACTTACCTATGCCCATTACAATAGGACAGACCATTTTTTTGCCCCCTTTTCTAAGTCGTATAATTGGATTTAGTTTAGAACACATACCAGGTGCTATGAAAAATGCGTATATGAGGCAGAATTGGTTTCAAGACACCTATTTGCTTTTCAAAAATGCATAATGCCATAGAAATGATCAGCTATTTCAAATATTGCTAATGATAAAATAAACAGTGCTTCAGTTATTATTCCCTTTAAAAAATGAGAAGGGCTAAGCCTCCCATCTTCTGAAACAATGAAATGCCATTGCAACCTTTCCCTGGTGTCTGCGCCTGACCTCTATTTTTGCAGCTATGAGAGACTGCTACCCATCAGCAATGGGTCAGTTGAGCTACGAATTCATTTCAGACGAATTTATTTACATTGACCTTTGTCCTCTTAGCATAGATGAAAAGCAAAAACCCATGAAGAGCTATCCAAATCAGAAGCTTTGGTAATAAATCAGAAAAATATGCAGTTGTAAATGATCAAAGAGTAACTTCCATCAATATAACAAAAATGCCCCAAAATATGATTAGAGTTTCATTTGCTTTATATCCCTATTAATCTATAGATAGTAGCCAAATCCTCTAATTGGAATGAGTTGCCTGCTGTGTTCGTATTTGCATCGACTCTGCTTTTCTTGATATTTGCTCAGCAGCTTCATACCAATTTGGAACCAAACTGGTGAACACAGAATAATGCAATACAATATCTGTTGCACTGATGAGTTGCACTGCATACAAATGTTACCAAAGGGGCCAGAAACAAGACAGCAGGTGAAAGCATTCAGATCAAGTCCACAGGATGGATGAACCTGCATCTGGGCCTGGGCTGTATATTCATGACTTGTCTGTGCTGGGATCAGGCATTCTGCCTCACTTCTGTTACAGAAGAGCCAAGACGAAGAGCTTGGGATTATGTTCTGCTTGAGCCTGCAGACCTCAACTCAGTGGCACAACCCCCTACAGCAGTCTTGAATACTAGTAGTGGCAAATCAGCAGGTTTCAGAACTAGGCTAAGAACCAAGTCATCACCACCATCTAATTCAGCACATTTACATCTGAACTCAAACCGATGTAAAAATCAGATTTAACCCCTTGTAAAGGAGTTTTGAGGATTTAATGATGGCACTTTCTTATAAAGGCTAGAAGAAAAAAAAGTGTCTGGACACAGCTTTTGAAGTAGGCAATGAGTGTCAACGTTGCTAACACACCCCAGCAACTTGAACTTGGCAGATCACTTTGTTGAGAAAATGAGCATTGCTGAAAGGGAGTTTTGGCCGCTGAATAAATTTCTTTTTTCTTTTCTTTTTTATCCCTCTGCACTTGGTACACTTTGAAAATAGACACAAAAACCCTGCTTGAACCAAATAAACCCTGTACATATCAGATTATTAGTCTCATGTATGACTTCTGGGTGCATTTTTGAGGATAGTATCCATCTTAAGGCATTTTAAAATTAGGGCTTTCTCATGAATGTGGTAAGAATGGAATTTATAACAAGGTCACTAATGGAATGTATTTGCATGACTCATTTATCCTTTTATAGGACATACATGGCTAGACACAAGGGTGTTATCAACAGTGTTTCTAAAATTACCTCTCTGGGATTTTTCATCTAGCTTTAAGAGACTTCAAAGAAAGAATCAATAATACATATTTTTCCTGGATTACTTTAAAAACAGGTAAATGATTTTTAAATGAAAGAAATATAACATTCTGGGACTTGTGTATAGGAATCTTTACTTTGACAAGTATTTAAGGTGGAAATAAAGAAAAAGTGGGGAAAATCAAATTTACATGAAAAATTTAAACTTATAAGGCTCCAAAAAGATGGTCTATATATTAGAAATAAATAATAAAATGTTTCCTTCCATATTATTTGTCTTAATGGTAACTATAACTAGAAAATAAAACAAACTAAGATCTTGTTTCAATTTTAAAAAGCAATTTGAGCTGGCATGGCTTCTTCCTTATAATGGAGCAAATTTTTTTCTCATCCTAGTTAGCAAGTGAAGTTAAGCCTTCAACCAAACATATAAACTTTCTACAGGTTACTTGAACATATTATAAGGTCTTAAGGAATTTTTTTAAAAAAATATATTTTATTGATATTTTAGAGAGAGGAAGGGAGAGGGATAGAGAGTTAGAAACATTGATGAGAGAGAAATATTGTTTGGCTGCCTCCTGCACAGCCCCCACTGGGGATGTGCATGCAACCAAGGTACTTGCTCTTGACTGGAATTGAACCTGGGACCCTTTAGTCTGCAGGCTGATGCTCTATCCACTGAGCCAAACCAGTTAGTATTTTAACTCTTTAGGTGTAATATTATTCTCCCTCTACATTAAAATGTTTAAATGAGATATCATTGACATGCCATTACTATATTAGTTTCAGGTGTATAATGTAATGATTTGATATCTGCACATAAAGCAAATGATCACTACATAAATCCAGTCAACATCTCCCTTTGATGTTCCATTTGCAGTTAGGTAATCCGTCTTCACCAACACTGATCCTACCTACTATGGAGAGAACTAATTCATTGAATAAATTATAGGAGAGTCCAAGCAAACTGCTTATTCTCTTTATCAAATTCAGGATCATATTTTATTTCCTTGTAAGTGTGAAACTTCTGTTGCTTTCTGGGTTATGAAGCTTGATATAGGAGACCATAAAGGAAATAAAGTGGATGGTCAAATTCAAATTCAGCTTTACTTCAACATGAGTTGGGCATGTGCCTCAGGCTGTCAGGGATCTGATAAACTCCTATTAAGGAACACAAGTTCTTCAAGTTCTGTTTCTCCTGACAAATTCTCAGTTCTGAACAACCTTGACAGAGGGAAGTCAGGGAGGGGAGAAGATGAAGTTAGCCTTACCTCAGAACATCAGACCTCTGGGGAACATTTCTTAAACAAACAAACAAAAAAACTAAACGTAGGAAATTGAACATAAAGACAGATAGAGCTACAAAATGGACTGTGGCACAGTCAGGGTTGGGGACTATCTGCATGTCTTCCTTCTATGTAGACCCAAAGACCTCAAATGTTCATGACATCAACTTTGCCATCTGTATTTCTGGGACCTGCAGCAGTGTTTTGTTTTGTTTTGTTTTGTTTTTCTAATCCGCGATAAAGGATTTTGGTACTCTTGGCCCTGGAAAAAGAGTTCATAGTCTGCTGTTTTGTCTTTGCCTAAAACTTGGTTGATATTTGAAAGAGTTGGTTTAAAGGATAAATAGCCACTTCATCGCTGTTTTAAGAATTATATCATGAGAAAGAGATGTTCCTAGATTACCTCAGCTCTTTTCAGAAATGTCTTCTAGATTAAAATTTAATGTTATGCTCTCAGCTTTTATAGAGGTAAAATTAAAACCTTGGACATTGTTCCTTTTGTAAGAATCCCCATGATAAATTTCTTCTAGGATTCAATCAAGAAAAGTTTTTTTTTTCTCCAGATGGATTTTAATACTACTTTATTGGGCAGAGATAAATTAAATAAATAAAGCTGCGTCTCTTTTGAAATTTGCTTTTAAATTCATTGTGCAGCTAAAGTAACAAAGCCACTTTAAGTTCCTGTTATAATGGACTAGCTCTCCCTTTCCACTCAGTGTTACTCATACTTAAGATCTATAGATTACCTGTTTCACAGTCACTAGAAAGCCTTTGAAAATTACAGGTCCCTGAGCCAAACCCCAGAGATTTGGATACAGTGGTTCTTGAAAAGGACATAGGAATGTGGGTGTACTCTATTCAAGCAAGCCTCATGTTTATTATGCACCTCTGAGCTGGGGACTATTCTAAACGGCTTTGGTTGGTCTTTTACTACTGTTACGAGACTCAGATTTTTATTTTTTTCTAAATGAACAATATAAGTGATTTGAGATATTCACACATACATACACACAGGCATTTTCTTTTCAAAGATGTAAGATGATGAGGGAACAGATGACCAGAGGGAAGGGATAAACATACAAGAAGAACTTTTACTTTGGAAATGTGAAAACTCACACAGAAATATGTTCCTTATCATGAAAGTCACATTAAGAAAAAACACACACATAGAGAAACCGAGGAATTCCACAAGGAGACCTCATAAGCCTTTTGCAGAAAGGGATAAAACTTCAGACTTCTAGTTTCCAGGTACTTAAGGACAGGATCCCAAATTATTTGTAGGTGCTTTTTTCTTTAAAGCTTTTTCATGCAAAAGGTTTTGTTTGGGTTATAAACTAATTGCAGGGGTTTGATTACTAGATAGTTTCTAGCTTGCCTCTGCAAATGGTTTTTACAAACATGAAAACTAGGGTATAGTCAATTTGCAATGAAGGCCATTGGTAGAAATCTGAGACATATATTTTTCCTAGCACAACTATTGATTCTGACCAGTGTGAACACAATATAAAACTACTAGAGGCCCGGTGTACATCATTTGTGCACTAAGGGGGGAGGTTCCTCAGCCTGGCCCGTGCCCTCTTGCAGTCCAGGACTCCTCAGGGGGATGTCTGCCTGCCTCGGAGGTGGGAGAGGCTCCTGCCACCGCTTCTGCACTTGCCAACGTGAGCCCAGGTTCTGGCTGAGCAGCGCTCCCCTGTGGGATTGCACTGACCACCAGGGGGCAGCTCCTGCATTGAGCGTCTGCCCCCTGGTGGTGAGTGCACGTCATAGCAACTGGTCATTCCACCATTTGGTCGATTTGCATATTAGCCTTTTATTATATAGGATAGAAAGTTGGCATATAATTCAGTTGGCAAATAAATTTTAAATTTGTTCATTTTTAAACAAATTTAAAAAACATGCAAAACATTTTTTAAAAATTATGAATTCTTTATGGTATACTTAAAAGTATAAAATAGGAAAACAGATTAAATTAATTTTAGAAATATGTACAAGAAATCTGATATATTCTTTAAGACACTAATCTCTCCTTTTTGTAGAATTTACATAGCAAAATATTTCATAAAAATCACATAAAAATAAACAACACTAACTGTGGTCACAGCTTGCCCAGTAGGTTTGAAAGCAGGTATAAAAAATTATGACAGTTAATTGTTTTTAAATATCCATTAGACTTTTTAAAAATATGGCAATGAGCACAAATATTCAAACTCATTTGGCTATAACTAACAAAAATAATCAAAATAGTAATAACATAGCTAGTAATAATTATAATTTAAAACACTCCAAAGCACTGAAAACTGAGTACAGTGCAATCCATAGGCCATAAAATTCAAGAAATTTCTGCTTTATAAACTGCAGGTGAAACCTGGTTGAATGGAGATATTTAGAAGCAACTCACTTTCCTATTTTAAATATATATATATATTATTGATTTCAGAGAGGAAGGGAGAGAGAGAGATAGAGACATCAATAATGAGAATCATTGATGGGCTGCCTCCTGTATGCCCCCCATTGGGGATTGAGCCTGCAACCCCAGCATGTGCCCTTGACCAAGAATCCAACACCGGACCCTTCAATCCATAGGCCTACACTCTATCCACTGAGCCAAACCAGCTAGGGCAACAACTCACTTTCTTAAGAAAGCACCTTAGCTTCACAAACAGCAGAGAAGCAAGGAAACGCCCAATTGATTTTCCCATTTTTGAGAAGCAAAGGTCAGAAAGTCCTCAGAAGAATTCCAATCGGTGCTGTAAACCGGAATCAGCTGAGTAAGGAAACATCCAGGCAAACTCAACTATGCCTAACAGAAAGCTGGCTCCTTGCTAGTTTGTCACTGAACTTTATGGTTGAATGAAGCCACTTCCTAATACAGAAAAAGCTAAAACCTATAATTAAAGAATATTTTAAAAATAACAATAATGAAAAATGTTTCACATAAAAAATTTTGAGATGCAGCCAAAACTACTCTCAGAAAAGAAATACTAACTTTCACGATTCAACAAGAAGAAATAAAAATAAATTAGCTAAATATCCAACTCAATAAATTAGGGCTAGAACAAGAAAATAAACACAGGATAAACAGGAGAAATAAATAGCAGCTAATGTTTGAGTTTGCTCTTCTAGTTTCACTCTTCTAGTTTCTTTGTAGGTGGGATTTCATTTAATATTTTACCACCCAATGTAAAAGATACTACTAATAACATTATTTCAAAGATGAGGAAACTGAGATGCAGGGAGTTGAATTTTAAAAATGCAAAAGTGAAATAATTGAAAATAAAAATTCTTAGTTATTAGTAAAAATAAACTAAACATAGAAATAGAAACTATAGATACCCATGATTAGAAATGTGAAAGGTTATATGATTGGGGGGGATGGAGGTGGAAGAGGGTATAGGGGGAATAAATGGTCATGGAAAAAAATAAAATTAAAACAAAAGATATTCATAAAGTTTAAAAGGATATTATTTTTGCTATCTTACTTGAAAGTATTAAAGATTGATGAACTCTGGAGAAAAATGTAAATCACCAACTTTAGCTTAAGAAAAGGTGAAAAAGGCTGACGACCAAGGAATTTTAAGTTTGGTCAATAAATCCCTCAAAATAATGGATGGTTTTAAGGTTGGGTGGGTGAAGAATCAATTTTTACATATTCCAAATTTTAATTACCCTCCCTCCAAATAGCCTCACTTCTCACTGCGACCCTCTATTGCTCCTTCCACATTTCTTTCCAATGTTAAAAAACAAATAATGTCCAGGCTAAATTCCTGCATTTCCAAGTCAAGCCATGAGCCTGAATATATAGATGTTAGCTTACTCTCTTTCCAGATAGTACATTAAATTGGAATAAAGGAAAGCATATACCTAAAACTACACACCAAATGTAGGGAAGCTAAAAGCAGATAAGGCTTTTCAACACATGTCTAGAAGAATGAGGGTGATTATGTGATTACCAGTGGGGCAAGGGAAGAGTCCACCTGCCTGGAAGAGCAGAGAGGGTACAAGTCATGGTTGGTAGGCACACGTGGGGCTATTTATAGCCACACTAATTAACATTTAAATATGTACAAATTGATTCTTTGACATCCTTCCTCCATCCCCATTACCTGAACATACAGAAGAGTTCGGAGACAGGAATTACTATAACCAAAGTTTCAGAAAGAAAGAATGAGAGGAGAGGAAGAGAAAGAGGAGGAGGAAAGGGAGAGAGGGAGGGAGAGAGAGAGAGAACATGCTAGCACAGCTCTCTGGGAGAAACGGGGCAGCTAGGATAGATATTCTTGCCCTAAAGCCCTCTTTGTAGAAGCACTTGGAGATCATCCAGTTTAGAGGAACAAGCCCAGCCTGACATGCTGAGGCAAGTGCTGTCAGGTCACAACTTGTCCAGATACATTAGGCCTTGGTCAGTCTCTGTTGCTTTATTCCTAAAAATATGAATGGATAGCCCACAATCAGTAACTATTTGAGGAAAGTCAGCAACATGAAAGAGAAAGGCCAAAAGACACAAACTGAAAAAGTACAGCAGAGAAGAGCAGTAGTTTAGAGAACAGGAACAAAATAATAAACCTTTATCAAATAGGATAAAAGATGATAAGCTAATAATCATAATACAATGTGATATAGCTATAAGTGTTCACTTATTCATTCCTGTAACAGATATTTATTGAGCTCCTACTATGTGGCAGACACTGGTCTAGGTACTGGGCATACTACAGTGGCCAGGACCCTGGCTTTATGGGCCTCCCATGGAATACCACACACACAGAATAGATAATAAAGCAAAGGAGGTAAGATAACAACAGGTGAATCTGGGTAGAAGGTATATGAACATCTTTTGTAGTACCCTTGTCCTTGCAACTTTTCTGTAGCTTTGGATTTTGTTGTTGTTGTTACAAATAAAAGTTAAAAGTTGGTTTACTAAATT
This sequence comes from Myotis lucifugus, assembly GCF_000147115.1. Lineage (NCBI taxonomy): Eukaryota > Metazoa > Chordata > Mammalia > Chiroptera > Vespertilionidae > Myotis > Myotis lucifugus. Next base: position 1,857,970 of record NW_005871119.1, on the reverse strand, counting down.
GATTGCCATGATAGTTTCTCAGGAAGGTACTGGAATATGTGCTCTTCTACAAAGTAAGAAAGTAAACTAGGGTGGGAGTAAGGGGAGAGATCAACCAAAGGACTTTTTGCATGCATATAAGCATAACCAATGGACACAGACACCAGGGGGGTAAGGGCATGAGTAGGGGGTTGGAGGGGGAAAATGGGGGGGATAAGGGCACATATGTAATACCTTAATCCAGTGGTTCTCAACCTTCCTAATGCCGCGACCCTTTAATACAGTTCCTCATGTTGTGGTGACCCCCAACCATAAAATTATTTTCGTTGCTACTTCATAACTGTAATTTTGCTACTGTTATGAATCGTAATGTAAATATCTGATATGCTATATGTGTTTTCCGATGGTCGCGACCCACAGGTTGAGAACCGCTGCATCAATAAAGAAAAAAAAGAGAGAGAAAAAAAAGAAAGTAAACTAGGGGAAATAAAGGCATGAGATACAAAAATTCAAAGCTATGTTACAAAATATAGGCAGAGGAAATGCCCAGATGTACAGCGAGAAGAACAGAGAGGAAGGAAGTCTGGAGTTTCAGGGAAAGATTTGCTTTAAGAAGTTGAAACCCATGAGATGACTTTGTACATCTATTTCTTTTGAGAGGGAATTTAGAAAACATGTGGATAATTTGGTTTTTAATTAGTAAGCACACAGAAAACTAAGTAAACAAAGACACTCAGCATCATTAATAACTACAAAGACATAAAAAGCATTTTGGAAAGGATAAGTAATCTTAATTTTCTACATAGTTCTGCTGCGGGTGTTTTCTTAGCAAAATAGAGTAAATGAATATTAATCTCACAGTATTGGGAAGATAGATGGGGCATATTTTATGGAGTAAGAGCAAGGGAATGAAAAGGACCTCAATCCCCATTATAATTTGTGGACAGTCGAAATGGAAAAATTATGAAGCAGCAAGGCAATGAAGTTATTTAGAGGTTTTGATGAAAATAAATGAATCGGCCAAGAGAGCCAAGAGACAGTCAAAAGCAGTGGCTTCCAAAAGGGGATATTAAGAAGGAGGTAACAGTGAACAGTTAGTTTGCATAAAGAATCTTATAAAACTAATAGACTCTAAATTTTGTTCATGTATAACTTGCACAAAAATGAAAATAAAATTTTAAAAGTAGAGACTGGGATGTAGAGAGAAGGGGGAAAGGAAATGCAGGATGACTACTAATACTAAGTGTTCACTGGTGATTTACCAGTGAACACTAAGTGTAAGAGTGGAGGCCTTGAGCTTGACCAGTGTAACTCAGCAGTTGAGCATCAACCTATGAACCAGGAGGTCACTGTTCCATTCCAGGTGAGGGCATGTGTCCGAGTTGGTGGCTCGATCCCCAGTAGGGGGCGTGTAGGAGGTAGTGATTGATAATTTTCTCTCTTCATTGATGTTTCTCTCCCTCTTTCTTCCTCTCTGAAATCAATTTAAAAATATTAAAAATTAAAAAAAAAACAACTACTTCAAGAGTGGAGGACTTGAGATGCTGTCCATGGCTGACAGAAAATAAACAGAGGTCTATGGTTCAAAAATGCATGTGCTCTGGAACAAGACAGATACAACACACTGGGAGAGGGGGTGCAGGGTGATGGAAGGTTGTACATGTGGCAAAATCCTCAACAGTCAATGGATAATACCTCAGTTAACCAATAAAGGAGTATTCTTCAGGAATATGGAAGAAACTTTGAGAAACTCTGAAACTGAAATGGCTAAAAGGTGATGCACCCAGGAAACAAGACTCAGAGAGAGGAGGGGTAAAAAAGGAGATCTGTGAATTTTACTAAAAGCCCTTCCTTACAATTTGAATGTGTGATGTGTACTTGTATTACTTTGATAAAAAATGTAATTTTTAAAAACACATTTTAAAAGCATTAAACAAGGTAGGAAGTTTTGCAATATATTTCAAAGCTATACTAACCCTGATATTGATGACAGAATAATATTTAAATTACCAATACACTTAAGAAAATAGAGGAGAAAAACCTAAATAAAAGGCAATACTGTTAAACTGAACTCAAAATAATATTTTAAAAATTAATATAGTGTGACCAAGCATATGGTTGGTCACACTGTACAGTATATGAAATATATGGTTGATGTGATATTTACGAAAATAACACAATTTATTTAAAAAAAAAGAGGTCAAAAGCAGATTATCGTGTAAGATTACAAAATGGTATTTGATAATATTAAACGGCTTGCTTATTAAACAAAAAAACCTCATAGGATAATAGAGCAACTCTAGCATCCCTTAACTCAAGTTAATCATGTGCCCCTACATTTGTTTATTCAAAAAATGCAATTGAGTGTAGTACCATCCTGTGGTGGTGATTTACCAGTGAACAAAACAGACTATGTCCTTGGATTTGTTGAACTTTACCTTCTGGGAAGGAAGGTGGCAAATCAATAAAAAGTAATATAATTTCTTGTACTAAATTTAAAATACAGAGTGAGAGCTAGAAAGTAAGATTTCTATTTTAGGGGAATTAGTGAAGGTTGAATTTGCTGAAGCCATGACATTTGAGGAAAGAGTGTGCATGTGATTACTGGAATACAGGCATTTCAGGCAAAAGAACAGCATGGGTTGTTTTGGAATGAAAGAAGGAAAGAGTGGTGGTGAAGAGAATTTGAGAGGGAGCCGGGTACCAGATCATGCATGGTCTTAGACACCACACTGAGAACTTGCTGAATCAATTGCTCCACATTCCAAATGGCAGAGTATCAGTCTGACCCTCTCTCTGGTCTCTTGATCTTCAAGAAGAGCTTATTTGTAAAAAAGAACTATAATAACAATTTTATCCATGTTCCTGCATTCTTTCTGATGCAGATGGGTTGTGTAATCTTTGCTTTGGGAAAAGGTATAACACAAAAAACAAATAAAAAGGGAACAATGGCCCTAGCCAGTTTGGCTCAGTGGATAGAGCATCGGCCCTTGGACAGAAGGATCCTGAGTTCGATTCTGGTCAAGGGCTTGTACCTACATTGCAGGCTCAATTGACTTCTTACCTTGGTTGGGGCACATGCAATAGGAAATCAATTGATGTGTCTCTCTCACATCCATGTTTCTCTCTGCCTCTCCCCTTCCCTCCACTCTCTCTAAAAATCAATGGAAAAATATCCTCAGGTAAGGATTAACAAAAAAAGGGGGGGGGATTATAAAATAATTACAAAAAAACCACAACCCCATATATCTTAAAACAACATAAAGAACATTTAAAGGCAAATGACAAGTTTGAACATATACTTGAAACAAAGATGAAAGAGAATGATGATTTATGTTGTTTAAAAGGGTATTATAACTCAATAACAAAACAGATAAATACTCCAATAAAAATGGGTAAGAACATGAATATGTTGTGAAAGTAGAAAGCCAAAGGTCATAAACATGGAAAAATGACAAAAATTATCATAATAAATGAATGCAAATTAGACTAAGAGGAATCTTTTTCTGCCAGATTGTCACAATAAATCCAGAGTTGGCAAAGATGGTAAAAATAAAAACTTGCACATATCATTTAAAAAATGGGGCGGGGGGGGAGATGCATGTGCCTAAACTAAAACTCCACTTTTGTTTATAAAAAATCTAGAGGCCCGGTGCACCCTCTTCAATCCAGGACATCCCTCTCACAATCCGGGACTGCTGGCTCCTAACTGCTCACCTGCCTGCCTGCCTGATCGCCCCTAACTGCCCAACTGCCCCCCCTGCCAGCCTGATCAACCCTAATCACCTCTGCCTACTGGCCTGGTCGCCCCTTACTGCCCCCCTGGCCAGCCTGGTCGCTCCCAACTGCCTCCCCTGCCGGCCTGGTTGCCCCACACAGCCTGCTGTTCAGTTGTTTGGTCATCCCTCACTAACCCCCCTGCTGGACCTGTTGCCCCACGCAGCCTGCTGTTCAGTAGTTACTGTTACTGTGACAGCATTCCAGACAATTTGCATATTCCTCTTTTATTAGTATAGAAGGTTAAGTCATGTTAATAGTTTCTGAGTGAGAGCTAATGACATATCATTGACAAAACCTTTTATACATAAAACATAAATCTAAAAAGTTAACATAATGATAAATAACATATTTAGTTTGAAAAATAAATAAACCTGAGGTTTCATTAGGTAGAACTAGTGATGAAGACATAAAGGAAGAAAGAATAATAGTGGCAGAGTTTGGAGAACTAGAAAGTACACTAAGTGGGGGTCTGGCCTCAGTTCTGGAACTAGAAAGTTTCCAAGAGTAAATCCCTGGGGCCAGTTCCCTCAGCTCTCCTTGCTTAATGTCCGGTTGTCTCATAGTCCCTGCTTTTGTTATTGTCTTCCCACCAGTCATTCTTCATGTAATTGCTATCTTTCTAGCTTCATTCTACTGCCATAGAGACCGCCTACTTTCATTAATACACCAGAAACTTTCTTTTATTATTTTTTTCATGCTATTTGCTTCTTGGAATTTCCACATTAACAATCTACTAAATTCCTACTCTTTTTTTTCTTCAAAATGCAGGTCAGGCATCGCTATTGCCTTTGCTTTGGAACCTTCCTAGACATTCCCACTGAGTTTTCATTTGCCCCAATTTAGTTATATACGAGAGAGAGAGAGAGAGAGAGAGAGAGAGAGAGAGAGAGAGAGAGAGAGAGAAACAGATACAGAGACACACAGAGAGAAACACACACACACACAGAGAATTTAAATAACAAGTGAACCACCTGTCATTTACTTGAGTATAAGCACCATAGTAACAATGACATGGAAGACTTGAATCTGCCCTCTTTTGGTAGGTTTCTCCTCCTGTGTTCCTGGTAGATGGGCATCCTGCATTGCTGAATGTGATGCAACTTTTAAAATGTAACTATATTTAATAAAACTTGGCAAGGGAACTACTTCATTTGATACCCAACTGAGAAACAACAATCTTTTCTGAATGCATGAAGAAAAGCAGGCTGGTTTAGATTCATTGAGAAAAAGTATGTAAGTCTCCAACATAACATATACTATTTTGCCTTAAATATTGACTTTATATTCTAACCCCACATAATATGTGATTTTAAAACCAATTTTATTGTTTTATTCCCTCAAGTTGCAAGTTTTTATTTATATGATCATGAGCTTACTGAAGAATATGTCCAGAATATAATAGGAGTTCAATAAATGTTTGTAAAATGAATAAATTATGTGGCTGATAGTCTTAAAGATCAGTCCTCTGCTTGAAAACAACTACCAAATCTGACAAGCATAAATGTCAAGATGTAAAATGATACCACACCATGCTCTTTAGGACTTCACAGACAGCAGAAGATTTCCAAAGATGCACCCTCAAGATTGACAGGATGTCCCAATTTTAGGGCATGGTGAAAATATTGAGAATATGTGATGGTTTGAGCCCTCCTCAACTCTATCAGGCCAAATATTCACTTACTTTTCCTGCTCTTAGACTAAGCTTTACAGAAAATATATTTTCTTAGTTCTGTTAAGCTGCTTATGGGTGATAACAATGAATTTCAGAGCTTTTAACCTATCATTTAATGGAAAGTTTATTTGCAACTGTGTTGGCAGCATGAGTGTTTGGAATCTTTCAAGGGAAGAACTGAAAAATTTAATTTATTTTATTCTTCTTTTTATCTACAGGAGTGGGCAAAAGTAGGTTTACAGTTGTGAGTATGTGAAACAGTTTATTATTGTATAATTATTTATTTATTATTGTATTATTTTCTATATGAATAATTGTAAACCTACTTTTGCCCCACCCCTGTATTGAACAGTAAATCCAGGTGGGACTTATGACTATGTAGATGTATGATGAAGCACCTTCAAAATATACACATGTACTCTATACAAAGGTTTTTATTATGCTGCAAAGAAAATGATCATGCAATTAGGTTGAAAAAGAAAAATCCAATTAACAAATGTGAGATGAAACTTATTTCTGGGCATGTAAAACTTACCTCTTAGAATTATTCTGAGGGTTTAGTTAATTAATGTTTGTGTATAACTTCTCAATAATTGCTTAGAACACTAAGAGGCTTATCATAAGTAACCAAATATGTTGAATATTTTATTAACATTATTAGCATTAAAAAACAATTATCTGCTCTATAAATATGGAGAGGATTTAAGATTTAAGTCTTTTTTCTTTTTGGCTCATGTCAATAAAAGAGTCATTTGCTTCCTGTCTGACAAGATTTAGTGATGATCACACAGCATTTGAGACTCTAAATGCCAAATTATATGTTAGCCTTCATGATGTTTCTTTTAGGATAGAAGAAAGCTGTGTGTCTTCCAAAAGTCCTGTTTATTTGTTCTATTTACACTTTATTAGATTACTCAAGTCTTATTATGTCACCATTTAGTCAAAATTGTTGCAGGTAATATCATAAACACTAAGGTGAAGTAAAGCTAGTAATTTGTGTATCTCTTCTAGAACATCAAGTGTGTATTGTAAGCAACAAGGAAAAAAGTCAGACACGAAAGCTAACGTTGCACTGTGGGAGGGGCACATTTCACAACAGAAAACACTGACCTGAAAGTAAAGCTTGAATGTCGTTCCTGTAGAGGGTCACGGTGGTCCAGATTGAGGGCTTCACCTGCTGAGGTTCATGAGAGTGAGCCCGCACCCAGACCGTCCACGCTGGCATTCCTTGTGGTCCACTCTGGCCTGCTCTGGTCTTTAATTCCCTGGGTGATTTCAGGTTCAAAGAATTATATGTAAAGTTCTTTTAAAGATAGTCCTTATTCTCCGAACAGAAGACATGGTGTCTCATTGCCCTGTTCTTGTAGAGTTAAGAAACATCATGCTTCTGTGGACCTTCTGAGGCACAAGACAACTCCTTTTCTGTGCCTGAGGCAGCTGTCAATTTCTCTTACTGAAGAAAAGAAAATTGCTAGTTTAATCTCTGGGCGGGTGACCCTCTGCTATATTTGTACAGTGTAAGATCTTCTCAGAGCTTATCTAGAGGTCCTTGGCTCTGTGGCTGTTGAAAACCCAAAGGACCAGGTAACAAAAATGGTTGTGGGAATGGAAGGGTGGCCATTTTAAATGGACGGTGGGGAGAGCTGCGAGATGGCACAGCTTCTCTATTTCTTAAAAATGTTCCTCTCTTAGGGATAAAAATGCTATTTTTACTCAGTCACCAAACAAGCTAAGCCAACAATTTACACTAATAATAAAGATATTTTATGTGCTACCATACTTATGTCATATGACTTACTATATACACAATGTGATGGTACAATGAAGCACCAGGAGGGAGTGGTGGTGGTGGTGGTGGTGGTGGTGGTGGTGGTGGTGGTGTGTGTGTGTAAGGGGAGCATTATAATGAAGAAGAAAGGAAGAAAAAAAATCTTCCCATAACCCATACAACTATGAATTTAGTGACAACTTATTTCTCTCTTTTGAATATTGGCCCAGTGAAAAAGAAATTAATTAAAGGAAGAAAACTTCCCGTTTCTTCTCTAAAATATTTAGTCCTAATTGCTACTCACTATAATGATTCCTGTTTCTTTTCTTGCTCACACACTAAGAAAATAATTATCCAATGACTAGCTTATTTATCTTTGTATCAATCCAATCATAATGTCACTTTATGTTTACAAAAGCTAAACAAAATTTAAAAGCAACTATTTAAAGGCAATTAAAAGCACCTAAAAGCAGATAGAACCAGCAGAAGAGTTTACTCTTATGAAACTGCTATTGCAACAGGTAAGAAATGTGTTTATGGGCTTTTTTCCCTAAAGTGCTCCCCATGGAAAATTACAATCTTACTATATCAAGGTGGCAGGGGACAACGTTCAGGCAGACTTAAGAGCTAGAACAAAGAAAGCATGAACTATAAAATACTTGATAAACTGGACTTCATTAGTACATGAAAAGGTGCACATTGTTATTCATCAGGAACATAAAAGTTAAAACATCAGATACCACTACACATCCATTAGAATAACTAAAATAAAAATGACTGGCAATACCAAATGTTGCCATGGGTTTGGAGCTACTAGAACTTTCCTATGTTTTTGTTGGGAATGAAAAATGGTATAGCTACTTTGGAGAATAATTTGAGAGTTTCCGAAAAAGTTAAATATAAACTTATCTTATGACCCAGCAATTCCACTCCTAGGTATTTACCCAACAGAAATGTATATGTATAATGTATGTAGAATATTCATAGTAGCTTTTTTCAAATCCAGAAACTAGCAAAAAACTCAAATGCCCATCCACAGGTCAATGCCCTCTCCCTTCTTCTCTGAAATCAATAAAAATATATTTTTAAAAAAGATACATTTAGTAATACTAATTGTGATATTGATATAACATGAACAAACAAGCAGGGTGCCATGATTGAGAATAACAGAGTTGGGATGGTTAAGGAGATGTCATAAGGGAGGTAACACTTAAGAAGAGGACTAGAAGATGAGAAGACAAGAACCATGAGGGCAACAGGAAAAACAACATTCTAGGCAATGGAAAAACATGACCTGATTACATAAAGAAATGTGAACATTTGCCTTTGATTCTGAGTTCTGTAATGCCTGTTAATAGCTATTTGATTCCCTAGACTTGATCTTCCCAACTCATCACTGGTGATTTTCTAGCTACTCGTAGATGCTGCCAGGATTGAGAAAGTTTTGATCACTTGATCACTGGATCCTGCTTCAGTCCACTCTGGTGAAATATGCCTGCTGTCATAAAGATGTACATCAACAGAATTCGTAAACTCTTGTGGAGATGGTGGAAGATAAGTCATACAGTTTAAAGTTGAAAGAAGAAATGTTCCGAAGTCACCACAGTTCTTTATTTCAATGCTGTACCATGAATGCTGACTATCTAAAAGCTACATTTTTCAAATAAATTAAAGATAGTATGTAGATTCAATTTATTCTAATACATAATAGAAATAACTTCTTTAATTTGTAGAAGAAGATATGATAGCAGAGTAAAATAGGCTTTCTCAAAAATAAATAACAAAGAATACAATTTTGGAAAATAAGTTGAGGTAGAGAGAATTGTTTAGCTTTTTACCTTGCCTTTTATATCTAAAGAGACGTAGATATCTGTGAGGTACCAGCATTCTACATCCTTTTTGAAAATTAGATCAGAACAGAGAAAACACTCACATTGCATCTTAAGGAAATACAAGTGGTGCTCTTGGTTTCATGAGGAACTGCACCTTAAAATGTAAGGCCTACATTCCTTAAGGTCCCAGGAAGTTTTATGAAGTGACATGACAATTAAGTCACTTGAAAACCAGAATTCCAGATGCTTGACAAGGGGAATGCTGTGTGAAGACATCCACACTAATGTTCAAGCTTCAGCTTGTGAGGTGGTTTATTCAGCATAAACACTTTCTGTGGGTCAGAGCAAATGCTGTTTTAGTGCTTCAAATCAAACACACTCTGAGGTTTAGAGATGAAAAAATAAATATTTGCAAACAGTGGCTGAATCGGGCAGACTGTTCATTCTAGTTCTCTTTGAGGATTTTCAAATCTTCTATTTTATTACTATTTCTGAATTTACCAATAAAAATAGTCACCTCGGCCACCAAGAAGGGACTTTATAGAAGGAGCTATTATGCAGTTCTATGAATGTTAACAGAAGAGACTTAAAGCCTAAGAGGGTCCTTCAGAGTCCCCACATCTTTTTATTGTAATCCTTACCTGAGGAGAGAGAGAGAGAGAGAGAGAGAGAGAGAGAGAGAGAGAGAAACATCAGTTAGTTGCCTTCTGTAAGCACCCCAACCAGGGATTGAACCTGAAACCCAGGTTTGCACCCTGACTGGGAATGGAGCCAGCAGCCTTCCAGTACACAGGACAACACTCAACCAACTTAGCCACTCTGGCCGGGCTAAATTCCTCACATCTTAACTATGGTCCCTTCCCATTTGGCTGTCAGTCATTAGAAAGATTATTGCTCCTATAGAAAGGGTTTAATGAAGAATAGAGAAATTGCTTACAATTATTAGTAAAATTCATACTTGATTTAAATATTATGAAAGTGTGCCCTAGCTGGTTCGGCGAAGTGGATAGAACATTGGCCTGCGGACTGAAGGGTCCTGGGTGTGATTCTAGTCAAGGGGACATGTTGGGTTTGCCGGCTTGATCCCTAGTAGGGGACACGCAGGAGGCAGCCAGTCAATGATTCTCTCTCATCATTGATGTTTCTATCTCTCTCTCTCACTCCCGCTCCTTTCCTCTCTGAAATCAATAAAAATATATATTAAAAAATGTATTATCCAGTATATTTTGAAAATATAAAATGTATTAAAGTTGTATAACTTTTTAATGCAGGGGTCCTCAAACTATGGCCCGCAGGCCACATGCAAATACGAATATTGTATTTGTTCCCATTTTGTTTTTTTACTTCAAAATAAGATATGTGCAGTGTGCATAGGAATTTGTTCATAGTTTTTCTTTTAAACTATAGTCCGGCCCTCCAACGGTCTGAGGGACAGTGAACTGGCCCCCTGTTTAAAAAGTTTGAGGACCCTTGTTTTAATGTATGGCAATGAACTTTTAAAACAGATTAGAGCAATATAAAGGCTTTCTCATTTATTTGATTATTTTGAGTTAAATAACTATTTGCCTCACACTCATGTTTGTTCTTTTAGGTGGACTTTTCAGGATGTATTTTTTATTTACTTTCACTTCTTTTTGGAACCTATTCCAGGGTAAGGTTACCCATAAAGGGAGAATGGAAAGAATATACAAAATGATTTGAACTTTACCTCACAGAGTCTTTTTGAAATAGATGGATGGGCATGTGGGTACAGGAAACAGAAAACATCAGCCAGTTTAACACAGAGTATAATGGAGCCTAAAATTATGACTGAATACTCTTTGTGGCATTCTGATTAGGGCAAAACTTCCCTGTTCAAAATTCTTAGATTCCTGAATTAAACATTATCCCAATTATATGGCTTATTCCCAAGGAATACAATATGTCTAATATGCACATGTATGAAGATAGTTCACTTTTTGGTTTAGGACTTCAAATTCCTTTCTGTTTACATTATTCAAGATTCTGTTTTCTCACTGTTTGTATGTACAAAAGAATATAGAATGCAGAATGTGAAAAAATTGGTGCAGATTGAGGCCTCGGAGCACATTAGGCTAGCCACAGGTTTTCAATTTGTGTGATATGTGATATGCTAACAGGCTTCCCAGGTCTCTCTTAGAGGGCCTTTTGTATTCCTTTGCTCCATGTATTACTCAGGGTTTTCCAGAGAACAGAACTGGAGACAATAAGTTTTCATTATATATATAATGAGTTTATTATAAGGAATTGGCTCATGCAGTTATGGAGACTGAGAAGTCCAAGATCTACTACAGTCAGCAAACTGGAAATCCAGGAGAGGCTATGGCAGCCGTGGGCAAACTACGGCCCGCGGACCGGATCCAGCCGTTTGAAATGAATAAAACTAAAAAAAAAAAAAAAAAAAAAAAAAAAAAAAAAAAAGACCGTACCCTTTTATGTATGATGTTTACTTTGAATTTATATTAGTTCACACAAACACTCTATCCATGCTTTTGTTCCGGCCCTCCGGTCCAGTTTAAGAACCCATTGTGGCCCTCGAGTCAAAAAGTTTGCCCACCCCTGGGCTATGGTGTAGTTCCAGTCCTAGTCCAAATCAACAGGCTTTCATAAGGAAAGCAGCACCAAATCTTATAACTTGTCTCCAACAAGAGAGGAAATATAAAGAATAGGAAGCTATCAAAGTTCTGTAAACCAAATATTCTTATATGATGGCTTCTACTCAGCATCAGTTGAGAGAAAATTATACTAAAGACTATCAGGAGCCCTAGCTGGGTTGGCTCAATAGGTAGAGCGTCAGCCCATGGAATGGAGGATTCTGGGTTTAATTCTGGTCAAGGGCATGTATCTTGGTTGCAGGTTAGATCCCCCATCCTGGTCAGGGCATGTGTTGGAGCAACCAATGTTTCCCTCTTTCTGTCTCTCCCCCTCCCTTCCACTCGCTCTAAAAAGCAATGGAAAAAATATCCCCTGGGAAGATTAACAATAATAAGAAGAAAGACTATCAAGAAAACAAAAAACAAGCATCCTTCTAGGTCTGGAAGTGGAGCTTCCCTTTATGTCAGATGTGTGAGGAATGTATTCTCTACCGAGAGGAAAACAAACTTAAGAATTCCAAGTTTTTAGTATTACCTAACTATCTACTAGATTTCAATCCTGCCTAAGAAAGCTGTGTTCTTAGGAACTTCATAGGTTCCCATTTGGTCTTTGGTAGCCAAATCTTGCCTTTTGTATTTCTAAAATAGGGCCCTATAAGTATATTTCAACTTTCCTAACTGCAAAATATTATTTTCTAATGCTGGAGTGTTCCCATTTTAGGATTTCCCATTACTCTCTGTTTACTGATAATGCTTCAAAATGAAAACATATTGCTCTAAAGTATCTGACTGAAGATTAAATGTCAATAAATATTTGCATCTGATGTCACCAAATTATCAAAGACCAACCTTTGTAGTTTTAGATAAATGCAGTTATCTCTCATTTACATATCACTACAGGCAAAATATATCAAAGCATAGTTGATCAGAAGATAAATATTTACTTTACTGGGGAAAACCAGAATAAATACCCTTTGAATAGAACATTGGATAAAAACCATCTCTGTTGGAATAGGTCCAGGTTTTGGAGGAAATGAATTTATCAGAGAGTACCTGTGTTTACTTAGGTACAGATTTTCATGAGGAGAAATGTGAGAAATTGTAAGAGCTTTGTCCCCTATCAAGACTTACATATTTCGGCATCAGTTCTCATGGGCCCTCCTCAACATACACAGAAAGGCAAACAGTTCTGGGACCCTTGTATCACTTAGTAGTTACCCAATGAGGTTAGAGCTTATTGTTCTCTATTCAAAGACTCCATGAAAACCAAAGAGGAGATAAAACTCTTTAGCAGATAAAGAACTGGAATGACAGAAAATCTCTATGTATGATCAATGTTACGCACTCTTGGAGCTTTTTACAGCAATACGCTTTAATAATACCCCCTCCAAAAAAAGTGTTAGGTTTCTTACCTGCTCAATTTGCTTTGTTTAATGTTGAATTCCCACCATTCGATACAAAATGCTGTAGTTGAAACTCTTTTTCTCTAGTTTCAAACTTTAGTTGTTTCCCAGTAAGAATTTATATGTATGCAAGGACTGATACCCAAACTGTGATTTTCCTTTTACTCCTCCACAAACTACTCTGCTTATGTCATAATTCCTTCCTCTTCCTTCTAGTGTGAGTGAAAGGCACTGGCAGAGAGCACCTGGCCCAGTGGTCCATGCTTCTGGATGGACTCTGAGAACCCTGAGTATTGTGGGAGGAATAGTTCTGACATGGTATCAAATATGTTAAGAGAAAGTTGTTCACTAACCTCCAATACAAATAGGCCACAGACATATGCAGTCACACACACATTTAAAATGATAAGTGAAGCTCTCTTGTACAAAAGAACTTGAAAATTTGGATTTAGGCTCCGGTTTTACCAATTTTTAATTCATGATTATGAGCAAGTCACCTCTTCTACATTTCTTTCATTTTCTCTATTTTGTGATTGCAAAGCCGGGTCCCTGTACTGACCTCTGGGATATTATCACCTGAAGAGAAGATGATATACCTGAAAGCATTTGGAAAATCATTAGGTACTATACCAATATATGTGGGATTGTTTAGCACAAATCATTGTGCTAGACACTATAGTAGATACATGCAGATAAAGCATGTATTCAAGGGTGAAACATGATTAGCATTGCATGGGTACTAACCATTTAGATAATGACAGGATATACCACACAAAAAATCAGTCCTAAGTGAAAAATCAAAACAGTGTATTATAGAGAAAGGTCTTGATTTTTTGTGTGACCTGCTCTTTTATACATTGTACATTGACACTGTGATATACTATCATAGCTGAATTAAGACTTTCTGATGAAGGTTAGAGAATTATTACTTACAGATATTACATGTTAGTCAATGGTTCAATTCAACAGTCACATCTTTGTATAGCAATGCCTGTAAGTGCAGTTATCATGATATTTAATTGCATTTTGACTTACTGTTTCATAAAGAAGTAGCAAAAATTTAAAAAAGTAGAGAAACTAAAATTAAGAATTATGGATCTCACATTTAATAAAATTTAAGAAAAGTTATTATCAAGTGAGCCAAAAATTTCAAATTATAATTTGTTAACTTAGAAATTATGTGTCATATGAAATTAAGACAATAAGACCATGTGTTCAAATGTTAAGTAAAAGAGTAAATGCTTAGACAATATTATCAAAGACTACCTCTACTAAAGAGTAAGATAAATATTTAGATGTTACCATGACAGTAATTTTAGTACAATGAGAATGAAACAATTGAACCTGTTATTTGACTTCTAGTACCTTTAGTTTTTTAACAAGTTTTCAGGAATGCATTATGTGTAAAAGTAGTAGAAAATAGATAGAAAAATGCTGTGGCAATTGGCATAAAAGAAAAAGAAAAGAAATTTCTAGATGGGAGAATAAGAGCTAAGTCTCAAAAGAGAACTAAAATTTGAACTTGTGAAGATGAGAAGGACATTGTAAATATAGAGTAAAACTTGATCAAAAGTCCTGAGGTGGGAAAATGCAGGGCATATCTGAGAAATGGTCAATCACTGTTTCTGACTAGAAAGGCAATGGAAAATCATGGTTGGATAGTTGCAGAATAGTAAACAAGATTTCAAACACTCAACCTATCTCTTTGCAACCATCCTATTCAATTTTGCCTACATGTGTTTTCTTTTCTATCTCTTTGCAACCATCCTACTCAATTTTGCCTACGTGTGTTTTCTTTTCCACAGCTAAAGACGCTTGACCATCAAATTTATTTAGGACAGTCAAGTCCAAAACACTGGGACCAACATCAGGTTATAATTGCTGTTAATATATAAACACTTGGCATTTGTAACAGAGGCAAAATGTGAATCTTAATGTTGGGATCAGAATTGAGACCCTTGCTGAATAGGTCTCAATTATGGTCACATGGACTTGTTTTTTGATTACCTGCTTATTATAATCTGATCAGTGTTCCAAACCATTTGGAATAGTAGTTTTTTCCATTTGGAATAGTAGTTTTTTCCTTTTCCCAGCCTAGTGGAATAAGATCCTCCCATGTAATTCAAGTTATTCCCAGCAACAACTATCTTTTTGTACCCAAGAATGTCTGAATATCACCAGCCACTGCCCCATAGTTTCCCATAGCTTTCCTCTTCCTATTTTCTAAACTCCAATTGTCCTCACTTGCTCTGTCATTGTGATTATTGCATGTCCCTGAGGGTACCATGTTCTTCCTGTTGATCTGACATTTTTCCTGGTGATCGCAGTTCATTGACTCCAGTACTAGGTCTTACCACCCTAACCTGTTGCAATTAATAGGATCATTCCCAGCCATGAACTGACAGATGATATATTTCTTCCTTCCTCATTCTAAGTTTTTATATTTTATAAAATAGAGCCAATGCATTGTATCTTTTGTTCAAGGCTTTATCATGAAACATTAACCTCTTGTCATTTGTATTATAGGAACTAAAATAACTCCTTACCTTAAAAAATAAAAAACATGGTTGAGATATGCAATCGCTTGTATATGATTCCCCAGTAAAGAATGGGAAGCTTGCCCGGCTGGTGTGGCTCAGTGATTGAGCATTGACCCATGAACACGGAGGTCACGGTTTGATTCCTGGGCATATGCTCAGGTTATGGGCTCGATCCCTGGTAGGGGGCTTGCAGAAGGCAGCCAATCGATGGTTCTCTCTCATCATTGATGTTTCTGGCTCTCCCTTCCTATCACTGAAATCAATAAAAACATACTAAAAAAAAAAAAGAATTGGAAGTTTAGGTATTCAGATCGCTGCCATTGGGTGGCACATTGCTTCTATCAGTGACAGATGGTTAATGCACTATGTTTCTGGGGGCAGTCCTTCGAGTGCAGAGGTGGATAATAATTGATCCCATGCATTTTACAGTATGTGGTCAACAGCAGGAAGTGAGGGTGGATCTGTTGCTCAACCAGATTCCTGAACCTACACTTTCTGCAGAACTGGTAGTAAACACTAAAGGAGAGACGAAGAAAGGACAACATACTGCCTACTAGCATACTGCCTACTAGCATACTGCCTACTAGCATACTGCCTACTTCCACAAACAGCCCAAAGCAGTGGTTGATAACTCTGCCTAGGCTCGGGGTCAGTTGGGAAGCTTTGAAAAGAAGCTTTGAAAAGCAGCAGATGCCCAGGCTATACCAGAGTCTTGGGGTGGAGGGAGGATTCTGATGAGAAGCTAGGGTTGGAGTTCACTAGTCTATGGTCAAACTGGAGAGTAAGCACAGATTTGTGTAATCAATATCCAAAGACAGGTTACTATCCACAACCAGCAATGTTTGCTTTTAACAAAGATAAACCATGTGGAGATTTGAAAAATTCTATTATGTTACGGTTTGCCATTTGTCCATTTCCTGATCATTTTAGAGTTACCCAAACATTGTAAAAATCGATAAATCCCAAAAAATCCTGATGATAAAAAACACCTGGAGTGTTGTTTAAGGCTTTAAAAATACGAATCCCAGGGCCCCATCCCAGTATCTTTGAATCAGAATATCCTAAGAAAGAGCTTGGGAAGCTGGATTTCAGCAAGTATCCCAGGTGATTCTTATCCTCAGGGAAGTTTGAAAACATGGATCTGGTAACTGAAAACATTAGGTGGACTTTGAAATTGTCTGTGATATGGGGCCTGTGAGCTCATGACAAGGCATTATGAGAGGCGTACACCAGTGTACGCCAGTTCCCCCGTGGCCTGGGTTGCAATCACCCAGACTTCTCACCATTCCATGACTATTCCAAGCCTGTTCCCACATCAGGCACTTTGCATCTGCTATTTACGAGTCTGAAACTTTGTCCCCAATGCTTCAACAGATGAAATCCTATTTATATTTTTCAAAAAAGCCTTCTCAACTCTGCTCAACTAAATTAAGTGCCCTGTAAAAACTTCTTTGCATCCTTTCCTTCAGAATAATCATTATTGTTTCTTGATAATGTTTTTGTGTTTGTCTCCTGCACTAGAAGATAAGCCCCTGGGGAGTGGGGCACGGATTACCTGTTTGCAGCTTCGTCTCCAGTATTTTACAAAAGCAATGCATATATAAATAAATGAATACATGAGTGAATAAAAGTGCTGAGCAGTAGCATGTAAAGAGGAAGCAGATAGTGGGGAGAGATTTGCTGGAATGACTGAGATAAACATGGACAAAGCAAGAAAGCCCAGCGAGAGGCGAGGACTGTGCTGGGCTCTGAGGCCAGCAGCAAGGGACTGGCAGAGCAGAGAGGAGCGGAAACATGCCAGGTGGGCGGAAGGCGCTGCGAATGCCCTGGAGGAGAGAGACAGCGTGTGTGTGCTCTGAATGAGGAGCCAGACAGCTTGAATTAAGCAGGGAGAACAATCAGGCTATGATGAAAGTGGAGGACAGTTAGATAAAGAGTGACTCATGATCAGTTTTGATTTGACGTAAGCAGAAACTCAGAGATCCTGCAGGGTTCAGAGAAGGAGAGAGATGATCAAAACAACTTCCAGGGGATGACTCACACCCTTTGTGTAGGACTGAATGAAGGGACAGGCCTAAAGACATGTGAAACCAGCTAGGAGGCTGTGGCAATCAAATTGCAGTGCAATTAGGAATCAAAATGGGTGCTTTATTTTATTGGGGTATGTACTACCCAGTGCCACAAAATGTTTGACGCACCTGGGTAGAAATATAACAGCTACAGACTAGAGGAAGGGAAGGGCCTCTCCTATGTGCTCAAACAGCTGATGATAGCTTGCCTCCAGCAGAGAACTCTAATTTGGGTGCTTACTTTTTTTTTCTAACTAAAGTATTATCTTTCTTATTGCAAGGCCATTTGCTATGCCTGGCACAGTGCCTGGCACATTGTAAAAACTGAAATACTGTTTGAGTTTAAAAAGGAAGGATAGAAGGAA